>NW_026988442.1:47402500-48002500 GCF_030222135.1 Aotus nancymaae | reverse complement strand
ATTAACAAAATAAAATTGACTTTAAAATGGGTAATATTGTTAACAGATCTATAAATGCTTATACTAATAAAACCCTTAAGCTAAATTGCCAATCTCCATCTTTTCATAAAATAAGTATCCTTCTTAAATTATAAAAAATAGGCTTTTGCACGGATTCATAATCTGACCTTCTCCAGATTGTCAAAGCCTAAGAAATAGCTTCAAGACTATAGATTAACCTTTATAGGGTATACTCGACTCAAATTTTTAAGAGATATAGTGTCTTCGTTAAATGATCCCAATACAAATTTAAGATTCAATCAGCATTAATGGTGGTATTAGAAATGATAACTTCAATTATAACCATAATGCATTTTCCTTTGGGAGATTAATTTACGTAGAGTAGGTATGCAGTTTGCCCTGGTACAGTCATACTTCAAATCTCCTTGTGACCAAGAAAAGGCATTTGTGCTAGTTTGATTTTAGATAGCATCTAGTATAAAATATAATATTTTAGATAATTGATTTAGATAATAGCAAATGATTTTAAAAATAATGCTATATAACTCATTTTCCAGAAAGCCATTTTTTCTAATTACCTGAGAAAAACAGTATAGGTTGAAATTAAAACAGATAAGATATGGAATTAATAAAAGAAATCTATGTTTTGGTCCTCACATGAATTTTATATTCTACTCAATCTATAGCTTTAAAGGAATAGCTGTAAAAATATTGTGCTACATGAGAACAAAATAAGCAATTTCCCTCAGTATTCTTTTTCATCATTTCACTTTTTGAAAGGAAAAAGTTCTCTAAGGAGTTATGTGACTAAAACTATAACTTTTAAGGCTGTTGACAGCTATTTTTAAAAAGAGTACATTAAGCATTCTCCTGAAAATGAATGTGAGAGTATCTATAACATTAAAATTATCTAAGCTGAAAACTCAGATGTAAAATGTTCTTCTCTTGGTAATTTAGAACAAAATATATACTATTAAAAGAAATTTCCCTGGGACCTTGTTAAGGTATACTATAGAATCCACTATAAAGTATAGTATATGACATAGTATAGTATATAATACAATAAAATATATGGATTGATATCCATATATAATATCTCTAAAAACACATCAAATTAACATAATTGAAAGGCATTTTAAAACCTTAGAGCCTAGAGTGTTAGTAATTACATGTGTTAACAGATTTTTATATGCCATGCAAAATATATCTGGTGTGCTAGGTACTGAGATGTGGGTACAATTCTAAGTCCCATTTTACAGATGATTAAACAAAGCTTGAGATTTAACTTATTCACCTGAATTCTTCCCGCTAAGGAGTGGCAAAGCCAGACTTTAATCCCCATTTGCATGTCTCTAAAGCATGAGCTTAACTCTAGCGTGCTATATATTAACCCTCTAGGAAGATGTAAGGAGACATCATATCATTACATTTCTTTTAGATTAGTGTGTCTTTTCACTGGCAACATGAAAATGGGGAAGAGGGTGGTATTCAAAAGTGAAAATAGGGTACACTTCTGGCTTGATCACTGAGTTTATACCAATTGCATCATTTATCCATTCAGTTTTCCTATCTGCAAAAATGAGAATTAGACTGGATTAAACAAGTGTACCATTCTAAGTAATGGTATTTCTGATGCTAGTATTGGTGGTTTTTTAGAGTCGTCATATAATTTTAAGCATTTAAATTAAAAACCCCTCATTAGAACTTACTTTAAAATAGTTCAATATAATATTCATTAATTTATCCAACACAAATACATTTGTTCTACATTCAAAACGTGTTGGTGGGTACTTCGAGAAAAATAAAAACCAAAGGCAGTCTATGGTTTCAGTGGTATAACAATCTACTTGGAAAGAAACAAAACACATGCAATAAGCGTAACATTGTTAAGCAAAATATACAAACCAGTACCAAACAATGTGGTAAAAAATAGCCACCCAAGAAATGAAGGCTAAGGAATAAAGCAACAGGTGAGGCTTGGAAAGAGAATGTGAAGGATGTGTTTTGACCAAAGAATTAAGAAAGTGGTTATAACGATGTTCAAAAAGAAAAGGTAAGAAAGCATGAAAATTTATATTTGGGGCTAAGAAAAGTGTACAGGAAACACGAGCTGGAAATTTGAGTGAGGGAAATTGATAGATGACCTGGAAGATCACACAGCAGATTTAAATGAAATAAAATCAACTTTGTTTTGATTTGGTTCTTCAAGTTGCTTTTATAATTCAGGGAAACAAAAATTCTAATCTAAAAGTGGCCCAAAGTGTTTGCCATGAGTGTCTGTCAAATTAATGTTTTAAAAAGTTACTCTATGAATTCCACTCTATAATTAAATAGGAGGACCAAACCCAAATATTCCCAATACAAGTTGAAAGGTAATTTCCCTTAGCCCAAAGATTTCTTAAAAACAGATATAGATAGATAGATCAATCTATCAATAGATATATATATAAACTTTTAAACAAAAGCTACATATGTATAAATGTATCTTTTGATTTTTTGAGCTTAAAATACACATTTTTCTCCAGCTCTCTTCAATGTTGTCTTAATGGTAGTTGTATCTTTTGTTTTAATTTACTCTCCCTTGTGTAACTTTTAATGATTTTTGCAAAATTCAGCAGTTCAATCTGGAGCCAAAAAAATAAACCTTTGATGACTCTTAAACAGTCTAAGATTAATTCAGGAAGAAATTACCTTGGTTAGTCATGCCTATTTTTATTAGCATTCTGAAGTTTGCTTTCTCTGAAGAAGTGGTGAGAGTTTGACCTGAAGCCAGGATTTAGTGTACGATGTAGTTTGTTTCTAATTACTGAATAAAAGAAGATAGAATAGAATTTTAAATGATGATATTATTGTACATGCTATCAAATAATACCAAATGAGATACGACATTAATGTGCATGATAAACAGAAATGAATATCATTCTTCCTGGTTAGATTATGTCAATGAAACAAGTGAATATTCTATGGTTCAGACACAATATAAGTAAATTTTTAATGGAAGCCCACATATAACTGTCATGAATGTCTTTCTAAGTAAGGATATCATGGGCAACTACTCAACATCAAGACATCTATTACATTGGGGAACTTGTAATTGTTCTTCCAGAATATGCTATGAACACTGCCGTGTTTATCAATTAATCATGCAGTTACTGTTATGCAAACCCTCTGCCAGGTGAATTGTGAGTGTATCTGCATACTGCACATAAACTAAGAATGAGAACACACACAAAAAAATGGTCTTTTTTTTAACCTGCTTCCTCTTACTCAAAGTAAAAGGCAGCAGAGTCAGTTGAAACTCTGAATTAGGAATATTCAACTGTGAATGGAGAGAGTGATTGGCATCTCCTAATATCTGCTTTATTTAATATAAAACAAAAAATAACTTCTCACAATTTTATAAACGGATAAAAATAACAACAAATATCTATTGAGCAATTATTTTTTATTTTTTATAGCAATATATTTTATTCAACCCACTATATATCCAAAATATTGTCATAGAACCTCATTATTCCTACCTTAATCTATTGTAGTTGTTTTCAGTGGTGTCCATTTTGCCCACTGGGGATATCTGTCAATGTCTGGAGTTGTTTTTTGTTTTTGTTTGGTTTGGTTTGCTTGTCAGAATTTGTGGGCAGTGGTTGTCCTATTGGTATTTGAGGGTAGAAGCCAGGGATGCTGTTAAACATTCTTCAATGCATACGACAACCCCTACAACAACGAATTATCCAGTCCAACATACCAATAGTGTCGAGGTTGAGAAATCCTGCCCTGTTTTAATCTTCATTTAATAGAAGAGAAAAATGAAGCATAAAGTGGTTAAGTAAACTGCTCAAGGTCACAGGGCTAATGAGTGGCTGAGCTGGGACTCAAACCCAGCACTGTGCAATGACAAAAGTCCACACCCTCACCACCATCTCACACTCTTGCTGCTTTGCACCTCATTGTAAAATCATTCGCCTCACTGTACACATTTCACAGTGCAGCAAACCTAGTGCCTTGAATCAGAGATCCTCCATTTTGGTACAGGTAGAGCTGCTCTCTACCTCTTTGATCTTCACGAGTCATTCAAATTCTTATCAGTAAGCAAGGAACCTACAGTTAGAGGTTTCCTATTTCTTCTTTCTATGATTCTAACCATGAGCCTTCTAGAAAGGTTACCTGATCGCCTCTCCTTTCCTCCAGCAGGTGTTAGCTTAGGCCTAAAGGCTTTGTCATTATTCTGTTCTCTGCTTCTTAGCAAGCAGCAAAGGTGTCCCTGGAGTCGCCTCCTGCTTACTTTTCCATTTGCTCTGTGGAATAGAATCCTGCCTTCAGTGGTGCCAGGGGTGACTTTTTATTCCTCCAGGGAACAACATGAACTCCACTGCGGCAGTAAGGGGGATTTGGCACTGCCCTTTCCCTTCAAATGTCTGTGGAGTATCAGGTATTCTGTTGGAAATCCACTAAGAGTTCACTTTCTGCTACTCTGAAGTAGTAAATATTCCTAGAGGAGGAGATCCACAGACTGACTTCCAAACCAAATAGCTGAGGACTCAATGTATGTTGCTCAGTTACCTCCATGCACCCCAGAGACCAATCTAAAAGAGCCCAACCAACATTAACAGTCAGCTAGCTTTGGGAGATTCTCACAACCCCAAAATAGCCACTTGGCTAAATCATAGCTTAAGGAGCTATAATTTGTTTCTAAACATAGACTTCGAATAAAAGAAACAGTATTTTCTATTACAGGCCCTTTTAAGGGACCAGATTTGTTTCTGGAGAAAATGAGATAGAGAACATGCAAGAATTGCAGTAAGGTATCAAGAAGAACCAAACCCACTAATGAGAATTCCATTGCCTCCTTTTATTGCCAAACAAGGATTTCTGGCCCTTAAAACCTGTCTGTGTGATCCAGAGGTGATGTCTCAATTGAAACATATCACTCCCACACAAAGATTCCAGTTTTACAAATAATAGTAGATAGGTAGAACATGGATTTGTCATCATAACCAGATAATTGAAACTCACATCGTAATCCAAACTTTAGCAATTTCTTCTTAACCTTCCTCACCAAAGCATCTCTCAGTTGTGCCCGCAAAGATCAAAATTACTCAATGTCAACGACTTTTCCCTTATCTCCACCAGACCAGCTTCTCCCTGCTGATGGTTCTAATCATGATTAAATTCTGTGTTGTAGAATGAGAGAGAAACAAGAATGCTACGATATTCAGAAACTTGAAATATCTTATGAATAATTGCAAATAAAGTGCAACTTAACTAATCATGTCATGAAATCGAGCTTACCTGACTCCTACTCCCACCCAGTTCTGCCTAGCTTGGCACAGTTTCTGCTTCAGTACCTTCTGGGGGAAGCAAGGGATTGCTCATTGGAAAGGTCAGCACAGTTCAGAAATACGGGCATACTCCCCATCTGAAAAACAGTCAAAGAAGATGTGATAAGAACCCCATTTTTGGCCCTGTTGCTTATGGCACTTGAAGCAATGAAATTCTCTGCATCCCACAGACCAGATGGTAGTCTGTGCTCAGTGTAGGTAGCACAACTGGTTAGACTCAAAGTGGCCTTCCCATCATCTGAAAGCAAACCAAGGGTCTTATCACAGTACCTTTCTACTCTTTGAGATTCAAATACTGTAGAAATGGAATCAGCTGTTTCTAATGGAGATTTAACCTAATTTGATTTAAAATCATTTCCTGTTTTCTGGTCACCTCTATTCAACATCCTACCTGAATACACACACAAAAAAAAATGCACACACACATGCACACTGTTTATTCCATTTTTTTCCAAAGGTTTAAGCAGGATGAAAGTGAGAGAGCTAAGCCAGGCTAGAGCTAGGGCAGCTGAAGCTGTCACAGAGCTCTCTCCCCTTGACATATAAGTCTGCCAAATTGCCACAGCCAACTAGCAATCATTCGTCTTTTCCCTCATCTCCTCAGAGCAGAAGCTGATGTTCTGGGTGGTTTTAGAATATGGACAGGGGTCTCCACGGCCAAGAAAATACATCTGATGCTTCCCCCTCCCCTCCCCCAAGCCCTGCTCAGTGGATATAACTCCTCTAAGGCTTGGATGCAGGTCTCCAGAGGTGAAAGGAGCATGGACTGGCCCACTGTGCTGCCTTGCCCACAGCATAGTATAATATTAATTAGTCACCTTCCTTATTATTCAGTCAAAATATGCCAGACTCAAATAAATTACATTCTTAGCACATATTTCACACCCCTGGATCAAGTCTTGCAAGGTTTTTCTTTTATTATTTATAAGATCATGTGCTGTCTTCCTGCAGAAAATGAGATGGTATGCATGAGGAAAAAGGTAAAAGAAATGCAGAGAAATGAAACAATCAGATATTCCCTAATGATATTTAAAAATAGAAAATTTGCTACTGTTACATACAGCATGTTCCATCTTTTGAGATTTAATGGCTCTCTTGCGGTTTAATGGAGAATTACTTTCAGTAATTGATTATTAAAATTTAAAATTGCTAACCATCTTCATTATTAGATGAGCGAACATGTTATCCTTGTAATTAAAAAAGCCTGAGACTCACTTTCATCCTGTTGACAGAGCGGGCAGACTGTCTCCACACTCAGACTTGATGGTTTCAGGCTTCTTGTTTGACAAAAATAGCCAGCCAGTCATTTGATGATGAAAATGCAGAACATCCACAGAGACTGAGCAGAAAATATAATGAACAAAAAATAAAATAATAAAAAGCCCTACAAGCGAATTAAAGTTTTCAGTCCCGACTCATTAAATGCTATGCATCACTTATGTGATATTTCAATGTGCCGGTGCTGAGCTAACACGGGGCACTGTCAAGTTTTTCTTCAGCCTCGCTCAATGTGCCCTTAGAAAGGAGTACAGGCCATGCGCGATGGCTCACGCCTGTAATCCAAGCACTTTGGGAAGCCGAGGCGGGTGGATCACAAGGTCAGCGGATCGAGACCATAGTGGCTAACACTGTGAAACCCCATCTCTACTAAAAATACCAAAAATTAGCCAGGCACGATGACATGCACCTGTCGTCCCAGCTACTCAGGAGGCTGAGGCAGGAGAATCACTTGAACCCGGGAGGCAGAGGTGGCAGTGAGCCAGTATTATGCCACTGCACTACAGTCTGGGTGACAAGAATGAGACTCCATTTCAAAAAAAAAGAAAGACGCACAATCTCCCAGGGCTTTGAGAGGCCAAGGTAGGCGGATCACGAGATCAAGAGATCGGGACCATCCTGGCCAACATGGTGAAACCCTGTCTCTACTAAAAATACAAAAATTAGCTGGGCGTGGTGACACGGGCCTGTAATCCCAGCTACTCAGGAGGCTGAGGCAGGATAATCGCTTGAACCCAGGAGGCAGAGATTACAGTGAGCTGAGATCGCACCACTGCACTCCAGCCTGGCAGCAGAGTGAGACTCCATCTCAAAAACAACCACAAACAAACAAAAAAGAAAGAAAGGAGCAAAATCTTTCCTCCTCTACCTGCAACAGCTCTTACTCTTTGACATTTCACTTCGGTATTTCCATTACGAATTTTTGATTTGGCAACATATTACACAAAGTGGGCACTGGAACAATCCAGTGTGGCTCCCTGTTCTCTTGAAAGTGTATAGGATGTCTCTACCTTCTTGCATAGAGGGCTCCAAAGAGCAGGCACCCTGCAGAGTCAAAAGAGCCATTCCTCGAAATCCCTCACCATGTCCACATCCTGGGAGACACAGCTTCATCAGTCAGTTATCCACACACCAAAGGTGGGGGATCTGTCTGTGTGGGATCTTGCATTTCCTTGAACGTTTTCATCATATTAGAGTGTTCATTTTGTGAAGGCAGCACTCAGTGCTTTCTAAAAGGAAATTTTATAACTGTTAATGGAAAGAGCCTATCAAAAGGGACATTTTTCACAACTCAATTATTAGGCAAATGTCAGCCTTCAGGAAAGGAAAATCCTGCAGACTCGAGGGGTACAATTATAAATGAAGCGAAGAGATTTGTACATGAAGATTTCTTCTAAAAATTAAGGAAAGTCATCTATGTATCCGCATTCCCACATCTTAATCATTTGGCTCATAAAAATCTCTGCTCAAATGTCAATTTTTAAAAATTGATTAATCAAGGACTTATCAATATTTTCTTAAGATCTAGATTCTCAGTGATGTCCTCTCTGATTTGGCCCAGCCAACCTTCATAATTCCTTAATGCAAATCAGTACCCTATGCTTTGCCCTCAATCAAAGACTATGATGTCACTGGACAGTATTTAGATCATGTAATAAAACTTTTCTTATGTATTTGTCCTTGTGTTTGCCTTCCCAATTAGATTACATGACCCTCAAGAGTAACAGTGAATTTTTTTTTTTTTTTTTTTTTTGCTGTTTTACCTTACCTACATCCTCTCACCCAATTTCAAGTGAAACAGACATCGGGGCTGCCACCATCTTATTTGCTTATGGGATTAGATATGGAGGTTTCACAAGGAGCTGAACTCTTAACCTTGAATTTAAGTTATACATAAATATAACCTTGAAATTAGAACTTGTAGGGACTAGATTAGTCTTTCTCAACCATGGAAAAATTTTCTCAATCCTCCCAAGAATGGCAAATAACTAATTCCATTCTAGCTACATATAAGTAAATGTGTTACATGCAATGAGCATTAGGGCTTAATTCTCAGAATTTCTTGAGAGTCTGGTTTAGATTGTTCTTTCAGATTACTTTCAACAGTCTCACAAAGCCATTAACAGATAAGAAAACGTCTTTCCTCTTTCATGGTGTTTCTGGCTTTGGTGATATGGCAACCTTCATCCAAATATATAAAATACAAACCCATTTTAAGGTCATCTCATAGGTTCCCACTCCTCACAGTCACTTGCCTATATCCAGATATCATGGCATCTTACCTGTTTTAATGAATCACCTTTCTACCCTCTATTAAGTACCGCTAATAAGTTATACAAGTGCTGACAACATAATTCACATTTGAACAATTTTCTACCTCTCCCAGAACCCAGTAGGGTGATTTTAATGTGTAAGAGATCACAGTACATATTAACTGAATGAGTAAGTAAATGCATGAATGAAATTAAAAGAATGACCAAATCTTAAATTGTTTTTTCCTATTTCTCAATTTCCTTTCTAAATTTAAATATAAATGAAAATAATTACTCAATACAGGTGTAATGATTAAGAGTTTAAGAAACACTTCTTCATCATCCAGACATCAAAAACTTGTCTGAAGAGAAATTCTTCATCTTCTTATCTCAGTTGATAACAATTCCATAGTTTCAACTTCTCAAGCCATAGCCTTTGAGTCATCTTGGACCTCTCTCTTTCTCTCATATTTCCTATCCAATTTATCAACAAATTATGTTAGCACTTCCGTCAAAATGGATCCAGACCATTTATCAGCACCTCTACGATTACCACTTTGTTCCAAGATATCATCATCGATCCCCAGAATTATTCTTATTGTCTCTTAGCTGCACTCCCCATTTATTGCCAGAAATACCCTATTGCAACAACACTTTGAAGTCATTCCTCCAGCAAAACCCAAATGATTCCCCATTTCATTAATGCCCTGCAAAGACCTACAAAACCTGCTTTCTCCTCCTCATCTTGAACCATCTCTCCTACTTTTTCCCTCTATTTTTGACACCAGGAATACTGGCCTTTTTGCTATTCTTGCAACCAGGTACTCTTCTACCTCAAAAAAGGCCTCTAGTCCTTCTGTACTTGCTCTTCTCTCAGCCTGATGCTCTTACCCAACATAGATGACAATAAAGTCTTGCTCCCTCAACTTTCTTCACATTACTGTTCAGATATCACCTGATTATTAAGACCTTCAGAGATGTAGAAAATTATTTTTTCTCCAACTAACTTAAACCAGCTAATTTATCAAGGCAGTTTTAAAATTATCCTATTTTTCTCCAAAGAATAGGGCTGATGGGGTAAAGTAGAAAGAAAAGGGGAAGAAAAGGTTAAAAGAAAGAAAAAATTTTCATTTACTACTTCTTTGCAGTCAGATAAATCAGACCGAAAACAGGATTCATTGAGCAGCGAAAGATTTCCCCCCAAGCTTTTGTTTTTATGTTATTTTTACTGGTTCTTCCCACACATTATAATATCTTGGCAGCAACGCAGGTAACAGCCTGCTGGCATTAAAACAATTTCTGGAAAATATTCGAGTTTTCTGAAATTCTGACAACCTAACATATTATGCGAGCTGATCCCAACTAATTTTTTTGGTTGAAGCAAAGACTGCAGTAGGAACTTTCCCTGATGAGAGATTTCATATTTTTTTAAAAAATCACAAATCTCTGAAAATTGGTGCTGGATGTAACATTGGCTGATTCACTTTCTCATTTTACAGATGAAGACTTAAAGACCCAGGGAGATTAAATGATTTGCCCAAGGCACGCGGATTGTTACCAGCAGAACTGGGAATAAAATTCAAGGTCCTTGACTCCCAATTCACTGTTTCTTCTGCTTTGTTCATGATTGTGCCATTTAACTACTCACAGTTGAAATCCGACTGATGTCAGCCCTACTCTCTAGGAATTTGTAATCCAAAACTTGAAACCAAATGGATAACATGAAAATAATCATAGTCATAATTATGGTGAAATATATCTTCCAATTTCTAATCCTCAAAGTATTCTTATATCTATCTTCTCATTTTATCCTCAAAAGAATGCTCTACAAATTATATAATATGAAACATTACATAAATATTAATAGGTAATATTTAAATAATCCAACGTGCTCTCTGGGGGATGATCAGGAAAGAAATGTCACTATGGTTTTTTACATGTATGAATGAGATGGCACTCTAACCACCTATGCTAGATTCCTCTAAATTGGTTTGATGGACCAACCTTTACATATGTATATATGTTTATACATTTATGTGTAATTTTATATATCTGTAAATATAGATAATTTCTCTTCTCTGTTATCATATTCACACTTGGAGTCCATTAATGCTTTTCACTATATTCCATGTGTCAGCACAGATGAAAGCCATCTCAGGTCTCTGGAAATGGCAGAGAGTGAATAATTAAGATCAGGCATCAAGACATTGACTTGTCATTCACTGATAACATGGACGGACGGGATGCCAATATTACTTTCTAAATATGCCACCAAGGGAGGTATTTCCTAGATCCTTAATAAAATTGGTCCCCATACATAATGGATACTACCAGTTGGTACCTGCTTTTCACTGCATAGTTTATGTCAAAATTATGAAGGAAAAAAAGAAGAAAAGGATATTGTCCATTTGCTTATGGTGAAGCCAACTGTCTGTTTTGTGAAAGGTGAATGGTGTCAGGCAAGGCCTCTGGCCAACAGTATATCCCCCTCAATACCTGTCATACTGTCTGAAATCCCAACCTTATTGACTCCAGTCCTTTGTGTCTTGAATCTTTTTTAGGCCCTAAGCAAACCCATTAAAATGCATATACCCTTAAAGCAAACAGTCTTCTCACAGATCAGGCCCTTAATTAATGGGACCCAAGATAAATCAGGGATAAGGAGAGTGATAGTAAAGGAGCATTTTTAAAGCAATGCAGGGGCCATGTGAATTGGCTCATGTCTGTAATCCAAGCACTCTGGGAGACCAAGGCAGGAGGATTTCTTGAGCCTAGGAATTCAAGACCAGCCTGGGCAACAGAGGGAGACCTCTGTCTCCACAAAAAGATTAAAAATTAGCCAGTCATGGTGGTGCGTGCCTGTGCTCCCAACTACTCAGGATGTTGAGGCAGGATAATTGCTTGAGCCTAGGAGTTTGAGGCTGCAGTGACCTGTGATCACACCACTGCACTCCAGCCTAAGCAATGGGACTGAGACCCTGTTAAAAATAATTAAGCTAGTTTACCCTTGCTGGTTAGGGGTAGGTTCTGATTCTTTTCCTATTTGACTTCCTATTTGAGATCCTGTATACCTACCAACAAGTTTTAAGAGCCAATTATGCAATTACATATATCTCTGGTTTTTTTTTTTTTCTTGCAAAAGTCAAGTGTTATGATAGGCTCACCAACTGGGAAAACCTAACTCTAGCTGACCCAGTATCATTAATGCTCAAATCCTAAAATCTACTAGGTTTAACTAACATATGAGAGCTTAGACAGTAGTCAGTTGAATCATTGAGTATGAGATTAAGAAGGTAGGGTGGAAAAAGAAGCACTACTGTGGAAACTCTTCCTGAGCAGAAAGTGGCAACAAAGTGATCACGAGACCTGCTATGACCACCAGCCATACCACACTAGCCAATCAAATTCCCACATGCCTCCCAAGGCCACAGTCTGAGGGATTTGTGCAAGAGGACTGCAGAGGACAGAGGGATACCAGCAGCCTACTGTGCCTGCCAAGAAAAAGGCAAGAATAGGCTTTTCCACATTTTATTGTATCTGTTCACTTGACCACCAGTAAATGTGGAAGAAAAAGTTTTCCCAGAGCCTCCATAAGAAAATCTTGTTTATAATTGGGTTGAACCTTAACTAAGTTTGAGAATGACTCATAGTATTATAGAGAAAGAGGGAAGAGGTAGTAAAAATTCAAAATGCAATGAAGCTGAATATATACTGCATCTTGCCAAACCCCCTCAGTCATACTGCACTGTGATGCATCCCAGGAAGTGTCATCTCCTTTGGAGAAAGGATATTCTACGACCCCCAAGGGGACAGTGCTGACACCAGGGACAGATTCTACAAACATAGGTAGACAGAGTGAGGAAAGGCTCTATTCACTCACTAGAATTTCCTGGCACTTCCATAAATGTCAATAAACACTGGTCTAAGGGGCATATGATGTTCCAATATATTGTGACATAAAAGTTGTAACCAGGAGGGTCTTAAAATAAAAGTACTGGAGGGAAATGTGTCAGTCAGTTGGGGAAGGCTAGGCCATTCTCAAAGGCAGCATATGACTGCAGAGGGGGGCTACAGTCCCCCGAAGTCAATTGAATAATCTGTTTCATTGACACAATTATTAAATCATTGATTAGTGTGCTGAGTGGTCGGTATCAGTTGTCTTTATTACAGGTGAATTGTAGCTATTGCCAGCTGTTTCTCTGGCAAGTTCTTCAGCTGCAGAAAAGCTGGCATTGTGCCCAGATGCAGCCTGGGAGTCCCATCGCTTCAAAGTGCTTTTCTTTCCCCCAGCGAGTGCTTCCCCCTGTCATTACATGATTTCCCTGTGCTCTCATCATTACAACAATAGAATCCATAAAACCAAATGCAGAAACAAAGGGATAACTTATTGGCAACTAATGAAACACAGAGAGATTGTTCAAGCGGTGTAAACGTGGAAGGGCTTTGAACCAGTTTAAACAATCTACGCATATTCCGTCACCCCATTGTTAACACAGGCGTGAAGGCAAGTGTCTCAGCTTCACAAAAATTACACCGTCTTTGCCTTAAAGATCTGCTCTCTTGTTGCCTCTACTCCTGGCACTCTTTTTAGAGGGCTGGTTTGCTTTTTGTCCACTTACTCGAATTCTGCCCACAGAACAAAACTGGTTCATCTTCCAAGTTTTCTGAGAAATTTTCCATGAGCACTGCAGACTCTACTGAGCTTTCCTTGCTTTTCTTTTCTCTAATAACTTAGGTGTGTGCCACTTATTTAGCCACCCAGAGCTAAGGCAAGTATAGGCAGTATTGAGAGCCCACGTTACATCACAAGTGGTCCAGGGCACTACACTGTGATCCCGGAGGTGCTCTGAGAAACATTCTCAACCAACACTCCAAGTAGAGCTCCATCAATGACTCAGCTTTGACAATTAGGATGGAATGAAACGTGTTTGTCATCCCAAGTGCTCAGAGAATAAGACAGGTCTTGGTGTCAGATCGACCAGGATTCAGACTCCAGATCAACAGCTTACTAGATATGCAACCATGGTTTTTGTGTGTTTGCTTTTTTAATTACCTGAGACTCAGGATTTTAATCTATAGAACAAAAATTAGGCTACCTACCTCAGAGGGTGACATCTGCCCAGTTCCTTGTACACAGTAAGCATCTAATATATGAACATTTCTCATCCCCTAGGCCCTTACTAAGAGCGCTTATTGTTGAAGTCTTATCTGTCCAAGCAAATTGTAAGTTTCTTGAAGATATGTCTACAGAAGGTTCTTCATGCTAAGGCTAAAACTGTACACATCTAATGCAACATTTGTAACCTTTTTCCTGAAACACTAGCTATAGATGAAATAAACAGGTGATGCTATGAATGGAAATAGGGGATTAATGAGATAAAACTTTCAGGTAGTTGATTTCAGCAATATGCTCATTTTCTATAGACATTATGATATGAGAAAAATATAGAATAAAATAAAGTCCTGCCCATTTGTGGCACAAATATATAACAACCTTAATAATCTGCTTAATAATCTATCTATCTGAAAGGATTCTGATTCATTCTTTTACTGTCTGTAGGGTCTGCTCAAGTCTAGAGATAAACATTCTGATTTGGTCAAGCGCAGCTTTGACAAATAGCAAGTGAGAACCACATCTGCCATATTAGCTTGACATGCTCATGCCAAATTGCGTTTGAGAAGCATTTTGAAAGAGGATTGGAGTTAGCACAGATATCAGGTTACTTTCCTTGGTAACCTGTCATGAATACTGAATTGCACCTTTAACCTGAGCAGAAGGAGTTTTTGAATGCTTTCGTGCTCCACACAACCCACTCAATGTGCTACTAGATGGGAAAGTGACTGTATATAGTCTAAAGTACAGTAGACATCAGTTTCTTTAATTCAAACATCTTTACTCCATATCTTCTTCAAAATCAAGCTTGTGGTGCAAATAAAATTTCAAACTTTCCAAGTCAGATTTCCTTTATTTCCTTTCTATATATGGTAAATGCAAAACTTCCAGTCACTAGGAAATAGATTAAATAATCATAGAATGATAGAATTTTCAGTGCTGGAAGGGACCTTAGAGATCATCTAGTCCAACCCCCTCATTTTAACAGATGAGGAGACTGATGTCAGTGGAAGATTATAGCCTCAGGGGTAAACCATAGTTCATTAACTCATCTCTGGAAGGACTTGTTTTTGTTGTTAGAATAAGTGATTAAATGATCCTAATTTCATACTATCTCCTTTTTTCAGAAAGTTTACATTCGCTTTCTCCTTTTGTCCATGTAACCATGACAATAGTGGGGAATAATAGAGCTATCAGTATAAAAATAGCCTCATTAGCAGTAACAAGGGCCTCGCCAATCAGCTTGGACCTACTAACGTGCTGATAACTACCTTCCCTGCTTCCAGTTTGCAACAAACACACTCTCTGGACTCATTCCACAGGCGGACTCTCCTCTTCTGAAGCTGTGTCCCTCACAGTTTGACAGCTGGGATTTACAAGTGGAATCCTACCTGAGAAAGCCCTGTTCTCAAGCAGGCTCAGCTGGATCTTGCCCTGGGATTTCCAACGTGCCTCTGCTTTCCAGAACCTCTCATGTCATGTCTAAAACAACAAAAGTGAGCATTTTTTTCTCTGTGTTTACAACAAAGGACAGAGAAAACTTAGGTATAATTTAGCAATGGACAAATTCATTAGCAGGCATCTTTTAGAGAGGGTTTAGTGTTTGTTTTGAGTTCTTCATTTGATTTTTCCACTGCCACTCTCCACCTTACCATGAGCAATTTGAAGATTATGTAGGTTTACATATTATAGAAAACAGTTTGTCAAGGTATTTATATCACATCTCTACCCCCACCATGCTACAGCCATAAAGGCACAAAAAATAAAAAATAAAATAAAAATGAATAGTGGGAAACAGAACTGACAAAAGGTAAAGAGAATCTTTAAACCAAACCAGTTTTACATTATTGACTAAACTCACTTTGTCTAAATTTCACTAAAATACAAAATTACACTAAGTTGTCCAGTTGAGGTACATGGAAGGAGGGAGTTAATGATGGAATGACATTCAACTGTCTCAAGAATGAAAAGTTTTCAAAATTTACCATGGCCTTAAAAATAGACTAATAAGGTAGTGGAGCAGAATGGAGGAGGAGAGTCTAGCAATAAATCCACACGTATATTATCAACTGATTTTTGACAAAGGCAGAAAGGCAATTCAGTGCAGAAAGAATAGTGTTTTCAATAAATGGTACTGGGGCAATTGAAGATCTATACACATATAAAAATGACGGGACACAGATGAATCTGGAAATCATCATTCTCAGCAATCTGACACAAGAACAGAAAATCAGGCCGGGCGCGGTGACTCACGCCTGTAATCCCAGCACTTTGGGAGGCCGAGGCAGATGGATCACGAGGTCAAGAGATCGAGACCATCCTGGTCAACATGGTGAAACCCCATCTTTACTAAAAATACAAAAAATTAGCTGGGCATGGTGGCGCGTGCCTGTAATCCCAGCTACTCAGGAGGCTGAGGCAGGAGAATTGCCTGAACCCAGGAGGCGGAGGTTGCGGTGAGCCAAGATCGCACCATTGCACTCCAGCCTGGGTAACAAGAGAGAAACTCCATCTCAAAAAAAAAAAGAAAAGAAAATCAAACACCACATTTTCTCATTCATAGGCGAGTGTTGAACACTGAGAACACATGGACACAGGGAGGGGAGCATCACACACTGGGGTCTGTTGCGGGGTACTATTAGGGGGACAGCAGGGGTAGGGAGTTGGGGAGGGATAACATGGGGAGAAATGCCAGATACAGGTAACGGGGATGGAGGCAGTAAACCACATTGCCATGTATGTACCTATGCAACAATCCTGCATATTCTGCACATGTATCCCAGAACCTAAAGTGCAATAAAAAAAAAAATGACCATTGATTTATACTTTTCATCAAATGAAAAAGTTTACTCAAAGTGGATTATAGATCTAAATGTAAAACGTGAATCTATAAAACGCAGAAAAAAAACAAAAACAGGAGAAAATTTTGTAATCTTCATTTAGCAAAATATCTATAAAAGAAAATGATAAATTGAACTTCACCAAAATGAAAAACTTCTCTTTAAAAGATGGAATAAATTACATGAAAACATAGTCACAAACAGGAGAAAACATTTGCATATTATGTACTTTGGATATAGACCTTTTATCAGGATTTGGATATATTTTGGATATATATATATATAAATAACACTGAAAAATCAATAAGAAAGCAGTCTAATTTTTAAAGTGGAGCAAAAATATTTGAATAGTTACTTTATCAAAGAGGATATAAGGATTGGGAAGAAGTACATGACAGCCATTAGGGAAATTAAAAATAAAATCACAATGAAATATCATTACATCACTCTTAAAATGACTGAAATTAAAAAGACTCACCACACCGAGTATTGGTGAGAAAATAGAGCAACTGGGACTCTCAAACACTGATGGAGAGAGTGTAAAGTGGCACAACCACTTTGAAAAACAATTTAATGATTACTTTAAAAGTTAACTCCTAGGTATTTCCCCAAAGGAAATGAAAAAGATGCCCATACCAAGACCTGTATTTTAATGCTCATGAAAAATTTATTTGTAGTAGTCCCAAAGTGAAAACAGTCCAACTGTCTATCAACAGGTGAATGGATTAAAAATTAATGGTATAGCTCTACAGTGAACTAGCACTTAGCAAGAAAAAGGAATAAACCATTGATACATACCACAAAATGGATGCTGCTCAGGCAGAAATAATGCCTTACTGGGGTCAAAATGTTTACCTTAACAATAAACCTCAAAATAATTATTCTGAGTGAGAGAAGCCAGATCAGACCAACAACAACAAAAAAAAAGAGCACATACGAATGGATATGATTCCATTTATATCAAATTCTAGAAAATGCAACCTAATCTATAGGGACAGAAAGCAGATTAGTGGTTGCCTGGGGATGGGGAGGGGGCAGTGAAGATAGAGGGTAGACGAGCAAAGGGGAGGGGTAACAAAATCATATAAAGAAACATTTGGGGTAATGGATATGTTTATTATTTTGATCATGGTGAAAGTTTTATGGGTACAAATATATGTCAAAACTTACATTTTATAGTTGTTAAAAAATGGAGGACGAATAAAGATAACTTGGACCATTTATTGATATGATCCACACTGGTGATTTCAGAGTATCATTTTTTAGGATGTGGATCAAAGAGAAAGTATGAGGGAAGCTTGAATAAAGAATATATAGCAAAGGGGTCATACAATATTGCCAGCTTAGGTATCTGAGGTCCCTTATTTCAGCTTTGGGAAACATTTTCTAGGGTACAGTTTCTGAGAGCAGAAATGTTTTCAAATGTTTGTTTCTTTAAATTCTCCTCATCACTTCAGGTCTTACCTTCTACAGAGCATTTATCCTGTGTCCTGCACCAAGCACTTTACATGCATTTTCTCATTTAACCCTCCCAGTCCATGTTATTGTTCCCATATTACAGATGAAAGAGCAAAGGCTCAACGAGATTAAATAATATGCATAAAGTCATACAACTGGCGTCAGGCTGAACCAGGGTTCACAGGTAGCTCTAACTGCAAACCCCCATGCCCTAAAATATGCAGTTCTTGTTGCTTATTCAGAAAATAAGAGCAATATATATTGCGTGTGAAATTAACAAGTTCTTTTTGCTTCATGAATGTGTCCTCTGAAGGGACTGCCCTGTTCAGGCACATGGTCTCCTCCCCTTCACACAGCTCAACAAAATGTATCCTCCTCCAAAATGAATCCTTGTCAGAGTTTACTCTTTAGGGGATAGGTAGGCGGAAAAAGCTAGCTTTTCCCTGATAGTAAAATTTAAAGACATGAAATCATGTTTGAAAATAAGTAGATATAAGGTGAATACAGATAAGTAAGAAGGAGCAATGAGACAGAGAGCCACTAAAGGACGCCACGTACTGCTGTGCAATTTGTTCACTGCACAGGGCAAGTGACAGAAGGGGCAAGTGGATTTTGTACCTAGAGTCCATTTACTACCCCTGGGCTTGTCCCCTTACCCAGGGGTTTTACTGACAGAGGGCCCTTTAAAAAAAATTGCGCAAAGCTGCAACATGAACTAGGGGTGGCCTTGATGAACAGATTTCTTTTGTGTGTCTTTTGTTCCTTTGCTATCTTCCAAACTCATAGCATCACATTACCACACTGGATTCTGCATTATTCGTATCAAATAATCTGCTAAATAATGTGTCCTAGAAGGCACGATATGAACCAAGGTAGCTCACATAAAAAAGAAAAAAATAATGGCATAAATGATAAATGAAATAAAGATTCTTAAAGAAATTTTATGGTATTTAATTAATCTACCAGTTTTACTAAGTTGCTTTCAAGTGAAATGGCTCTTTACCAGTGCCTTTTGAAAAGGTTAGAAGTGAATTCCCTGAGCTACAATCATTAGCATATAGATGTCTCTAAGTGTTAATTTCTGTTTTCACTGAATGAATGTAATTTAAAATGAGGCCCTTTCAAATCAGTTAACTTCGGCCATTTGAGAAAGATAAGAAAAATGGACTCAAGCATGAACCCCCAGCAGAACCTGCTTCTTCGGGATAAGTACTATACGCCACAGCCACGCACTACTTTGGGAAATTACAGATCTGTTCAGAAAGAGAAAGAGGGTTTGAGGTGAGCAGGTTAAAAGGACCCTAAACATTTGCTTTCGATTTAGCTAATCATGAAAAGGAAATTGAAATTGAATGAAGAAATCAGTTTTGAAAAATATGGCAGTTCTGTCCCCACAGAAAAGCCCAGTAATATTGTAGATCAAATCCATCAACAGTAACTTTCTGTTTTTGCACCATGCTTGCCACGTAGAGGTTACCCAAAACACTTTTGCTGATCCGTATTATATAAATAGAAAGATGCGTCTCATAGTGATCATTAAAGAGCGTTAAAATTTTGCTCATACTCTCTTTACAACCTGTCTTAGTTTGTGTGTGATGCTGTAAGAATACATCTGGGACTGGGTAATTTATGAAAAATAGGAATTTATTTCTCAAACCAGCGCTACGGGTTCTGGAGGCTGAGAAGTCCAAGATCAAGGTGCTGGCAGGTCCAGTGTCTCTTGTGAAGACCCTTTCCTCATAGATGGGGCCACTTAGGTACCCTTACATAATGGAAGGGCTCAAAGGGCAAAAAAGGATGAATGCTGTGATGTCACATGGCAGAAGAACTTGGGTTAGTCCTTCCAGCCATTTCGTAAAGGACTAATCTATTTATTCATGAGGGCTTCATGACTTAATCAATTCCCAAAAGACCCCAACTTCTTTTTTATTTTTTAACTTGTGTTTTTTGTTTAGGGGTACACATGCAGGTTTGTTACAAGGTAAACTTATTGTATAATTATTTCATCACCCAGATATTAAGCCTAGTAGTCACCGTAGCAGGGCATGCCGCAGACAAAACCTCTAGGACACCAGGTTTGTGAAAGAAGTGACTTTTTACTCTGCCGGGAGTCTCTGCAGACTACTCGTGTCTCAAGAACCGAGCTCCCCAACTAGAAAAGCCTGGCTTCTTTTAAAGGCTCACAATCTTAACTAGTACATGTGAGAGGGTCGTGATCAATGAGGTAAGTGAGGGGCATGTGACTTTGGTGGGGGTCTAATCGTGATTAAGCAAGAACAATGCCTTCCGGGAAAGATTCCTCCATACCATGCCTGTGATCTATAGATAGGATAGGAACTAGGGTGGGGGTTTGATCGTTAACCTCCAGGTCCAGCGGATGGCACCAGTTTTGTCTCCTCCACTGACCTTGTGCTTCTATTTTCAACTTTTACTTCTCCTTTTGAAATGCAACGTAGAAATCTAAGGGCAAGAGGTCTTAGAAGCTTAAGAGGAAGGGGTCTCCTTCCTCACACTACTTATTTTTCCTGATCCTCTCCCTTCTGCCACCTTCCACCCTCCAATAGGCTTCAGTGTGTGTTGTTCTCTTCTATGTGTCCATGTGTTCTCATCATTTAGCTCTCTCTTATCAGTGAGAACATGTGGTATTTGGTTTTCTGTTTCTGTATTAGTTTGCTAAGGATAATGGCCTCCAGCTCCATCCATGTCCCTGCAAAGGACATGACCTTGTTCTTTTTTATGGCTGCATAGTATTCCATGGTATATATGTACCACATTTTCTTTATCCAAAACCCCACATCTTAATACTGCCACAAAGGGGATTAAGTTTCAACAGATGAATTTTGGGGCACACTTTCAGACCATAGCACAATTCCTACTCTTTACTTCTGAAGTAACCCTTTAATAATACACATCAGATCCTGTCAATCCCACGCTTATAATTCTTCAACGACTTCTTCTGGTCTTTATTAGGATAAAATTCAAAGTCCTAAGCATAGCCCACAGGTCCAGCATGGTTTGCTGCATTGACCTCCTCTCACCCCCATCCCCACTAGGCTCAGCCATACCGACTTTCCGTAGTCTTACATCCACATCTCTGTCCTGACTCGAGCCCTTACTTTGGATGCTCTCTGAAAGCAAGGCTCTTCCTGTAGCTCTCCTATTGGCAGCTCCTGCTCATCCTTCGTGCTTCAGGTCCAATGTCACCTTCCCTAGGGTAGTCTGTCCTCATCACTGGTTCTAAATCTCAGCACTCTCTTTCTACCATAATACTTGTCAAAATCTGACATTATCATTCTTATTTAATATCTATTTTTTCTCATGGATGCAAAGGCATTGTGAGAACACAGAGCTTCTCTCTCCAGTTTGTAGCAATATACTTGGTACCTAGCACAATAGGCACAGTGTCTGTTCCTTTGTAAAATATTTTCTGATGTAATCAATAAGTGAAAGGTGGACAGATGGATTTGCCAGCTCTACTCTAGATTTCTTCCAGTGGTATACATACCCAAAAATACATAAGCCCATAGATTATACAGAATAGATTAAATTTAGAGCATGAAATCACTCCCTTCAAAACGCTATTTTAAAAAACCAAGTAGTGTCTATGCTCCCCCATAGCACTTACAGCACACAGTAGCACAACAGCACTTAACACATAGTGCTGGTCTGTCTACCACACTCATGCTATACTTACCTGTTTATAGGACAACTCCAATGCCCTAAACTGTACGATGAGTCAGGAAAGAGATTACATCTTTTTTTGTGGGAGGGCAGGGGATGGAGTTTCTCTCTTATTGCCCAGGCTGGAGTGCAGTAGTGCGATCTTGACTCACTGCAACCTCCTCCTCCCAGGTTTAAGCAATTCTCCTGCCTCAGCCTCCCAAGTACCTGGGATTACAGGCACTCACCACCAGATCTGGCTAACTTTTTGTATTTTCAGTAAATATCGGGTTTCACCACATTGGCCAGGTTGGCCTTGAACTCCTGACCTCAGGTGATCTGCCTGCCTAGGCCTCCCAAAATGCTTACAGGTGTGAGCCACTGTGCTGGCTGAAATCACATCTTGTCCAACTTTTTATCCCCTAAGTTTCCTTGAATATAACAAATGCATATTAAATATTCAATTTGTTCCTACCTTCTCTAGAATTCAGACACACTGCCAGGTGAAGTTCTAATCTAAATTGGCTTCACATTCACAATTCTGCCATGGCAAAGAAAAAAAGTCAGAGCCATTAATTGTTGATTCCCTTAAACATAAGAAGCTCTTGGCTCAGGGCTCCAATCACAAGACTAACTTATGGAACTATCCATTTATTCACTCATTCTTCATTCAACAAATGCTAGTGAATACCTACCCAAGGCAGATTAGGGTCCTTCTTAGAGCTCAAAGTCTAGTAGAGAAGAAAGGCCATAAGCAAGCATAAATAAACAAAAATCTATAATTGAAATTGTAAAGTGTTTTATGAAGGTATGAATAGAGCTAATGATAAAGAATAGAAGGTACATGGGTAAGGTGGCCAGGAAAGGCCTCTCTGAGATGGCATATAAAAGGAGACCTTAAATATGAGAAGGAAGCCAGATGGGTTGGCTCACAACTGTAATCTCAGCACTTTGTGAGGCCAAGGCAGGTAGATCACCTGAGGTTGGGAGTTCGAGACCAGCCTGACCAACATGGTGAAACTCCATGTCTACTAAATACAAAAACTTAGCTGGGAGTGGTGGTACATGCCTGTAATCTCAGCTACTTGGGAAACTGAGGCAGGAGAATTGTTTGAACCAGGAGGCCGAGGTTGCAATGAATCAAGTTTGTGCCACTGCACTCCAATCTGGGCAACAAGAATGAAACTCTGCCTCAAAAAAAAGAAAATCGAAAGAAAAAAATAGAGAAGGAGACATTCAGGCATAAATCTGGGGGAAAGTGTTTATGTGGTGGGAACAGCATGAGTGGCAACCCCCAAGTAGGAAGACACTGGGTACACTGAGAAACTTTATGAAGTCCCTGGGTCTGGGAGCATGCATAGAGAGGAGAGAAATGGATGGCAACGCAAAAGGGAGCAGAGCTTGGATCATAGAGGATGTTGTAGATTATAGCACTAACTTTCCATTGTATTCATAAAGCAATGAAAGTCCAATGACGGGATTTAAACAGAGGCATGACAGGCTGTATTCTCAGTTGTAGAGATTGTCCTGGTTGATATGTGGAGAATAGATTGGTCATGGAAATTCACAAGTGTCTCTCTGCCACATGCTAACTTTATACTGTGCCTGAGAAAAATTTTCCTTAACTAATAGGACTTCCTCCAATCATCTCAAAAGACTCAATTTGGTTGCCTCACTTATCTGGGTATCTGATAACACTGTCATGCTCATCATAACTTCAGTGTGAATAGGGCCATTGATGCTGGAATATACTGGTGCATGTGAGTCCCTCGTGTTTTGACATTGGATGTATAAAGGGTTTCCTCCTGAGCGGCTTTATTCTTTTGCAAGAAAGTCATTTCTTCTTGCTTATTTGTCTGCTTTATGCTATTTGCCTGTTTGTCTACATGGGCTCCAGTGTTACAACTTTAAGGCCATATTTTTAAATACGACATTTTAGACACTATGACTTCTTCCTCCCACTGTAGTTCTCATCCAGCAATCCTGATCCTTATCAACAAAGACGGCATGAGGGTCACACTGCTGCACACACAGACTTACACATTAGGGCCTATGGATGAAGAAAGCCAAGAGTTTTGTAGTTTTGTTTTCCGGTTTTCAAGGACAAAAGTAGAATAAAACCTTGCAGGTCACGCAGCAAGTGGCTCAGATGGCTACAATAGCTCCTTCCATCTGCTTTAGGAGCTACTTAAAATACTTGATTCTTCAATGTCCATCCTTCTTCAGTTCAGGAAGCACCAGTGCGTAAAAAATATATCCATTCCCTGTGCTCTAAATAATATCCTAGATAACCTGAGTTGATGTGTCAACTAAGGTGGCAAAGGGAGTACCATAACTGCAAGATAGAATAGCTAAAGGAGGGATATTTCTCTATATTGAAGGTTAATCTTCAGAGTTCATGAAACATACGTGTCACTAGTTAGTAAATTCAGAATACAAGCTGGTTTATCTATGTCCCTTACAGCCCTATTTATGCAAAAAAAAAAATGCATCTACCACTATGACAGTACTCAACTTAGAGAATACAGATAATAATTATAATAGCTAATTTACGTTGAACAATTGTGTATTGTAATGCATTTAATCCTTCTAATATAATATTATGAAGCAGCAAATATTATCTTCATTTTACAGATAATAAAAATGGAGCTTCAATAGGTTAAGTAATTTGCCAAGGCCACACTTTGAATAAGTGACACACCTGGGATTCAAATCCAGGTCTGTCCAATCCCAGGTCCAAACTCTTAATCCTATGTAATGCTGCTTTTTGCTTTCAAGATGCTCACAGTAGGATAGATAATAATGAAATCTATTAATATTCACCATGGAAAGTCCTACGTGGAGTGGTCTTGTGGATACTCAGAAAAGAGACTCCCTGAGTAGGAAAAGAGTTGCAAAAGCAAGTGAAGTTGGGATTGAATCCTGTGTGGTGCCAGTACAACACAGAGGTTAAAATATCCTGCCCTGAAGATATACTGTTTAGGTTTTAATCTGGTAATCTGGCTTCATCTTCTTTAACAAATTACATAAGATTTCAGTGTTTCAGTTTTTCCATATATCAAATGGTGTTATGTACTTTGTCAGATCCATATGAAGATTTAACGAGTTGCGTTATGTCATTGGCTTAAAACAGTGCTCGGCATATAGTAAGCATGCAATAAATGTCAGTAATTCTTGTTTTTAGCAAAGAAAATGTAGGAGGTTATCAGGGTGGATTAGGTGGTAGCAGGAATGCCATTCTAAGCTGAAGGAACACTTTCAGAAGCTAGTAAGCAAGAGAGTGTGACAAAGTCAAAGAGTTTTCAGACATTCAGTAGGTTGGATTTTTCGGGTTTCCATGCATAGAGGAAGGAGGTATCACCATATGACAGGAGAGGGAAACAGCACCTTGACATTAAAATGATCTTATATGTAACCTTTGAATTAGAAAAGACATCCTACTTGCTGTTTTATCAATAAAATGGCAGAATTTGATGAGATGACAATATACCCCTTGCAGTTCTAATAATTACCAAAGTCTACAATTCCTATATTTTCCACTGTAAATTTCTTGTGAAATTTATGCTTGGGTCTTTAATCAGTTGATGTTTGACTTACATTTAATGTCATCATATTTAGTGGGATAATATGCCTGTAAGTAGACAATCTTGAAATTCTGATGACTTTGTATTTTTGTAAAATATCTAGTAATTAAATATGTTTTCATTTAAACAAGTCTTTGAAAAGACAGAAGTGTTCTTCAGAAATAATAATAAAGAGAAACACAAGGGACATAAAATATTAACATTAGTTAATGCCAAACAGTAATGTTTATCTAACAAATATGTGCAGTTTGCTTGACATTTCCCCGGTATCAATTTGTTTTATTTGGGATTTTTTTCACTTATGGCAGCACAGGGACATTTAAATAGTAAGTTTGCCTTTTACCTAAAATGTTCTCGGTCATCATAAAATTGTATACATCTTGCTTTAATATCTTGTTGACACATTTGTTAGAGATCAATCCAGCACCCATATCCATCCAAAGCCCACTATTAGGGAAATTATTTGTTTCCAACCAGTCCAATCACTGAAAAAATAGGAATTGCTATTGTGCTGTATCTACTGTGCTATGTTATTTATAAAGTGCTGCAGTGGAGCACAGCATTGCCATTCATCAGTATCCAATCAACAATGAAGCTGGCAGGGAAGTGAGGTGTACAAGAATGCATTGGCCCAGACCATTTAAACCAGGAGATTCTAGAGCTTGAACTCGGCAATAGTTATTGAAACTAATTTATTTGTTATTTGCGGGAAAGGGTTACTACTTTGAAACACACTCGAAAAGTTTCCAATTTCAGGACATTGAAGGGTCCAAAATGCAGCTAGCATTCCTATGTGATTTCCTCCCAGCACTCCCTTCCCCCATCCACACACCTCATAAGATGTCATTTCATTCTCTGCCATGGTTGCATTTTTTTGCTCATTCCCTATTTATGTTTTTAAAATTGAATCCTCTCCAAATTCTTTTCCATTTTTAAACACCACCTGCTCTTCTTTCTAAAGTACTTCCAACACAGGTTTGCATTTCTTGAGAGTCCCATTAGATTCGGAAGTGATACATACATGCTGTTTGTTGCTTAGCATTAAAGGCTAGAGTATGAATCAATTCTTTATTCACATATATATTCACAATTATTTATTCACATTATATAGACGAGTCAAAATGCCACATGCATCTATAAATCCCACGCAATTCCAATCCAAAGCATAATGGGATTTTTCATACAGCTTGACAAACTGATTCTTAGCTCTACATAAAAGAACAAAGCTCTAAGATTAGTCAAACATTTTTCAAAGAAGTACAAGCAGCAAAGCGGTCTTGCTTCACTAGAAATGAAGATTTGTATATAAAGCTATGGTAATTAATATAATGTGGCTATAGAAGGCAAAAAGACAAATTTATCAATGGAACTAAATAAAAATCTCAGAAATAGAAGTCTATAAGTAAACTTGTTAAATAATAAAAGAGGCATTGAAAATATGTTATTAACAAACTATCAAAAATGGCATTGGGATGTTGGCTTCTCATACTAAACAATAATAATAAAAATAAAACTCAAACAGTATACACATATATAAATTTCAAGAGGATTAAAGTTTACATATAAAAAGACGAAAATGTAAAATGTCTGTGGCCTTAGGATGTCAAATATAAGTTATAAAGGAGTGGATAATTTAATTTGACCATATCAAAATTAAAACCTCTTCACTAAAGATACTGTAAACAATGTTTAAGGACAAGCCATGCCCTGAGTGACAACATTTGAAACACATTTGAAGAGGAGTTAGAATTTTTAAAAAATTGTTCAAACTCTTCTAAAGTGATACGAATACGACCAAATGTGGAAAAGATTTGAACAAATACCAGAAGAGGAAACTTGATTTTTTAATTAACAGAATCCCACGAAAATAAAATCACATCCATTAGTATTATTAAAATACTATTTTATAACAATCCAACTGGCAAAAAAAATTGTCTATAACACTAAGTGTTGAGAGGATTTAGGTAATTCCCATACCTAAGTTCTCATACCCCTGCTGGTAGGGGTGTGAAGTGTTAGGACCAACTACGAAAGTGTTTTGGCAGTACCTGTAATACAGAAAATTTACAAAATCTATAGTCCTGCAATTCATAGGTAGATAGTCTAACAACTAAAACATAAACAACATAAGCAAGGAACTCTCACAAGAAGATACCACTTAGAATATTTTTGCAGAATTATTTGTAATAGTACAAACTTCATAAAAACACAAAGAAAAAATATACAGGAAATAAATAAACTTTTATATAACCATAAAAAGCAGCAAAAATGAAATATGTACACATAACTAGATAGAATTATATAACAATAGATATAGATAGACATCAACATGGATAGACCTCAAAAATACATTTATTTTGTTTTTATAAAGCAAGTTGTAGGACAATATGTATAGGATAATAACACTACTTATTTTTAAATACACAGGAAATAACATATAATTTATGAATAGTTACATATGTTGTAGAAGTATAAAAATACACATGAAATTTGTGAATGCTATTACCTTTGGAAAGGAAAGAAGGGAGAAGTCTATACAGTTTTACTTCTTTAAAAAAACAGCATGAAGTAAATATGACAAAATGTTATTTATTAATTTTGGCTAGTGTGTAAATGTCTGCCATGGAAAATAAAGCTGAGGGGAGGAAGTCTATAATGTTTCTACTTTTACATACTCAAGAAGTTAATGTCTCATCTCATTTCTCATATGTTTTACCTTCCTGAACTAGAGCTATGGTTATTTTTCATATTAACATTTCAATAAATTAATTTTTAAAAATATCTACCCTTTAAGAAGTAACTATTTCTGAGCTTAGATGCATAGGAGCTAATGGAGAAGGTTTAGGTGTTCAGGAAGCACTAGCGTTTTATTGGAACCACAGACAGAAATAAGGATGGGCTTTAACTCTGAATTACCTTCCCCTATCAGTCATCTGTAGGGCTGCAATATTCCACCAACAGTTATTTCCTTGGGTAACAACTTTGTCACCTCACCCTTGTCTTTGGCTTCTCATTGTCTCTTTCCTACCACCAAGGGGTATCTGTATTTACTGATATTTTCATATAAGTGAGATTTTTCAAACACCGTTATAATCTAGTGGAACTGTTAACATAAAAACAGTTTTGATAGGAAGAATCAGAGTAGAAAATATCCTGTGTAAGGACATTTATTAATTAGGTTGAACTAGGTTTTGCTTGCAGAAAATAACCCTAAAACAATACCAAAAATCCAATTGGTTTAACATAAAAACGTTTCCTTCTCGATCATATAATATGTAGAAAGTGGACTGGTGGAGGGCTCTTTTACACCCAGGAATCCAGGTGATAGAGACGTCACCATCCTATAGCTATACTGTATGGAAGATGTCATCTTCTCACACCTTTGTCAGGTCAAGAGCAACTGGAAAAAGGAACACAAGTTTTTCACCACCATACTTTGTCTTATGGCCAGAAAAAGATACAGGACCCTCTCACTCCAGGGATCTGTCTTCCATATGCCTGGCATTAGAGAAAATTGAATGTTAGTGACCACTAGTAATATCTACCAAAGTGTAGACCTGGGGTACGGCTGGGGGTCCTAGAGAGGACACCTAGAGAAGACAGAAGTTTAAGGCTACAAAGAAGATTGACAAGGTACAGAAGGAGCAGACTTCTAAAGCTCTGACTAAAATGTTAATAGATTTAAATATTTGATTGACATATAGAAATTAGGGGAAAAATAACTTTAATGCTTTTAGTGTAGAGATTGCAGTATGCACAAGATGCCCTGAATAAGAAATACAGAACTTGCATTTTTTGGATCTTTATTTTTTTTCAGCAACTCAAACCAGGTACCTTTTATTTTGCTGCTGACTGCAATTGTCAATTAGGTGCTAGGTCTTTTGTAATTTAAAATGTTTATGAGAAAACAAAAAAATCAAAGAAGGAGTATTCATTCTTATTCTTTCACCTCTTTTTATTGGATCCAGTATAAGAATATGAAAATTTGTCCATGTCCCATAAACGCTTTGTACAGACTTATTAAAAAACACCTCTTGAGAGGATTATACTGTTTATCTTCAGTGATGCCAGTGTTTGCGCAATTATTCCTAAAATTAATCTCGTTAGGATAATTCTCTTTACCAAATTCATTTATTATAGTATAACATCCATAACATATTTGATTCTCTTGTAGCTTAGCTAAATTGTAATCATCTATACTGGCAATTGACTATGTGAAGTTGCATACTAGGTATTCTTAAATCCAATGCAATTTAATGCCAAAATGTATCCATGTTCTATAAAAAGAAATTCTAAATAAATCTAGCAGAGCTTGTCTGCTTCCTTTATCTTTTGTGAAAACTATTGGTAGTTGCAAACATTATATAATCTGTCCTCAAGCATAACATTTAATTATTGGCTCATAATTTTATTAACTTCAATGCAGCAACTATAATGAGTGTGTGTTCAATTTTGCATTCAGAATCAAG
This sequence comes from Aotus nancymaae, assembly GCF_030222135.1. NCBI lineage: Eukaryota > Metazoa > Chordata > Mammalia > Primates > Aotidae > Aotus > Aotus nancymaae. The sequence continues at coordinate 47,972,507 of NW_026988442.1, read as the reverse complement.
ATCTAGGGATTAAATAATCTTCTTATATTCTTGTTTGTAACTAAAATTCAAAAGCACTATATCAATTTGATAAGATGCAAAACCTCAAGAAAAATGCTGTGGTCAGCTATATCTACAGTTTTAATTTTGATAGCAGAGATAGTTTGATAAACTTTGTTAGGAATGTTTCTTCTTGCAGTTAATTTAGACATACTGCATTTATTTTCCCCCTCCTTCCCCCTTTCTTGATGAGAAAATATAGTCAGGAAGCAATTCTTTTCCCTCAAACAAGAGCAGCAGGGCCTTTTAAAGGATCTTCATTATTTTATGTGGTAAATGTTCACAGCTCTCAAATTTATTGGTACAGCTGTCAACATGTATATTCAGTTTGATAATAATGTTCCCCCTTAACGAGGCCTCTTGGAATTATTTATTATTAAATTTCATTACTTTCTGCAAATGTTCATGCTGATTAAGCCCACCCTTTCAGGGTCTACCACACTTAGACCAATCACAGTGTGATGAGATGGTGAAATTTAAGCTAACTTGCTTTCCACAGGACCTGTCTTGTCAAATCTTTAAATATAATTTAATGAAATGTCTGTTGATGTAACAATGGTAAGTGGAAAAACTCATTTATAAAATCAACCAACCATACCTGAAGTACATTTGCACTCTTTGACATGACAAGAATTACTTAAACATTTTGGACTGCCTTTGTGTGAAAAGAATTGCCATGTATGGTATTTGCCAAATATTCTGAACATTGTACTCTGCAATGAACACGGCACATCTTTCCTGGAAAACATTACTGCCAAAACTCAGATCTCTAAGAAATTGCCTGGAAAAGCATTAAGTGGTATAGAAATATAATCGTTATTATCTGTACAGATATTGAGAGTTAGAATGGACCTTGTCCAAATTCTTGGTGATTTTGTAAGGTGATAGGGGTGTAATAGAAATATATTATCAATATTGCCATATGAAGAAATCAAGAGAGTAATTCTATACATAAAGTAGAGAAGGTCTGTGAATGGAATATACACACACAAATATATATGTGTGTGTATGAATATACATACACACACATACGTATATATATATATACACACAGAGACGTATGCACACACATACATATAATTTTCAACATGCAATATGAAAATCTTAAGATTTTCTGAACTTAGTAGGAAAAAGTAGTGTAGAGATACAAAAATGAGGAGAGAGGCTCACTAAATTAAAATCCTTATGGGCAAGCTATGGGATAAGAACATCTGATTTTGAAAATAAAGGCAGCTAAAAGCAGGTTAGATTTGCCCATTTGGGATGCTTCTATTATTTCTACGAGTTCTGTCACTGCACTAAGTATGTTTTTATACTTATCTGTTAACGGGTTTGTTCTCACTTTCTGTGAGGTCTTCGAGAACAAGGACCTTATTTGTTATATATTTCTTTTCCTTAGTACCCAGAATAATTTCTAAGACATAATAGACAATAAATAAATGTTAGATAGATGAATTGGAGGTAGAAAAAAAATCATGGCCAAAAACACTTTGGAAGTTTCCTTACTGGTTTAAAATTATAATCATATTTCTAAAAAAATAAAGAAAAGAAAAAAGTACTGGCAAAAATGGAGAGAAAAAATAGGAAAAATTATTTCTAAAATACTGTAGAAGGATTATTTTATCTTCTTTCTGATATGATTTGGTTCAAAATGTATCTATTATTCAAATCAGATATAGTTCAGCATCTAGAGGATAGAAAGTAACATATAAAATACATTCCCCGCTCAAGAAGACCTTATAGTCTATTTCAAACACATGCTAATTCGAAAAAGCCCACTTCAACCCATCCTCAGAAATGTAAAATTTTGAGAGAACTGTTTGCCATGTGAATTTTTTTTCTCTTGGAAGATTTTATGGAAAGCATATATTTTAAGTTATGCTTTGAAATACATCAAGATTTGAACAAGTGAGGGAGGCCTTGGGTGAGAATAAAAGTCTACTTTTAGAGGGAGTAAATGAGAAAAGGGGGCCTTGGGAACCTCCAGAAACAAATGTAGTATCAGAAATAATAGAACCCAGAGAAGTGTTGGCAAAGACAGACTCATGTTTAGAGAAATTTAAAAGGTAAGATGCTGAAAGACTGTAAGGATGAAGATGATAACCAACAAATTGATTTAAAAATTGCTTATACAGTAGCAGTTGTTTATCCTTTAACAAAAATTTATTGAATGATTATTATGTTCCCAAAGAGAAAGGGAAAAAAGAAAAGATTTTTAAAATAGTATTTATTGAGCTGTTTTGTTCCAGGTTCTAGGTCTTGTGTTTTGCATACATTCTGTCAATCCTTATGACAATTCCTTTTGTTAAAGGAAACTGAAGTGCAGAGAAGTTATTTATTTGTCCCCAAATCACAGAGTTGGTAAGTGGGCTTGAACCCCCAGTCTTTCTCTGCCTGAAATTATGGTCTTTTCATTTCCCTTCCCTCATGCATAGTTTCCCATGGGTCCCTTCCAAATGAAATGTTCATAACAGGGTTCCTGTACAAATAACTTTTGGTCTAGATTTTATAAACTAGACCAAAAGATGATAGATAGATAAATAATAGATAGATAGATTATAGGTTAGATACAGAAAGATAGATAGATGATAGAAAGAAGATAGACAGATAGATAGATAGACAGATGATAGCTATATACATATAGATACATACTGTTGGAAATCACCATTAAACAGTCAAAAAACAGCACATCTGAGCGATGGCAAAATAAAACTACTTTATCAAAATCTTAGAAACAAACCCTGAAATATGAAGAAATAGGAAACAATTTATTCCATCAACATATTTATTCTACAAAGCCAGAACCATTGTTTCTTAAGCATTTAACCTATTTTAAATCATTTTACAGTTGCTATTTTATTCATACACAAAGTTTACCCACAGATACAATTGTGTCATGCTGAGTTTGGGATGATGTTCGAGCACATAGTTAATGATAACCCAGAAAAAACTGTAGTTATGGAAGCAATAGTTGGAAAAATGTCTCCAACAGAAGTGGGATTGATGATCTGCTTCAAACAGTAGTTATCCAGGGACTAACATGAGAAGGGTTTGTCAATCCTAGAATTAAGTCCAGACTCCTGAAATGGTCTTGAGGCTATTATTTATATTCACCATGTCTTTTCATGTCTAAATTAAGATTGAAAATAGCTTCTTTAGTTTTTTGCCTTCTGTGATAATGCTTCAAAACTTAACTTACAAACATTAACACTCTACGTGGCTCTAACTCCACAGTCTCCAAAGTGTAAGTAACTCGATTCAGTCCCAGGGGTCAGCACAGACAGAACCTACTTCAAAGAGCCCTGGAAGAGGCTTGGCAGATACCTCTTGTTCAGGAGCGTTGGACTTTGACATCAATGGCACTCATGGTGAGGCATGTACTGCCAGCCGTTGGTCAATGTACTACCTATGGAGTATATTCAGTGCAATACCTGGGCCTTAGAAAGCATGCCAACAGCATTATCTGTTGAAAAGAGCCCTTTTGAAAAATATCTTAGGCATTTGAGTTAGACATCCCATGATTTGAAAGCAAGCTTCAGCACTTCTCCATTCTCTGTGACATCAGAATAGCACAACTTTCCTTATGGAATTTTTTTCAATGATTAAATACGGCAAATTGTGCAAAGAGCCTAGTGTGGTGCCTGACACTTAGCAGAGTTCTGAAAATAATAGTTATTTCTGGTATTGGTATTGTTTGATTTGCCTTTTAACATAGACAAAAAAAAAAAAAAAAAAAAAAAAAAACAGAAGCATAAAGAGTTTAAACATCTTTTCTGCTGTTACACAATGGGAAGACCTGGACAGACTCCAGACCTGTGTTCATAACAGAGAAGAATCTACAATCTGGAGAAAAATACATTTTAAAACATAGAATTTGGGGGTCAGAGTTGCTTAGGGCAATTTTATAATTAACTAAAAGTAGCTTTATTATAAGCCGAGGGATCGTAACAGCAGTCCCAATTTGATCTGGACATCTATGCTTCACTGCTTACACTTCACAACAAACCTTCAAATTGCAAAATTCACTGAAGTAATTAAAATTTTTAATTGGAGAAAAAAGTATACAATTCACAAAATGTATTTAATTAGCCCCCAGACAACTCAGTGATCCAATATATAATTTCCAAAACAGTTATAGAAGTCTGAAACATGAAATTTGCTGAGAAGGGAACCATATTTTTGAAACAAAGCAACTATTACTATCTTTTAGGGTAAATGTTTCTTAATCGAATGGTAATGTTACTTCTTAGCATTTAACCCTATTCCCTTTAACATCTTACTTCTTTCTTAAATCCTTTCAAGCTTGTTTTTTATTAATTATACAAATCATTCATATTAAAAGACAACATAATAGTTTCAAGAAGTAGCTTCACAGGCTATCTGCATATTTAATTAACTGCCTCTAAATTTTTAATCATTTGAGTCCAGGTTCTTGTCTTGAAGCTTAACTTGATAACAGACCTACCCACTGGTAGAACTAATTGGTACAGAATCAGTCAATAATTTATAAGGAAAAGAAAATAAAAAGATTGTATGTTACAAAGGTGTAAGACCACCAGGCAGTTATTCCTGAGAGTTAACAGTGAAAACAATGCTTGCTTCTACAAATCCATGGTGCACTGGTGACATCCACTGGCTGTTCCTTAGCATTATTCTGATTCTTTGGATTTTTAGTTTAAGACTGGTGAAAAAGAATCAGTAGGCTTTACATATTCATGCCTTTCCTTAATTTTAACTTTAGTTGGATCAACCTATATGTCTATTACACTCAGTGCATTCTGTGTCTAACATTTAAAACCTTGAAATACAGTAATACATGAGAATCACTTCGTGTATTCAGAGTTAGAGTGACTTCAATAAATCTTGTTACCATTGTGGGTTTGAAAGAATACAACCCAAAATACAGTGAGAAGAGAAAGCGTCATCATTGGTTACATAATCAGTGGAAATTTACTGCTATTTTACACTAACAGGAATTTGGCAAATTGCCTTGTTACTATATTGTGAAAACAGTGAAGCATTTGGAAAGGACTAGTACTGGGCAGTAATAGTCAGGTGGACTATGATCCTGTTTCTCAAATTTTAATAAGTATCGTAACCATCTGGAATGTCTATTACAAATGCAGAATTCTGGGTAACTTTACAGAGCTACACTAGAATCTTTGAGAGAAGTTTTTGATGCATTTGGTTAAGAAACTACACTTTAAGGAAACTGTACACTTTGGATGCATTTGCTTAAAGAACTACACTATGTGCATTAAATAGAATATCTTATCTCTAGTGCTCTGATCTTGAAGTTTCATACCGAATGCAGAGCACATGTCATTTTGGACTCTTACTGGGGGCAACATGGAGAAGAGCTTCAACATCAGAGGGACAAACTCTTCAGAAATAATGCTTTTTCTATGAAATTTTATTTTATAATCTTAAAATTTCATCATCAAATCAATTAAAATTTATTTACAAAAGAAAGAATCATTTATGCAAATCTTCCAGACAGTGCATTTAAGATAGAAATAATTTATGATTCCTTATAAATAAAAATCAGATGCCCAGAAAGAGGAAGATCAAATGGATAGGAGACAACTAGTATTAGATGCTCAAAGACAACACATAATTTATTCTTATTATACATAAGATGCATTAGCAGTACTGTGTTATTTGCAGGTGGTGAAATTACAGGTGTTTTGGCTTTTTGTGGTTTATTTTACTAGTGTTGACTAATTTTTCTACAATGAAGATGTGCTACTTACATGTTTGTTTGTTTTTTTTAATTTAAGTAAATGTACCCTGCAAGTTCTGGGGAAATTGTGCTTGTGCAGAGAGCACTCAATGATGCATTCAGCATTATTGCTAATATTTAATCAGTCATCATCATCATTATCATCATCATCATCATATCGTCATGATCATCTCTCTAAATCCTGCAACTAAGCTTTCAATCAACCAGAAGATCCGTGGATAATTTGAGTCACTGCACAAAGTTTGGGTATGTACTTGGAACTACAATTTGATAGCGTTTAGTTAATAATTGTAACATTGAGTGAAAGACAATTTTGAAAAGTTCTAAGAAGGTAAGAGACACAAGAGTAAGAAAGCACAAAGGCTAAGCTATTTTCTATGAGAAACCAAGAGAAGGGTGTTACAAGGATGGGATTTAAAATGATAAGAGTAGGAGAGATAGTGTGTAGAAACTAGGGGAAAAACAATTTTGTTTTTTTCTGGAGGGGCTAGAAATTAACCAGGTAGATTGCAATTCTAGGTAAGTTATTTCTTTTTACTATAATAAAATGTTACTATATTTCACTGTACAGCAACAAGAAAGTAATGTTCTTTCAGAAAATATACTCAAACAACCTTCAGACTCCCAAGGCCCTGTGTAGGATTCATGTATGTCTACGATAATGCCACTGGAAGAAGACTGGGGAGTTTGAAGCTGAAACCACTTTGTGATCTTTACCAGTCCTTCAGGATGAAAAGCTGGGAGCTAGCCTAGCCTCAGAAGATAAAAACAGGTCTCTTTTATTGAAAATTCTCTAGTTCCTTTGAGTTACAAAGACCACAGCCCAGGGAGAGAGCCTAAATTTAGACTTCTCTTGTTTCCTTAAGGAATAGGCAGGAAGCTGCCAAGATGTGTGTTCATTGTCCATTGAGAACTAATGGGAAATAACGAATCCACATGTTTTGACAGATGAGTAACATGCTCAGATTGAAATACTAGATTAGACAGAAAAGATACCTAATAATTCAAATGTGTATTGTATTAGAAAAGAATGCCAGCTCACATTAAGAAACAGCAAACAAACATAGTCAAATTTAGGAAAGTAGAGTGTAAGATGACAAATAATTTTCCCTTGCCTTTTTTCTTTAGAATGAAAAGGAAATTATTTGTATTCCTGATCATAAAAAATATGACCAATCATAAAATGTTACATAGAAAAAAAGATAAAGCAAATTATAAAATCGCCCCAACGCCTCACTAATTTTATATCACAGGGAAAGCAGAGTCAACTACATCCTCCTAGCATACGTGTACACACACAGACATACTGGTTCTCAAAAACTGAATACATTTTTCCATATCACTGTGTACAGATATATGATCACCCATCTGATTATGACCAATCCCTGTTGATAACTACTTGTTATTTATAATTTTTCACTATTATAGATGATGTTGTCTGTCCTAGCCCACTTCCAAACCAGTACGCTCAAAACTTCAAAGTGATGTTTCCCAGATATAAATCCCAATTTATCTTTTCTGTTTGATTCTGTATAAGCCATCACTGGCTTTCCATGGCCCTTAGGGTAAAATCTAAACTCTGTTTCCTGTCCTAAAAGGGGCCTGTGTGGTTTGAATGTTACTAGGATCCTCACCATTATCTGCTGTGCCACTCCCTCCTTACCCACCATCCCCAATAGTCTTGGTCTCAAAAGTGTTACTTTTTGCCTTGGGAACTTCTGCACATGCTCTTTCCACTGCCTAGAAAGCTCTTTGCCCTCATGGCTTTCACGTGGTTAGATCCTTTTAACCGTGTCTCCACCTAAATGGAGGTTTTCTCCAGACCTCTTGTGTAATATACACTGCCCACTCTATTATTTCTGTTAGCACTTCCTTACAAGTAACTTGGAACTATTTTTAAATTTGTTTTTATGGTTTTTTGTCTGTATCATTTACCAGGATATAAAATCAGTGATTGTGTCTTACATGTACCTGAGTTTTTCCCAGTCAAATACATATTGGGCACTAAGAAAATATCTACTGCATGAACAAACAAGTAAATAAATTAAGAAATACAACACGATGCACTACTAAAGAGTTTTCTCCTTAGAATAAATTTCTGGAAATAGATTTCTATTTCCTGGGCCAGGTATGGTGGCTCACACCTGTAATCCCAGCACTTTGGGAGGCCGAGGTGGGCAGATCATGAGGTCAGGAGTTCAAGACCAGCCTGGCCAACATGGTGAAACCCCATTTCCACTAAAAATACAAAAGTTAGATGGGCATGGTCGTGGGTACCTGTAATCTCAGCTACTCAGGAGGCTGAGGCAGGAGAATTGCTTGAACCCAGGAGGCAGAGGTTGCAGTGACAGAGATTGCATCATTGCACTCCAGCCTGGGAAGAGCAAGACTCCATCTCCAAAAAAAAAAAAAAAAAAAAAAAAACAGAGAGAGAAAAGAAAAGAAAAAAGAAAGATTTTACTATGTAGCACTTGAAATTCTCACCAATGATACAGCGGAATGTTTAATTTCCCCCCACACACTTGACAATACTTAGTACCAATGTATTAGGCCAAAATAACTGATCAAAATTTAAATTTTAGTTGTTGGATATTAATGAGGCTGAACATCTTTTTATATATTTACTGGTGATATTTACTTCTTTTGAAATTGCCAGTTCATTTTTTTGCCTTCCTTCTGCTGGAAAGCATGTTTGGCTTACTGACATGTAAGGCATTTGAATAACAAAAATATTAATCTTATTTCTTGTTAATAATGTTATAAGTATTTTATCCAAATTTTTATTTTGTCATTAAACCTTATTTATTGTCGTATTCTTTTTTGTATGTGTACATTATATGGTTTTTCTGTGTCCCAATCCAAATCTCATCTTGAATTTTAACTCCCATAATTCCATGTGTCCTAGGAGGGCCTGGTGGAAGCTAATTGGATCATGGAGTGGGTCTTTCCCATAATATATTTTCTCCTCTTTGGATAATCTACCTTTCAATGCCCATAATCCTAAATAACAAGATTTTACTATCTCTTTTGAGATTGGTAGGAGACAAATGTGTGTGGGTAGCTCAGATGTCTACAGTCACAAAGTTAGTCTATGCTTCCTGAAGTCAGGGTAGAAGAAGGAAGAGATTTCTCCTTTGGAGCGTCCTCAGCAGTTACAACAAAAACAAGTCATGTTAGCTCAATTAAATAATGATCGTAGGAGTGTCTTTATTTAAACGCTGTTTTAATCACTTATTTTACAATACATTTTAATATCTGTTGTAGTAACCCCCCATTAATTTCTAAGTGTTCTTGGATATACTTATATGCATATTCTTGTGGTCAAAGTTAGAATCATTGCATCCAGGGAATAAATACACTAGGCATTAATAAGGGTTGTATTGAATTTATAGGTTTGCTGAGTGTTGAGACTTCGGCTGTTTTTAAAAGGAGAATGGGAAAGACACTGTGCCACTGGTCCAGGAAAACAATGGAAAAGTCTTAGGTGTTTTCTACTGAGTTCAATGTGAGTGTTATTTTTAAATGAGTTTCAGTTCAATATAAATTTTCAATAAAGGAAAATAAAGTAAGAGGGTGCAGTAGTTTCTCTTATCTGTGAGGGATAAGTTCCAAGATCCCAAGTGGATGCCTGAAACTGTGGATGGTACCAAACCTTATACATACTATGTTTTTTCTTATGCATACATACCTATGATAAAGTTTGATATGCAAGTTAGGCACAGTAAGAGATTAATAACAATAAAAAATGGAACAATAATAATTGTGTACTATAATAAAAATAGGTGAATGTGGTGTCTCAAAATATTTTATTGTATTATATTCACCCTTCTTCTTCTTGTGATGATGTAAGATGACAAAATGCCTACATAATGAGATGAAGTCAGATGAAGGATGTAGGCACTGTGGTGTAAATAAACAATTCCAGATATCAACCAGTCCTAAGTTTTGAACTGCACACTGTTCTGAGTAGCATGATGAAATCTCACACTGTCCTGCTCCCTCAAACCTCATATACAAATCATCCCTTTGTTCAGCATCTCCACACTGCACGTGCATTATCCACACACTAGTCACCAAGTAACCGTCTCAGTTTCCAGATCAACTGTTGTGATATCCCAGGGTTTGTGTTCAAGTAACCCTTATTTTATTTAAAAATGGCCCCAAACTGCAAGAGTTGTGATGAAATATTTTTACACTGCGGTTGACTATGGAAAACTGAAACCATGGAAACCAAAACCATGAATAAGAGGGGACTATTCCTGTATATTCGAATTCTAATTTTTATCTTATAATGTCTGAAATCATATGCATGTATATATATGTTTTCCACTGTTACAAAAGTGAAAAAACATTTTCACTATTACAAATCTGTGGATGAAGTGATTAACATCATTTTGCCCTCAGATTTTAACCTTCTTTCTTTTCTTTTTTTTTTTTTTTTTTTTTTTTGAAACTACGCTGTATTTTTTCCTTTTTGTTGAGCTTCTAACTTACATTTCCAAAGGACTGGTGTCACCTCCTCATATATTGATTCATTTGACAAATCTCTATTAAGCACTTAGGATCAACCTTAGGCACTTGGCTAAATTCTGAGGCTATAACTACGAACAAGATACTCCTTCCTTGCTAGGAGTTTACGCTTTGTAAGGAAAACAAAAATCAACAACAAATTTCATAGAATGTGATGAGTATTACAATGGAAAAGCTGAAAGAATCTATAGTAGGGCAACTTAACCTAGCCTGTAGTCAAGGGAATTGTCCTGAAGGAAATGGTGTGTTACATGAGCTTTTAAAAAGGAAAAGAGTTCACAGAACTGGAAACAAGGTAAAGGAATATGTTGGAGATGAAGGAAACAGTATGTGCCAATGCTAGGAAGAATAGACTTTATCCAAAGGCAACGGGAAGCCATTGAAGCTTTTAGGCAAGAGAGTACTATGATCAAATAAGTGGAGAGATCACTCTGTCTTAGAGTGAAGGAGGGAGGGTAGGTGTGGAAAAAGACCAGAGGACCATTCAAGAGTCTTCTGTAGTAGCAGAGGAAAGAAAGTGGCCCAGATTTGTGCAATGGCAATGGAGGTGGAGAGCAGTGTACAATACAGCAATGATATATATACAGCACTCAGTATTATTTGGATGTGAAAGATCATAGTCTCTTGATACCTTTCAGGGTTCTACTTGGGAAATGAATGATCATTCTATGTTTACTGAAGCTCTGAAGGAGGTCAGTTTTAAAGGGAAGACAGAGATCCATGGTAATGTGAAGTTTGATATAACCATAACATGCACAAATGGAGATGTTGAAAGATACCTAAGTATATGAGTCTAAAGTTCAGGAAGGCGGCACAGGTTTAAAAGTCATTTCATATGTGAAACTATGAGAATAAAGGAAAGAGTCTATAGGGATGGAGAAAAAATAGAGAAAGGAATTGAGTGTAGGACCTAGCTAAGCACTGCAACATTTAAAGGAAGCAAAGAGGAAGATGAGCATGGAAAAGACACCAAGAAGAGGTTCCCAGAAAGACAAGACAAATGCAAGCACTCTTTTCACATGGAAATCAAGGGAACAAAGTCGCGCAAGGAGGGAGTGGTCAACAGTTCCAAAGTTGCTGAAAAAGCAACTCAGAAAGGTCTGAAATTGTCAGTTTCAGTGAGGTTAAGGAGACATCAATGATTTTGAATAACAGGAAGTGAAGAAGGGGTGATGTGCAAGAAGGTAGATTACGAATGAGAAAAGCAGAGACTGAGAGTTTTGCTAGGTCAACAAAAGGGCTGATTTTTAAAAATGATTTTTATAAAAACTACAACTTTCATGTTAGCCGAGGGCAGCTTGCCTTTTGGTTTTTGTGAAACAAAACTATCTCCACTTGGAAGGCCAATGATGTCCAATTCAAAGCTTCTGACACTTGGTCCTGTAGTTTGGATTTCCTACTTCTGCTAAACTTGCGTTTACCTGTATTCCCCTTTACATACCATCTAAACCTTGATGTGTAGTATGGCCCTTTCTTTCCCTGGACTTTCTGTAACACCACTCCGCCAGGTCAGCTGTATGTGCCGGAGCTTTCTTTCAGGATTGGGAGGATGAAGGGTGACTAAATTGTAGAACCACATAGTAAACATCATTAATACTGTGTACTCAATATCTATGTTCTTAAGAGTCTTTTTTTGCCACCTGGTCTCTTTACTTTCTCAATGACCATCTTTCTCCTTAGGTTCCTGCCTCCTACCTTCTCATTACGCCCTTGGATGATTCTCCAACCATCGCACTTTTTCACTTCTGTGCCCTAATTCTTAGTGTCCTGTACAAAATAAAATTCTCTATATTTAACTATTTCCTTCAGTACGAATCCTTAAAGCCTCACTTTCCTATATAAAAAACTTCTGAATGAAAACGATTTGTTCTCTAAGAATTTCAATGACATCTGTTAAAAAATTATTGTGTGTGTGTGTGTGTGTGTGTGTGTGTATTTTCACCATGAATATCAATTCTCCTAGTTTATCTGATCCTAAACCTACCAATCATATTTTGCTCCTGTCTTTGCTTCCCTCTTATCCCTGTCAACCAATTGCTTATGACATCAGTGATGACTCACCCTCCATAAAATCCCTGTTTCATGCCCATGGCTCTAGAACAGGCTCTCCTGATTACTGCCAAGACTCTTACACCACTCCTTACTGCGTCACGCTCCTTTAATTCATTTCTTCATCTTTAATCATCTTATCCACAGTTGCTCTCATAACTCCAGACATTATCAGCCTACTTCTACCCTCTAGATAGAAGAATAAATTAACTCATTTGTTTGGTAAACATTTTATGAGAACCAATAATGTGCAGGGTAGAGATTAAAAGATGAATAAAGACCATTCCAGGTAGAAATTCAATGGGGTAAAGCATTGAGGTACCTGGCTATGCTTTTCCTTAAATATAAACTGCTTTGTCTAGCATTGAAGCTCTCCCTAATGCAGCAGTTCCTTGCTTTTCTAGTCCTATTTGCCATGACTTTCCTCTCTGTTATAATGCCCTATATACTTCAGTTACAATGAAGCTATCTTTGCAGAAAAACTCTTAAATTCAGTATGTGCCCTTTCCATGCTGCCTGGCATTGCCCCTCTCCCTTTGATAAGACCATATAGTCCTTTCTACAAGGCTTTGTAAATTGAACTCCTACAGGCCTTCCAGGAACTCACTTTATTCCTCCCATCTTTCAGCAAGTGTAAGCAATGTCTCTCTCTCATTGTATTTATAGTAACACTTACCCAGCCTACCTTCTAGGATAGATACTTGTATATCTATCCTGTATTATTCAGTTTTGCATCTCTAAAAGTGCCTTCCACATAATAGGTACTTGATACATCTTGAAGTGAACTTAACAAGCATACAAGACAAGAACATCATTTTCGGCTCCTAATCAGATTGCTAACAACAAAAGAGCTTCTGAGAGGGGACAGGATATACTGAGTGTATGATCAGCTAGAGGAAGGACACACCTAGGAAGAGCTTTTTTCATATTCCCCAACCCAGCTGTGTACCATCCCATGCCCTGCACTGTCCAGGCAGGAACTCTAAAGCAAGTTTTTAACCTTTTATATTTCCCATCCTATGTAATTTGGAGGAAGGGGACAGGATGAATGTGAGAATCACAAATCACACTTTATTATTTAATCAGCAGCTGAAAAAAGCATGGTGGTCTGTATGATCTTGTATGGATAGGTATAATATGGTTTTCCACACAAGCCCTACATTGATGGACTGAGCAGCACCCTGTTGTAGGATACATACTTATTTCCATAAAAGCATTCTTATAGAAAGAACTGAAATAAGGGCAGAGGCTAATATGTGATGTGCAATATATTGTTCCTAGCAGGAAGAACAAGAGGTAACAATGCAATAACACTCAGTGGAAAGGGCAATGTACCTGGGAGGTAGAGGACCTAAATGTATGATCGCTAATGTAACAGACATATATACTAAGGAAGATGGCTAGGCCAATTTGAATGGCAAGACAAGAAATCTTGGTGATGATGGTGGTGGTAGTGATTCCATCTAGAGATGAAGAAATTGGTTTAACCAAGGCTACATAACCAGTATATAATGACTTGGAATTCAAATCTACAAACTATAATACCAGAGCTATAATCTTAACTCGAAAGTTTTGTGTATTGTATGGTATGGAATTATTCACACTTACAAAGTACATTAATATAGCAAAGAACTAATCATATGATATCCCAATTGCAGGACAAGTATTTATGCTGGTTACATTCAATTGGGCAGATCTCTGCAATGAACTCTTAGCTGAATATAGTTATGTGCTCAGCCAAGATATCTATGCAAATCTGTATTGTGGCCTGAGGAGTATGTGGTTAGCAACATTACAAGCAGTGCCCTAGTTATGAGCACTGGGGTTCTCCTTGTCATGTTGCTAACCACACATTCAAAGAAATGTCACAGACAGTAAGCGTGGGAGCCAGGACTTGGCTGAGCTGATGCATCCCACAAGAGATAGGCGTAGAGGTTTGGTTGAGTGAATTTTCAATGTTACAATAACCTTGTAATAACAAGGTCCTTGAAACAAGTACCCTTAATCTCAAGCAAACTACTCTGTGTCACACTAGGAATCACCCATTCTCTTCTCTAAAGAATTCAAGATGGAAAACTGGAGGTCTTATATGGGTAAAATCAACACAGCCAGGTATACAGCAGGTCACAATATGGCAGCATTTCTTCTGAGAAGGAGGTCCATAGGCTTCACCAGGCTGCTGAATGGATCCAAGGCACCACGAAGCTTAAAAGTGCCTGGCAGTATAGAAGAGAGCATTTTTAGAGGAGCTAGCTTGAACACCAAGCTGTAACCATTACCAATGATGACCTTTCCTCCTCAGAGAAGTTATGATCCAGGAAATAATCCGACATCACCACCAGAATACAACTACCCTGTGTACAGTTGCCATGATTGGTGTTCAAAAGCCAGTGACCAACATGGGGCTCTAATTAACTGATGTCACCCCCTGTAAAACAGTTAAAACAAAAATGTCCATCTGATCTATTCAAATCAGTCAGGGCTTACACTGTTATCCACATGAAACAAGTAATTGTTCTGAATTGAAGCACTCCTAATAGATAGTCTGCTGAGCTAGCTTCTTTCTGGGAGAGTGAAGCATATTACCTCCAATGTAAATAGAAATGGAAGAAAACAGAGACAATTTGTCTTCATCCCTATCCCAAATGATGCAAGATAACAGAACATAGCTAAATCAAAATGGAAAGTAACCCAAAGGTAATTCACATTTTACTAGGGAATGCACTTTAATACTGTAGTAACTGTGAATGTGTCTGACATTCTTAGATTTCAATCATATTAGATTTACATACACACACACACACACACACACACACACACACAGATACAGACACACAAGACCCGGTTTCAGAAGGAATCAAAAAAATAATGATTTCCCTTTGTCACCTTTTCTCGATAATGTTTCTTGACTCATACTTTAAGATCAAATTAAGCAATTATATACAAAATCTGAGCCCCTCAATAATACATTTAGTTTATGAAGTTAGAGACCCAAGTAACAAAGACAAGCACAATTTACAAGAGTTTGGTATTCAAAATAGTACATTTTCTCATACTGTCTGTTTAAACTGGGAACAACCTGAGAAACTGTATTCCCATTTAAAACACAGTCTTTTAAAAAATCAAAATTAAATCAGAAATACTCAGTGCCATTCTGAGAGGTTGAAAGGACCAAGTGCGCTTATCCATGCTGTTCCACTTAGCAGTCCTGTGTGCCTTCCAAGCTTTTGCGGAAACTAGACCAGTATTTTATAACATCAGATTAACGTTCTAAGTTTCAGTGTTTTCACAATTAGGCTTGCATTAGCTAAAAGTAAGTTAAATCTTTAAAAATTTAATAATTCTTTTTCAGTGATTATTCTATTAGCATTTCATGAATGCTTTCATATGCTTCGTCACCAAAAAATACAGCTTTATTTAAAACTAAAGTATGCATTTATAAATATTACTTTAAAAATCTTTCTCACAATGTTGTGATAAAGGTCAGTTAGAGGAGGTGGCCAGTATTTTGTATAATTTTAATGTGTGTTACTGTGTGTTTAATGAGTGTTCTGAAAGTTAGAGAATGGGGCAAGTGTGAAATGTTGAAGTAACAATGTCACATTGTCATAGATTATATGCCATGAGAAGGTGTGTGCAAATTACATACATCTTTTCTACATTTCAATTACTTTCTTAAAAATAGGTAGTATTAGCCAATCATTAAATTAATGGAAGGAAATACAATGAACAATATGCCGCTAATGGATACAATACCAGTATAAATTTTATAATTAACAATTTAATAATATTTTTTAATTTTCTGGAAAAAAAAATCGGCATATTTCAAAATGGTTTAAAGCTACTACCTCAAAATATGACTTCATTTTAAGATGATCATAAACCCAGAAAATATATAATTCAAAATAGTTTTTAATTTCATTAACAGGTTGTGGGTAGTTTCTTTTAGTAGATAAGCTATTATCATATTTCTTAACATTAAAAAATAGTATAATTGAAATTTAGAGCACAAATAATTCTTTCTGACCTCCAATTTATTTCATATTTTGTGTTTGAGAATTCTAATGTTGCTATATAGTAAATAACAGCAGACAGGTGTTTTAAATATGCATATTTGAAGAAAATATTATAGTAATTTAAAAAATCACAAAAGAACACACCAAGTCATTTTTTTTCCTAAGGTTTAATTTTAACTAATGAATTTTAAATGATGAATGTAGAGTCAATCCAAGTCTTTGCTTATTTGCAATGCACAAACTATTTTTTGTAATTTGCAGGTAAAATACATTCTTTTCACATGGTAACATATTTACCCTTATTTATGGTTTTTTATTATTTTTCTTGAGTCCTTTTCCTTCAATACCTTAATAAGTCACTTCTGGTTTGGCTAAAGAGCAATCCTAGCACAATAATGTTTCAACTTGCAAGGAAGAACGCCCTTATTGAGTTGATAGAACTCCACCAGCTGGATTAGATCTGTAAATCTTGTGTGGCCATCATCCAGTGTGTGGAACATTTCACCGTCATCTTCTACCTGCAGAAGGAAAAGCAGCAAATTAGTAAAGAGGGTAAATTACCCAGAAGGACAACCATATTCCATTGCAAACGATCTCCATATGCCAAAATTGCCAAGTTTATAAAACTGAAAGACAGTGAAAAGAATGTTATGGCGTATCTACTTGTTTTTTGTAACATCACTTGTATTTAAAAGAAACATCATCTGATCTCCAGATAAGCTTTGCTACTCTACTTCATCTAGTTCTAATTCTCCCAACATTCTGTTAGTTAAGACTGTATTACATTTTGAATCAATGTAAGAAATCTACAATGTTCAGAGTAAAAGTAAGTGGAAGATTTTCATGCTCCCACTTAGAGAAATTAATTTCCTTTTCTAAATGTTGTCTATTTAGCCACAAAAACGAATATATACATAACTTTATCAGTAGATTTATTCTGAAGCAATCACATATTATGCTAATCAAATGTCATTTTGTCAGTTGTCTATTTTTTTAATCAGTGAAGTCTTCTGGCACGAAACAATTCACACTTGCTGGGGACACTGATCACAAAATCAAAGAAGTAAGGAGGATACTTTAAACGGCCTTTGGATAATTCCAAAAAGAGGCAATTCAAAAGGATGCACTAGTAATTTAGCAATATTATATAATACCTTTCCAAAAACACTGAATCTTCATTCCACACCATTCAGTTCCAATATTCTATAATATCACATACATACACACATGCACACCCACACAGACACACAGCAGCAGAGGCAACAGGAATCCCAAAGCAAGTTGTGCCACAGAAAAGCGAAGTCACAGAACTTTTAAAAATGTGTTCAGAATGCTTTAAATCTTCACCAGTTCAATAGCATCTCTGTTTCTAGCCATAGTCATTAAAAACAAAACAAAAGAAAAAAATTTCTTTGAGAGAAGAGAGGAGAAAGGGCTTTAAAATAATGTTTCCTAAAGAGCAGTTAGAATTCAGGAGAAAGAAGCTTCAGTGGCCTTTTAACAATAGGTAGCATGGGGTCTATACAATATTGCTAAATCATATTTCACGGAAAAAGGAAAATTTAATTTTTACAATTCCTGTATTTCTTATATTAATTCAGGCTCATAAAATCATATCTGCCAAAGTTAACTCCAGTCAAAGCACAAGCTCCCAAATTATATTTAATAAAAGGAGCAAAAGAAAACCAAAGTTTCCAAAAGCTTATGCATTAAGATCATTTCTAATATATGAATGTGAAATCACAAATTACTTACTGGTATAATTTGAAAGTGCTTTATTTTTTGTCCATGACTCATTGACAGTACAAAAGTTTTCGGGTTACTCTGACTATCCCGTACCAAGAAAACTCTAAAGAGAAAGAAGGAATTTCAACATGTTTCTATGTTTACTCTTGGATTTCATAGAATTGTAGCATCAACAAACTCAAGAAGTGTATGCATAAATGTAGCCAGGGACTCCTTTACTATGTATTCAATGTGTGGGATTATCCAACTTGGCAATCAATATGGTACAACATAATCTGTACTATAAAGCTGTCATCAGTGCTAATGTAATTTTAATAGGTTAAATTCACAACCCATTTGACAGATTGTTTGATCACAGTAAACAATGCACTGTTTTGTCTGCTTCAACAATTAGTGCTATGTTCTCTTTGCACTGGGAAATTGGGTATTCACATGTAATTATTTTGTCCAATGATTAAGGCATTTGCATATTATTATTTTACCATCTGGGTCATGTTAGGCCCTGAAAGAAGGTAAGAATTTAGAAGAATTTGTTTTCTCTTTGAGACAGGGTTTCGGTCTGTTGCCCAGGCTGGAGTGCAGTGGTGCCATCTCAGCTCACTGCAACCTCTCCTCTTGGGTTCAAGCAATTCTCCCACCTCAGCCTACCAGGTAGTTGGGACTACAGGCACGTGCCACCATATCCAGCTAATTTTTGCATTTTTAGTAGAGACGGGTTTCACCATATTGGCCAGGCTGGTTTCAAACTCCAGACCTCAAGTGATCTGCCTGCCTCAGCCTCCCAGAGTGCTGGTATTATAGACATGAGCTACTACACCCGGCCTGAAATCTGATTTTAGTATAACCTCCTCTTCTATACTGGATACCCTTTCTTTTAATTCTCGTTTCAACTGTTACATAAACAATAGCAAGAAATAAATGAATATATTCTTTTTAAAAATCTTGAAATCATTTATTAAATGTGTAAGCAAAATGCTTTAAGTAAAAGAAACATCCAAACACCACATACTTTAATCTTGAAGAATGCGACAGAAAAGCCTCTATAATGTCAGGCTAGAAAAACAAGACATGGCCTCTGATAGCCTAAGAGAAAAATGCTGCCAGAAGTGCATTCTTATTTACTGGCAGTGCAGTGCAAAACCAGTTTTGTATTAATTGTTGGCAAACACACTGTGTAAATGATCCCCACTGGTGAATCCAATATGAATCTCACTGTGCTTGGGCAAAGAGGCAGCCAAATTTAAAGCACCACAGATGTCTGACGAGGTTATCCATTTCATTTTCGCTGTGTGAAATTCCGACATTACATCACTGGGAATGGGACAAAAGGGCGTTTCACCGGTAAATCAAGCTGCAAGTCTCTCCCCATTCCTAAGTAGGTCAGCACTACCACCTAGTGGATCACCTGGCACCATCACACCTTTCCAAAAGAATACCAAAAATACTAAAAATGAGATATTTCATTTTCTTATACAATCATTTCATTCACTTTATAAAAACTGGGTCAGAAATAAAGAAAACTATAATTCTTTAAAACATTTTAATGATTCTTTGTGATTCATTTATTTTCTTGCTTTCATCAAATTGTAATTCTACTGATTGTTCAAATTTATATCCCAAAAGACTGCACTTCATGCAAAGAAGCATATTAAAATATCTTATTTACAATCTGGAGAAATGCTGACTCATTATTAATAATCTTCCGTATGAAGATGCATTTTTATACAAATGTCAGTATTAAATCACCTTGAAACCTTGTCATCAGCGTAAGCCAACTTTTGAAGATAAAAGATCCCATCACCACTTGTTTAAATTGATAATGATTTCATTTCTCATCTAAACCACAATACAACCTCCTTCATTTGTACTGCACTTGAGAAGGGAATTTAGCCAGTATTATAGAATGTATCTGAAACACTGAGTAATTTGAGAAAAATAAAATTCTTCACACTATAAATCTTTCATATTTTATATTTCTCTTTTGTTACCATGGTACCCCACTAGAAGACAACATGAGAAACAGTTGAAAAGTCCTCTTTTCATAAGTTTATATTACTTTAAATGTTAAAATTTAGAGAAAAGAATAGGAATGTAAACAGAAAAAAAAATGTGTTCAAAACACATACGAAACAGCTTTTTACTTAACACACATTACATCATACCTTAAAAAATACATGTGACATAATGTCATAATATAAACCATACTTTGAATTAATAATAGTTATATGTTCAAATAAAAATGTTGACACTTAAAAACAAGTTCATTTTTCCCCCATCAATTGATATCTGAGATGCTATAATCAGCAATCATGAGTAATATTAGTGATCACTGGTTAAGAACAAGATCTTCTGTTCTGTTATTTGTTGATTTATATACAAATACCAGGCACATACTATGTACCAGGTATTATACAGATACTGTTAGAATACAATGACAACCTCATATATAGGACAAAGTCACTTCTATTTTATGGTAAGCCCAAATCAAGAACCCTTTGTGAGTATGGAATAAGTAATTACTACTTATAGGAGAAATCCAAATCACAAGTACTCAAAATTAAAAATACGAAACTTACCCATCCACAAGTCCTTGCTGAATAATCAACCGCTGAGCCTCATCTCTAGAAATTTTGTGGTGAAACCATGGCTGGGACCGGTGAATAGCTAAAGAAATAAGATGGAGATGATCGCAATTTCATTGTATGTCCTTCCCATGTCTATCCATCTACTCAGTGGCAATGACTATGAACAGACATACCCATGTTTGTGGCAGAGCTCTGTGAAGAGGCAGTGGGGCTACCGTGAGAGCCCAGGCGCAAACATCCTTTTTTCTGAGCAAGGAAGGAGAAAACAAATCTCAAGTTTTTAGGTGAAACAAACGGAAGTCATAAGTATTTTGAAGAATGTGAAGCTACTTGTACCCTCCAAGCGAGTCCTTCTTCAACTGCAACTGAAAGGGCTTCAGTGGGATTTTCTATAACTCTGCTTTTCTGGCCTGAGAAGTCCATTGCTACCAGGGAATTCTCTGATATACTTCTCTGGAAAACAAACAAACAAAACAACCACACACACACACACATTTGAGCCATTAAAATATTCTTTGAAAGTTATCTTTCAGGGTTTTTCCGGCAGTACCTTTCCATTCTAGAAGGTGTTACCCACAGTGGCTGGCAGAAAATTTAACGTGAAAATACATATTCAAGATACAATGGTGCTATAAAATATTTTTGCTAAATAAGCTAAATAGTAATTTGTTAAGGTAACTGAAGAGTTGAATAAACAGATTAAAAGCTTTTAAAGTATGTCTTTCTTCTAAAACAAACTTATCTTTTCATATTCTCTTATATAATGGGAAAACTTCCATTTAGAAAGGAATAGCCTTTCCCATGGTTAAAAAGATACATTGTTTCTGAATTCATCTATCCATTAAGCTTTGAGATCCATCAGTCATCAATTATATGTCAAATCCATCTACTTATGAAGCAACTATTTTTTAAGATTCAAGATACACAAAAGCTATAACTAAGATTGACATATATCTCTTTACAAATACTACTCATTTTTAATGAGTTTTATAATGGAGCTATCTAGAATATGTATTTTAAATGTTTATCACATCGACCTTCATCTCACATAGAAAATAAAATTTAGTGAAAGAATAATGCAGAGAACCTCATAATCTTAAAATTTCCGTGGAAAATAACAGTTATTTCCTACTAATTAATAGAAGAGCAAAACTCAAAGTGGAGTTACAATAGTAAACTACTAGTCAGACTGCATCTGGGGACCCCTGGCTTAAAAGCATTTTATCTCTGTCTATGTGGACTCAGCTATACCTGGCTTGGTTGCACAGACTATAGTCAAATGTGGGCTTCTAACAAAACCTTATCCACAAAAGAAAGTTAGGGTTCCTTTATCATTGCATCACATATCCCACTTTATTAGCATTTGCAATTTTTCTCTTCAAACTATGCTGTAGTGGCCTACAATCTTATTATGGTTCATCTACATTTCTGGAGATTTGGAATGCAATATTGCATTTGTTGGAGGAGCCTCTATAACTGACAGTTGCTCTTTCCACACAGATGCTGTCTCTGTAATCTGTATTTTCTGTCACACCTTTGTTTTCCCTTCTCACCCCGTGATCTTCTGTGCAGGGCTGTAGACCAGTCAGATATACCTGTGCTTTGCTGACATTAATGGAAAGCATCTACCTGCCCAAACCACAGAGTAAGTAGCCTCAATCATAATAGCTTTATTTTTGCACTATCTCTCCCTTTACATGCCAAGGTAAGTTCTATAATCTCAACTCCCTGGCAACATAAAAATGCTATTACTTAAGAAAAAAAAAAAACATAATCAGTTGTCCTATTTTTCTCCCTCTAGTATAACAGGCCAGGAAGTAAAACAAGATCCTGTGTTCCCTATTTACTTGACGTGCATAGAAGTCGACACTACAAATAAGGAACGTTTTCATTTGCCACATTAACTAGGTTACGGGAAAACACAGGACTATAGCAAATATTTTCTACTGAATGGCAGGGGGTAGATGAAAAATTAATAGTTTACTATTGGTGGACAAAGAAATGGAGGTAAAGCAGAGTCTGACAAACTCAAAAGGTCATTTTCAGCTCAATTTCTTTCACATAGAAAAGCAATGTTGATAACATTCAGAATTGGTTATATTTCTCCAACACTTGTCCCCTTTTCTAGCTCTTTCTTCTTAGGAGATGAACAGAGAAAACCCTAAAAAATGGGTCCATGATTTTAATGGCATTACTTTCTTTTTTATGAAAAAAAAATAGGCCTGGATATATCCTGGATTATCCAGCCCACACTCTGAGATCACGGCTACTCATTCTTAGTGAGGTTGCACATAAAATGTTTTTCAGGCTGTTTGGCTAGGTGACAGCCAGTATCATCCCATTTGAAGGATCCAGATAAACTTACAGTGTCACCATTCGCAAGAGGGCACAGAATTTCTTCAGATATTATTCTCTCATTTGCTTTATACAGAGCTACAGAACATCAGAAATGTAATGGTTTCTAGGGATTATACAGCCATCACCCTCATTTTACACTGCAGGATACCAGTGACTTGACCAAGTCATACAGGCACCGTATGGTAAAAGCAGTAACAGATATGTCTGGCGTAGGGTTCTTTTGTGTTCCATAGCTTGGGAGATAAAGCGAAGAAATTGCAGTTTAGAATGTCTATTCTCTGGTCAAAAGTGAAGAATAAAAAGAGCTTGAGTAGACTCCCCTTCCCCAACCCTCTGTCCCCTCACTCCAGCCAGGGCAATATTAATAAATACTCCTTTATATGATCCTTTGTTGGCCCTAAAAAGGACCAAATGTATTTGGCTTCCTGAAATGTCTGCTGCTGATTGATTCTCAATTAAAAGGCTAATGGGGTGGCTGTCACATGCTATATATAGCTTAGATGTTCATTGTGGTTTGAGAATATTTTTTTCTCATTTCCCTCCTCAAAATGTATACCTGAAAAAGTAAGGAAAAGAAAAAAAAAGTATTTTTCCTTTAAAAACATAACTAAAGTTTTATATTAAAATGTATACTAAAAACTTATGTGTTAATCGCTGAAAATAGTCCCTGGATGAAAAGCAACAAAGGCTGGCGAGGGGTACTGGCATCTTTTAGGTCCCTGATTCTTCCCAAATGATCTGGAAAAGTGAGATTTTGTACAGACACCAAAGACAACACAACTACTTCCCAAAACTTCTAAGTTTCCTTCACGGAAATTCAGAATATTGGAGATGTAATTCTCACATGCTACTGTGTCTGATTATGAGAACTGCCAAGCAAGACAGGTCCTTATCACACAGGCACCTGCATCCTACACCCCCTATTCCCAACCAAACTCACTCAGGGAGTATCTCTTCCTTTACATGGCTCTGAACAAGGAAGGCCACACTAAACTGTCATCCACATTTTGATCAATGGCAGCATCACTTTCAATGGAAAAAGGCAAGAGAAATACCATACACGTATGCTGACAGTGATGAGACTAGGAAGAACTTTGTTTATAACCATTTTTCCTATGACTAAGAGGACACTAAACAATAATTGCCTCCAAACACTTGGCTGCTATTAACATATTCTTCCTAATAACTTTGGACGCTAAAAGAAATTTGGAGGAGTATAGGAAAGGATTAATATAATAAAAGTAATTATTCTTTTTATAGACACATGGATTGAAAGATAAGGGTAAACTGACAAACTGTAAAAATATTCATCTTAACATGACTGCTTTTACAAAACTTCACTGTGCTCCTTAGTTTCTTATTTTGGATCTTAAGAGTAATATGATACAAAGATGAAAAGTTATTCTTCCATAACTCAAAGTGATGTAACTACAAAATAGCGGTTCTTTTTCTATATAGTCTATCAGACTTCATAATCAACATTATTTCATGCTTCATTCCTAGAATGGAGCATTTCATCTACTACATTACGTGAGGGGTAAATGCACCTTCCCTGGTCACATCCATGAAGAGCATATTTTTAACCTAAGTGAAAATGTAGATTTAAAAAAAATGCACATTAACTGATTTGTAACACATGTGCATACATCTGAATTCCTAATATACTCAATCTTAAGGAGTGCAGCAAAAATAGCAGAACATAAATCTTAAGTTCACAAATACATTTCTTATGTTAATGCACACGAAGTTAAAATTAGATCCTAAAGAAGAAAAAAGATGTGTCTGTGTGTGTCTGCAAATAAATATC
Organism: Aotus nancymaae; assembly: GCF_030222135.1. Lineage (NCBI taxonomy): Eukaryota > Metazoa > Chordata > Mammalia > Primates > Aotidae > Aotus > Aotus nancymaae. The sequence goes on along the minus strand of NW_026988442.1, from coordinate 47,947,634 downwards.
CAAGTTACATTTAGTATAAGTCTGAAAAGCAGTGCCAGAGTTAATGTAACACATGACCTATATTTTGGCTTGCAGTTTTTGGGTTTCCTGGAAAGCAGGCTGCTTTTAAAGGGCCTGGAACGTAAAAAATTACTGTTAGAAAGCCAGAATGCAAAAGAGCTCACATGTGTATACTGCAGTTTTTAAAATACCAAATCATTGCCGTCTTTATACTAGACTGTGACAATCCTAGAATCAGTATTAAAATAAAAAAATGAAACGACAATGAAAAGCAATAATTAACAAACATGATCTACAATGCCAAGGAATATGTCCTATAAATTATATTTTTAAGATCTAGTCTTCAAATGTTGTAATGACACAGAAAGACACATAATTCTTTCAAATATTTAAAACCTTAACATATACTATTATGTATTTTATTAAATACATGATACTGAGATGATTTTATCACATAGGTTGCAAGCAAATAAAATCCAAGAATAAAAAATTCAATGTAACATTATACTAGAATGGTGCCAAAGAGTTACTTTACTTAACCAACAGAAAATAATATAAATTATTATAAGATACTGTTATGTAGTGTTATTTAAATTAATGTAATGTTAATGCAAAGTAAAATACAGGCTGAAAAATTTGGTCCTTACCATAGGTGATACACTCTGTGAACTGCAGCCACTTCTACCTTGATATGGATGCATATAATTCTGGTACAGCTGCATGCCATACTGCAGAATAAATAAATAAAACACATTCCCACCACTTTTACTACTCTTACGTTTTATGAAAATCAATACTTTCATCAATTATACAATATAAATGTAAAAAGAATTAAAGCAAACAAGTAAAGCAAACAAAAATTGGAAAGATAAGCTTTTAGTACCCCACAATAATCCATTTAAAAAGACAACTGAAGTCTTTTACTTAGACCTACAACTTAAGGTCCAGCTCACCAGTACAGAGGTCTGGAGCTGACATTTCTACTCAGTATTCTTAGCACCAAATTGTACCACAACTCTCTGGGGTGGTCCACTGCCTCGTGATAAAAAAGTTCACTTGGAAAGGGTGATGTGCTTTCTGGTACAAAGATTCCAAAAACGTCACACACATCCTAAGCAACACTATGCAAAATTTATTATAACTCTCGGATGAATGATTAATGATTTACTTTCCCTCTTTGGTAAATCCATAAGGATGGCCCTATGTTGAAAATTATTGACAATATAGCATCGTCATATAAAAACTCTTATGCCATTGGTTAATTTTTTACTTCAAATTCAGGGAAACCAAAATAGTGGAAAATCAAGCTGATTTCAAATAAAAGGTTTCAAGGTACAGTATAAGTGGTAGAAGATAAGAATTTCACGGTCTTCACTTTAAGGAGGCAGCATCATATGGATTGGGCTGGCAGGACAGAATTGGAAAACAGGTCTGGATTATAACTGGATTATTAGTATAAAAAATAGTAAGAATGCCAACTGCCAAGACCAAACTTGTCCTGGAGGTTTCTACATCTGAATTTGGAAGCTAACCCCTTTAGATTTAAGCCACTTGTTAAAAAAAAAAAAGAAAACAATGGAATAAGCCAGCCCCTTTTCCCCTATATTCTGCAATTCTGTCCATTTCATAGAGCCATCATGAACTTAAATGTCAGGTTCTATATAAAAGAGATTAAACAGACACCATGGAATCAAATCTTACCTAAAGGATAAATTCCATTTAAACATTCCAACAGAGCTGTTTTTCTACTAAAGACTATTTCCTTAAAAGCAATTCTAGCAAAATGGATATATTTGGTAATTAGGCAAAAAAATAAAAAATAAAAATCAAAGGGGGTCTAGAGGAGTCACTGTTTTCAAGATTTTGCTTTTAACATGAATACAAACCCACACTCATTTAAAATTCTCTGTGTTGATTTCTTTATCCAATTATTTCCCAACTTCTAAAAATTATTTCTTAATTTAAGGTTTGATTGACATTAATGGGACCTAATGAAATTTATTTCAAATCAACTCTAAGCCTACAATAGCTTTAAAAAGAAGGCAGAGGAGCTTAATTCCTAGTCAAATTCATTTTGGAGACTACATAATAACCTCAAACCAACACTTTTACAAGAAACACGCTGCTTGGCCACCTTTTATTTATCTACATTGAAAAGCCTACTAATAAATCTGTTATCTTCAAAGATGTATTGTCCCTGGTACCTGCAGTGTGAGGTAGTTGCCTCTGTGCTGCTGGAGGTCTTTAGTAGGCATTTAACTCTGGACAAGGGGTGGGGCGGGGGTCACCTTAACATTTCCCCATCCTACAGAGGGGCAGATAAGGGACCAAAATATGTTAGAGAGGACCTAGCAGAGATCTAATTGAAGGGAAGGAAAAGAGACAGCATGCAACTAGGACATTACATATGAGAAAATCTCCCATTTCCTAATTCTCAGATACTCCACAATTCTGTATGTAATTAGAATTTCTCGAAAGAGAAAAAGAGAGTCTCCATCTGATCCATACGAAGAGTTTACATATATATAAAAAGACATGAAAGTGAAACAAGGGGCCAAATTACTGGTGGAAGGCTGTATCTAACAAGTGGCATGTGATGAAAAAGAGGGCACTCCGGGTTTGTCAAGAAAATATCTTCCTCTTCGTCCCCACTAAGTACAATGATAAACTCTGGAAATAACAAAATAGGCAACAAAAGAAAACAAAGTAGGTGTCTGAGATCCTTCTACCTTCAGGTGAGCCCAGCTGCACACCAGCCAGGTGATTCAACAGGAGAAGCCCTGCTGACAAGAAATTGCCAGCAAAGTCAACCCAGTCCACCATTAGAACGCCACAAACGTGTCTGCGTTGTGAGACCCGGAGCAAGTCCTGGCTTCCTGTGATCTCGATATTTTATAATGTAAAATAGATCGTATCATATCTCTTTCCTGCTTGGGTTCTCATGGGCTCCAGATAAAGGGCCTCACAGATGCCTCCTACCCTCTTCAGCCTCATCTGGAAAAAGCTTTGCCATTATTGAAATGAACAAGGAACATGGATATGGTAGGTAGAATAATGGTCCCCCAAAGATGTCCACATCCTAATCTTCAGAGCCTATGTTAAGCTATATGGCAAAAGGGTATTAAGGTTGTCAATCAGCTGATTGTGAGGTGGGGTGATGATCCTGGATTACCCATGTGGGCCCAGTGTAATCACAAGCGGGAGGAGAGACAGAAGAGGCAGAACCAAGGAGACGGCGGTGTGAGAAATACTTGGTGCGTCAGTGTTGGCTTTGAAGATGTTGAAAGGGCCCCAAGGCAAGAAGTCTGGATGGATCTTAAAGGCTGCCAAAAATACGAGGTAACTGGATTCTCCTCTAGAGCCTTCAGTAAGAAATGCAGCTCTGCTAACACCTTGATTTAATCCAGTAGGATTCATTTCAGGCTTCTGAACTAAAGAACAATAAATTTAAATGTTGTTTTAAGTCACAACCCTGGTGATAATTTGTTACAGCAGTCATAGGAAACCAACACAATTAAGCATCTTTGAACTGGAAAACTGTGACTTGAAAGATGCCTTAAGAACAGTAAGATGAGAAAAAAATAGTGAGAAGGGGACATTCTTTCAAAAACTAAGCATCATGGAAATGAAAGGATTAAAGAAAGTTGTTAGTATATTTCACCCATTTTTAGATGTGCATTTCAAAATTTAATATCTATAAACTCAACTGCATCCTATTCTCTGTAACATCTTATATTCACTATGGACCTAGTGATTTGTCATTGCCTGAAACCTTTGGTGGGATGAAGAAATCATCAGCATCAAACTTTCCAGAAGCAGTATCAGTAGCTAGAATCCCAGCTCCATGCCACATCCTGTGGAAAATACAAGTATCTGTGACTGTGAGATGAAAATGATTCAGAAAAGCCAGTGTTAGAATATGAAGAAGTTTTAAAGATACTTCAACTAATGTATTCTACTTATATATTTTATTTTACATTTATGTGTGTATATACTTAATGCATATATGTGTATGTGTAAAATAGGTTTATGGCTGCATGTATATATGTGTGTGTGCAAACAAAAGTGATTAAATTATAAATATATAGGTTTAAATAAACCTAATTATTTGAATAAATAAAACAAAAACTGTAAGTGATATGAAAGTATCATGTCATCATTTTATTGGCATCATTTTTTTTTCTTTCTAGCTCTAATAAAAATAAGAATGTATCCTGGTAAAAACCAAGGGCTTCTTAGATTAAGTGAAATGCTGATTAAAGGAAGTGGGCTTACCACCTGTTTCTGGGTTGGGTGTCAAACTTTAAGCCCAAGGTAGAAGGGATGAAGATGGGTTAACAAGGGTGAAGAATATCCCCTTTACAGCCTAACCTGATCCAGGCTTGGAAAACAGAGAAAACCAAAAACCTCAAGATATTTTCTCTACCATAACTTTTGATGGAGTAGAGCCTCCAAAGAGTACCAGCCTTTTTATCTGTAAAATTGGAGGGCTAGACAAAGTTAGTAGTTCTTATTCAGACAGACACATGGGACTCTAAATCAGAATCCCTAAGGATGGGTCGGGAACCACATGCAAATAGGGAAAGCTTTTCAGGCGATTTTAACAGCAGAATATTTGAGAAACAAACAAACCTCTCATAAAGAAGTAAATACGGTGGCTATCTGCCAAAACAGCAAAAGAATGTAAATTTCACAGTTAAACAAAAAGCGTCATTTAAATCATCTTTTTAAAACTTCTTCCAAAATCACTTTATAACTGCTAGAATGACCATTATTAATAAGAACAAGAGCAAAAAAAAGTAAAATAACAAGTATTGACAAGTATATGAAGAAACTGGAACTCTCATGCATTACTGATAGAAGTGGAAAATGGTTCAGTCACTGGGGAAAACATTTTGGCAATATCTCAAAAAATTAAATATAGAATTACCATATAATAAGCAATTTCGTTACTACATGTATTCCCCAAAAATTGAAAACCTGTACTCAAACAAATACCTATACACATATTCATATCAGCACTATTCATAATAGTCAGAGGTAGAAACAACCTAAATGTACATCAATGAAAAAATGGAAAAAGTGTTTATCCAACATACAGATATAGAGAGATATACAATGGAATAGTACACAGCCATAAAAAGGAATAAAGAGCTAATACATGCTTCAATGTTGGTGAACCACAAAACATTATGCTAAGCAAAAGTCAGAAGGAAAAGGTCACATACTATATGATTCTATTTATATGAAATATCTACAATATGTAAATCCACGCAGACAGAGGCAAATTGGTGATTGCTAGGGCCTGGGAGTAACTGCTTAATGGGTGTGGAGTTTGCTTTTGAGGTGATTAAAATGCTTTGGAACTGAATGCACTAAATGCCACTGAATTATTTACATTAACAATAGTTTGATTAATTATATGTTTTGTGAATTTTACCTCAGTTAAGAAATTACAAGAATACAAAATAAAACTTTCTTCTAAACCTGCTACGACAATAATTCTGATTATGACTATTCTGTCCTTCTTTACTCTGATCTCTCTTAAGTAGGATGCTAGGAAAATGATCACAGAGAGCAGAAGAGGTAAAAATGGCAAAGGCAGAAGAAAAAAAGCACACCTAGAAAATACGCAAACTGCAAATATATTGAAAAATTTACTGCATTCCCTTCTTCAGGGTAAATGAAATGGGGGAACCTAAAGACTTCACAGTGCCCCAACTGTTCTGATTTTCATTTCTAACTATATCAAAAAGCTAGTTTTAGTCACACATTGTTAATAAACTAAATCTTCCTGTGGTAAGAAAAGGAATATATATATGATACACATATAATACGCATAATCAACATATTGGCAAATTACATTAGTGCCTAGGCATAAATTCTAAAGAGTATCTTAGAATATGTTAATGTTTTTATTTTAAATCAAAATTTTAATAATAACAATAAATTATGTATTTTGTTGGCTTCAGCAGCAGTGATACTAATATGGATAGGCACATTTGGATTGTATCTTTCCAACAACAACAAACATTTTTGAATTTCTTCCCTAATTGTATCTACCAAACCAGTATCTTTAAAAAGAAATCATTGATAATTGTTATAAATATGAATTTTAAGTTTTGCTCAATTTACTGGCAAATCATTTTCAAAAATAAATGTGTGTTCTATACATTCTGGAAGAAATCAGTTCTGCTTTTATTTCCTATGTGGATCTACTTTTACAATATTGTTACTTATTACAAAATTGTTCAGCAGCAACAAATTATGCTTACGGAAGTTGTCACTTCTACTTAGCACAAGCGTAGTTGTTTAAAAAATGTATCCAAGTAAAATTGTGTAATAATTTGAGTAATTCTTATTAAACTAGAAAGCAATTTATATAACACAAACAGAACACAAAACAGTTACATTAAACATCTCAAGGGTGGGCACATCTTAAAATACAATTTACCTTGGATCACGGGCAATGTTTTAAGAATGCAGACTAAGTCATGTATAGGAGACATTTCATTCAGTTATACTGGCTATGTGATACCTTCACAAAAATAAAAATCAGAACATTTCTAGAAGTGGAATACCTACTCCACACACAAAAGAGAAATGTATTAGGTTATTCCACTCTACTCTGAAAATGTTTATCATTTAGAATGTTAAAAACACACACATTTGGTGGTTATTTTTCTTTTTTCTCATGTAGCCACTCAGTGAGACTTCATGTCCTGAAATACTGATATTTTCTAACTTTTATGGTACTCACAGCATTTAATAGAAATTCATGCCTCCGGCGAGATTACCTTAAGCAATCTAATCGCGGTCACCCAGCACGTCCTACTCTGCTCTTCTTCTGCACAGAGCATTTTCAGGTCTCGGGGCCCTCCCGCTTTGTTAGGCTAGAAGGCCACAGCACATTGTTTATCGTTAATGCATATCTTGAAGGTAACACCTGTTGAAATAAAAGCCACTAAAATTCTCTTATATATAAGAGAAACCTGTCTCTTTTCAAAAGAAATTAAAAGAAACTCAAGCTTACCTAAAAGGCTGAGGCTTGCTTTATTCATCTATCAAAATATTAAGCCTGTACCTTAAAGCAGAATCCATAGTTAGTCGGTGCTCCACGTTTTCTTTTGCCTGCCGGTGACACATAAATATCACTATTGCCAAATTCGGTGAAAAACTGCAAATGCCGCGGTTCCTTAAAAAAAGTATTGAAATGGATACATATTTTTGCATTATCTTTTTTGTCTGTTTTTATTATATAATTTATACCTCGAGCAAAAACTTATGCTTAACAGAATTTCAGCATGATGCCACAAAAATAAAAGAAGAAAAACAAATATAAGTTACTATATCTTTAACCAGGAGCTGCATACAATTTTATTTAATTTGGGAAATGACAATTTTGTCTATAATTTAACTTCCAATAATAAAGATAAATTCCTGTTTTAAATCTCCGTTTCTCTTTAACCACCATTTCAAGGAATCTTAGAGAGAAAAAAATGTTAGCAAAGATTGGCTTTGGGAAATGTGTTGCTTATCTAGGTTTCAAATAATGGTAGCTCAACAAAAGGGAGAAGGTTGGATTGAGCTTCCGTAGCAGTTAGAGAAGAAGAAAAAGAACAAGACAATGATTCCTGCTTCATTCACACACAATATCCCCACATTTGTGTACAGCACAACACACCACAGGAAGCAGCAACTGCAGGAATCTCTAACTTTATGAAAAGAAAGAAAGCAAGCCTGTACAGATAGAGGAGTTCAGGGAAATTAGCTGGCAGCAGAATGTTTCTGATTTTCAAGGCAAAGTGGAATCATGAACAGCTATTTCTTCTCTGGGAGATCCATGAGATTTAAAACTGGTCATGGGAAATCAGTAGGTCATATTATTTTGGGATAGGTTAATAACATGGAGAAGTGCTTAATTCTGAGGTTGAATGTATAATCAAAACTGACCAAAACGCATTTGTTCTCTAAAACCTTGCTGCTAGTAGTGTGGTCTCAGACCAGCAGCATCAGTATCACCTGGGAGCTTGTTAGAAATGCAAACTTTCAGGGCTCATCCCAGACCTACTGAATCAATATCTACATTTTAACAAGATCCCAGGTGATTCATAAGCACTAAAATTTGAGAAGCAGTGCTAAAAAAAAAACAATAAAAAATATTAAAAACACCCCACAGAAGAAGATAAAGCAAAACAGGCAACCCTATTCAAATCCAAAAACCAAAAGCCTTTCATTGTCACTTACTGGTGTTATTCCACCGCTGATAACCGGTAGAGCAAGAGTCTCTCTGTATATCACTGTTCTTAAGCCTTTTTTTTTTCTATTTGTTCATTTTTTTTTATTGCATTTTAGGTTTTGGGGTACATGTGAAGAACATGCAAGATTGTTGCATAGGTGCATATGTGGCAGTGTGATTTGCTGCCTTCCTCCCCTTCACCTATATGTGGCATTTCTCCCCATGTTATCTCTCCCCAACTCCCCACCCCCCGCTGTCCCTCCCCTATTTCCCCCCAACAGACCCCAGTGTGTAGTGCTCCCCTCCCTGTGTCCATGTGTTCTCATTGTTCAACACCCGCCTATGAGTGAGAACATGTGGTGTTTTATTTTGTGTTCTTGTGTCAGTTTGCTGAGAATGATGGTTTTCAGGTTCATCCATGTACCTACAAAGGACACGAACTCATCGTTTTTGATGGCTGCATAATATTCCATGGTGTATATGTGCCACATTTTCCCTGTCCAGTCTATCATCGATGGGCATTTGGGTTGGTTCCAGGTCTTTGCTATTGTAAATAGTGCTGCAATGAACATTCGTGTGCATGTGTCCTTATATTTATAATCCTTTGGATATATACCCAGTAATGGGATTGCTGGGTCAAATGGAATGTCTATTTCTAGGTCCTTGAGGAATCGCCACGCTGTCTTCCACAATGGTTGAACTAATTTACACTCCCACCCACAGTGTAAAAGTGTTCCTGTTTCTCCACATCCTCTCCAGCATCTGTTGTCTCCAGATTTTTTAATGATCTTAAGCCTTTTAATCTAATAAATGACTGTAGTTTCTAACGAGAATAAGACAGAAAATTGTTTTAAAAAGACCCAGCATAGGACTCTTGGAACAAGGTAGGAGGAAGGAGAAAGGTACACATATTGCCATGCCTTTTAAAATCTTATTCCTTGATAGAAACGAATTTGTGGGTAAAAATGTTTGATTTCTATGAAGATAAAATAAAACCATCCCTGTCTACTGATGCTGTAGAACTCAGTATAGTTCAGTTCAAATGAGAGTAAAAGGTAGCTTGAGTAACACTGGAAGAAGAAGCATGATGAGTTTTTTCTCTTGATTGATTTTTGTTCCACTACTGCAGACATGCTAAGGCTTATGGCACTATAAGGCTATGAAGCTGTATTGGCACAGTTAGCAAAATGTAAGTATGTGTACATTTGTACATCTCCCTGTGTGTATGGGCATGGGGAGGTGGAGAGAAGGGTACTTAGAGATTTCTCTGTAAATATATTCATGACCACATATCTTTAAGGTTTGCAGAAGTGGTTAACTAATTTTAGAACTAAAACCAATCAAGACCACCTCTAGAAAAGGTTAGGAAATGGTTTCTTTAATAGGTAGAATTGCCATATAAGACATTAGGAGGGACAGACCAAGACACCTGTACAGAGACTCTACCTATCATCCCCCCAGCAAGAACACTGAATGTAATATCTACACCAAAAAAAGCACCTTCCTAAGGTTTTAGAGGTTTCAGAGGAGAGCCCACTACCAGGAAGAGTGAGTCTCAGACCTGGTGCATTCACCACAAGATAACTTAAGTCCTTAGACCTTAAATGAACATCAGCAGTCCCTGGCAGTTCTCCCTGGGAGCCTTCATGTCACTGAAATCGGCAGACATAGGTAGGAAAGACAGTCTTAAACTGTCAGCATCTCCCCTCCCCTGTTCCTCAGCAGGAGAGAGAATCTGTGCACTTGGGAGGGGGAGAGCACAGTAACTGTGAGACTTTGCATTGAACTCAGAGCTGCCCTCACAGTACAAAGCAAAACCAGACTGAACTCAGCTGACACCTACCCACAGAGGGAGGATTTAGACCAGCCCTAACCGGAGGAGAACTGCCCATCCCAGCAGTTGGAATTCGAGTCTAGTAAGCCTCCCAACTGCAGACTAAACTGCTCTGGGGCCCTAAATAGACATGAAAGGCATTCTAGGCTGCAAGGACTGCAACTCCTAGCCAAGTCCTAGTGATGAGCTAGGCTTGGAAGCAACACACTTGGAGGGCACATTAGCTAATGAGACAACAGCTGGGGTGGCTAAAGGAGTGCTTGCACCACCCTTCCCACAATCCCAAGCAGCACAGCTCATGGCTCCAAAAAGAGATCCTTTCCTTCCATTTGAGGAGAGGAGAGGGGAAAGGGTAAAGAAGATTCTGTCTTACGTCTTGGATACCAGCTTAACCACAGTAGGACAGGGCACCTGTCAGAGTTGTGAGGCCCCCTGTTGAGGGACATTAAATTTACCCTGCTCCCATGATTCCCTTGTAGAAGATACTTTTAGTTTGTAGTTAGTGGTAGGCAGGTAACAGCTGCCTACTTGGTATATTCTTGAGTTATGTGTATACGTAGAATGCCTGTGTATTACTGACAGCCACCTGTCAAAGAGTAAACAAATACATGGATGAAAATCTGCTCGGGGCCTTCAGTCCTGGAGAGCTGTAAGCCCTACAGGCTCTCAGACTGTTGGTCCCCAGATAGATCCACTCTGTTGCACTATCTGGGTGTCTGCCTCTCAAAACCTTCAGCCCACCTGAGTGGGAGTCTCCCAACTGAGCTGGTTCTCAGTAGCCCCCATTCAGAAAGTAGCCCCCAGATAACATCGTTAGACACATCCTGAGCCAGAAGGGAACCCACTGCCTTGAAGGGAAAAAACTAGTCCTGGCAGAATTTATCACCTGCTGACTAAGAGACCTTGGGCCCTGAATAACCAGCAGTGATACACAGGCAGTATGCCATGGGACTTGGATGAGACCCTAAGATATGCTGGCTTCAGGTGAAACCCAGCACATTTCCAGTTGTAGTGACTATGGTGAAAGATTCCTTCTGCTTGAGAAAAACACAGGAGATTTTGCCTTGTATGTTCGATTCCAGCTTGGCCACAGAAGGGTAGAGCACCACGATGGTTCTAAGGGGTCCCCAGTTCTGGGTCTTGGCTCTTGGGTGACATTTCCAGACCTGCTCTGGGTCAGAGGGGAGCCAACTACCATGAAGGGTGAGTCCCAGACCTGATGCATTCACCACAAGATGACTGAAAAGCCCTTGGGCCTTAGATGAACATCAGTAGTCCCTGGCAGTACTCCCTGGAGACTTGTAGTAATAGTGGCCATGGGGTGAGGCTCCTCTGCCAGTGGAAAGTCGGGGGAAGAGTGGGAAGGACTGCGTCTCATGGTCTGAGTGCCAGCTAAGCCACAGTAGAATGGAACAATAGATAGATTTCCAAGTGTTTTTTTGTTTTGGTTTGGTTTTTTTGTTTTTTTGTTTTTTTTAGATGGAGATTTGCTCTTGTTGTCCAGACTGGAGTGCAATGATATCCTGGCTCACTGCAACCTCTGCCTCCCAGGTTCAAGTGATTCTCTTGCCTAAGCCTCCTAAGTGACTGGGATTATAGGCTTGCACCACCACATCTAGCTAATCTTTGTATTTTTAGTGGAAAAAGGGGATTCACCATGCTGGCCAGGCTGGTCTCAAACTATTGACCTCAGGTGATCCCCATGCGTCAGCCTCCCAAATTGCTAGGATTACAGTTATGAGCCACCACACCTGGTCAGTTTCCATGGTTTTTGACTATAGTCTCTGGCTTTCAGATGGCATCCCTAGACCAACCCAGGGACTGGGAGATCTTGCTGCCCTGAGGGAAGGACACAAGCCTGGCAGGATTCACTACATGCTGACTGTAGAACCCAGGGCCTTGAGCAAACATAGATGGTAGCCAGCTGGTGGTTACAACAGGCCTTGGGTGAGACCCAGTGCTGTTCTGGCTTTGGGTCTGACCTAATGCAGTCCCAGTGGGTGGTGGCCACAGGGGTGCTTGTGTTATCTCAGCCCTAGCTCCAGGCATCTCAGCACAAAGCGAGACTCCATTTGTTTGGGAGAGAGTAAAGGAAGAGAACAAGTGTCTCTGCTATGTAATCCAGGGAATTCTTCCGGATGTTAACCAAAATCACTAAAGTGATACCTCTACAGATCTGTAAGAACCACAGTTAGTACACTTGGGCTGCCTCCCAATACATATATGGCTTAGATCACAACACTCAAGACTTTTTGAATACCTGGAAAGACATCCCAAGAATGTACAAATAGTCCCAGACTGAGGAGACTATAATAAATATCTAACTCTTTTTTTTCCTCTCTTTTTTTTTCTTTTCTGTTGTTGTTGAGACAGAGTCTTGCTCTGTCGCCTGGCTGGAGCGCAGTGGTGCAATCTCGGCTCACTGCAACCTCCGCCTCCCGGGTTCAAGCGATTCTTCCGCCTCAGCCTCGCGAGTAGCTGAGACCACAGGTGCGTGCCACCACACCCGGCTAATTTTTCTTTGTATTTTTAGTAGAGACAGGGTTTCACCATGTTGGCCAGGATGGTCTCGATCTCTTGACCTTGTGATCCGCCCACTTCGGCCTCCCAAAGTGCTGGGATTACAGGCGTGAGCCACTGCGCCTAGCCAAATATCTAACTCTTAAATGCCCAGACACCAGCTACCAACCATAAGCATTAGGACCATTCAAGAAAACATGACCTCACCAAAAGACTAAATAAGGCACCAGGAAACAATCCAGGAGAAGCCAATCCAGAGACATGTGATCTTGCAGACAGAGAATTCAAAATAGCTGTTTTGAGGAAACTCAAAGAAATTCAAGATAACACAAAGAAGGAATTCAGAATGCTATCAAATAAATTTAACAATAAGACTGAAAAAATGAATCAAGCACAAATTCTGGAGTTGAAAAATGCAACTGACATATTGAAGAATGCATTGGAGTCACTTAGCAACAGAATTGATCAAGCTGAAGAAATAGTGAGCTTAAAGACAGGCTATTTGAAAATACACAGTCAAGGCCAGGCAAGGTGGTTCATGCCTGTAATCCCAGCACTTTGGGAGGCCAAGGTGGGTGGATCACAAGGTCAGGAGTTCGAGAACAGCCTAGTCAACATGGTGAAATCCCATCTCTATTAAAGATACAAAAAATTAGCCCATCATGGTGGTATGTGCCTGTAATCCCAGCTACTCAGGAGGCTGAGGCAGGAGACTCGCTTGAACCCAGGAGGTGGAGGTTGCAGTGAGCCGAGATTGCAACATTGCACTCCAGCCTGGGCAACAGGTTGAGATTCTGTCTCAAAAAAAAAAAAAAGAAAAAGAAAAGAAAAGAAAAGAAAAGAAAAGAAAATAGTCAAGAGGACACAAAAGAAAAAGAAAAACAATGAAGCATGCCTACAAGATCTAGAAAATAGCCTTATAAGGGAAAATCTAAGAGCTGTTATCTTTAAAGAAGGGGTACTATCCAGATGGGCCCAAAATCCAATGACAAGTGTTGTTATAAGAGACACACAGAGAGAAAAGGAGATCATGTGAATACAAAGTCAGAGACTGGAATTAATCAAGCCATGGGACGTCTGAAGTCATAACTAACCAAGACAGAAAATCCTAACAAAAATTTAACAGATCAAATAACAAGAATGGAAAAGAAGTAGTCAAATAAATAATGGATGTACATTTCTAGTATGAAAAAAGATGAGTTTGCAGATTGATCCAAAGGGATAATAACAGAGAGCGTCCCAAACCTAGAGAGAGTTATCAATATCCAAGAACAAAAAGGTTATAAACATCAAGTAGATTCAAACTAAAGAGGACAACCTCAAGACGTATAATAATCAGACTTCTAAAGGACAAGGATTTAAAAAAGGATCCTAAGACAGTAAGAGGGAAAAAAACAATGACATACGATGGAGTTCCACTATACATGACAGACTTTTCAGCAGAAACTTTATAGCCCAAGGCAGAGTGGCATAACATATTTAAAGTGCTGAAGGAAAACACTTTTACCCTAGAATGGTATATCCAGAGGAAATATGCTTCAAACATGAAGGAGAAATGAAGATATTCCAAGACAAGCAAAAACTAAGGGATTTCATGAACACCAGGCCTGTCCTATGAGAAATGCTAAAGGGAATACTTCAATCAGAAAGAAAAGGATGTTAATAAGCAATAAGAAATCATCTGAAGACACAAAACCCACTAGTCATAGTAAGTACACTTAAAATACAGAAGGTTATAACACTGTAATGTGGTGTGTAAACTTATCTTAAGCAGAAAGACTAAAAGACGAGTCAGGCATGGTTGCTCACAGGTATAATCCCATCACTCTGTGAAGCTGAGGCAGGAGGATTGCTGAGCCGAGGCATCTAAGAAGTCATTTAGATGCTTCATCCACAACAAAACATATCCCGAACTAAGATCACTATTTGTCTTCTAAGAGAATTATCTTCTAGCAAATTTTCTATTCCTGTTTATTTTTATTTTTTTATTTCTTACTCTTCTTTTATCTTTAAGAACATTTTAACTGCTTCCTCTTCTTTGATATCAATCAGCCACCCAAATCTGGCCTTTTGCCATTTAATCTGTGGCCATTCCTTCATTCTCCCCTCCACTGCTTGTTCTAGGTTAGACTCCATCACTTCCACCTGGATTAATGAAATGATCATCTAGTTAGCATCTGTGCCTATAACCAATTCTCTTTCTGTCTCTCTCCACTTCTCTCTCTCTTTCCCTCCCACTCCTCCCTCTCTGCCTCCTTTGCCTTTTCCCTTCAATCTCTTTTTCTGTTTTTCAGTCTCTCTCTCCTTGATCTTTTAAACTCACTGTGACAAAACTAATCTCAAGATACTCTTTTGGTCATTTCACTCCCTTGTTCAAACTTTTCAATGGCTTTCTATAGTGGGTTGAATAGTATCCCCCCAAAAGATATGCCCATGCCCTAATGCCAGGAAATTGTAAATGTAACCTTAATTCAGAAAAATGGTCACTGAAGAATACTTGAGATGAGATTATTCTAGATTATCCAGGTGGGCCCAAAATCCAATGACAAGTGTTATAAGAGACACACAGAGAGAAAGGGAGAAGACCATGTGAATACAAAGGCAGAGACTGGAATTAATCAAGCCATGGGACATCTGAAGTCGTAACTAGCCAAGACAGAAAATCCTAACAAAAATTTAAAAGATCAAATAACAAGAATGGAAAAGAAGTAGTCAAATAAATAATGGATGTACGTTTCTAGTATGAAAGAAAGCTGACTTTGCAGATTGAATATGCATGCTGAGAAGCAAGATTTAGCAGACTATATTTCAACACACTGAGAAATATGGCAGGGAAATTACTAAACACCAATGTTTATAAGAATGTTTGAAAAATTGCTAGAGAGCAATGACAGTTTAACCCATAAAGGAGCAATGGTGCTGTCATTGACAACTATAGATGTATGAAAATAGAATCACAATAACCTCCCATAAAAAATCTCAAAAGAGTTTTTACTTGAAAGACATCAGTGCATTGCATAAAATGTCAACACTTACATGCCAAAGACTATATAACATAATGGACACAGATTAGACACAGAAACCAGGCAGCAGAATGCACATGCATGTTTTAAGTGATAATGTACGTGCATATGGACTTCTGCACATATATATCTATGTAACTGTTACATAGGTAAATATGTAAGCATGTAGATAAATCTATCTATTCATCCCTGATGACAACATCATAACTTCCTCTAGTAATTTACAAGGTAGGTAAGGAGACAAAATAACACCATAGAAAATAACTAAAGACCAGTAAAGGAATAGGAGGTGGGACTAACTTGCAGCTCCCACTCTGACTGGCAGAACAACGTGAGGAGATTCGCATCGTGAACTTTTGCAGGAACATACACAGAAAGCTGAGATAACCCACAGACCCTCTGAAGGAAGTGGATTGCTGCTGCAGGGCCCCTAGAAGACAGCCAAAAAACTGTGAGTACCCAAAGTGTGAAAGGGGGATTGTCCACCCCTGAACACACACCCTCACTGGGGAACCTGAAGGTCCAGATCACAGGAGAAAGATTTGACATTACCTAGAGCAGAGGCAAATTTAGAGTTGAGCGAAATACAGGGGTAGAAAAAGCAGCAGGAAAGACCTGTGGGCACTCTCGGTCCCCAGGGAAGCCTTTTCTGACTGTCTCACAGGGGTCCTTGGGGACAGTTGCCAGAGGAACTTAGAAAAGACCACAGAGAAGGAAACTTCTAGCTGAACTTTGTAACAATTTCAACCGACTCAGAGTTTCCTAGACAGAACCTGGGAATAGGGGTGAATCAGAAGTGCAGACACAGTACAGAAGCTGCAGCAGGCATGGGGGTGCAAACCTGAAAGCCCTGCTTGCTTTCTTAACTGGGAGGCTGGTAGCCTGGGACAAGTTCTTAGCCCTGTTCACCTGCTGCCTGGAAATGACGGTCAGTACTGATGGTCAGGCATGGTGGGAGCAAGAATGAACTTTAGGGCTGCATGGGAGCTGGGTGAGGCCTGTAAGTGCCAGCTTTCCACCACTATCCTGGTGACCTGCATGATGCAGCAGAGGCAGTCATAATCCCTCCTGGGAACATAACTCCATTGGCCTGAGAACTACACTTCCACACCCCACAGTGGCCACAGCAAGTTCTGCCCAAGGAGAGTCTGAGCTCAGACATGCCTAACCCTGCCCCACCTGATGGTCTTTCTCTACCTGCCCTGGTATGCAAAGACAAAGGACATAATCTTTTGGGAGCTCAAGGGCCCCAATCCACCACCTGATCCTCCCTGTACTACTGCAGTTGATGTGCTCTTGACAGCGCCAACTCCTGGCTGGAGGTCAACCAACACAAAACTAGCACAACACACAAAACTACAATTAAGGACTCTCACAGAGGCCACTTCACTCCCCTGCCATCTTCACTGGAGCAGGTGCTGGTATTCATGACTGAGAGACCTGAAGATGGCTCATATCACAGGACTCTCTGAAGACACCCTTTAGTACCAGCCCAGGGCATAGTAGCTCCACTGGGTGGCTAGATCCAAAAGAGAAATAATCACTGCAGTTTGGCTTTCAGGAAGCCACATCCCTAGGGGAAGAAGGAGAGCACCACATTAAGGTAGCACCTCGTGGGACAAAAGAATCTGAACAGCAACCCTTTAGCCCCAAATCTTCCTTCTGACATAGTATACACAAATGAGAAGGAACCAGAAAAACAATACTGGTAATATGAAAAAACAAGGTTATCTTATACCCCTAAAAGATCACAATAGCTCACCAGAAATGGATCTAAACCAAGAAGAAATCTCCTGAGAGAAAAAGAATTTAGAAGATTGATTATTAAGCTCATCAAGAAGGCATCAGAGAAAGGTGAAGTCCAACTTAATAAGAAAGAGAGAGAGAAAAAAAAAGAAAGAAAGAGAGAGAGAAAGAAGGGAAGGAAAAACATGATACAAGATATGAAAGGAAAAATCTTCAGTGAAATAGCATGAATAAAAAACAATCACAACTTCTGAAAATAAGGAACACACTTAGAGAAATGCAAAAAGCTCTGGAAAGTCTCAACAATAGAATCAAACTAATAAAAGAAAGAATTTCAGGGCTCAAAGTCAACTCTTTCAACTTAATCCAACAAAGAAAAAAGAATTTAAGAGATTAACAAAGCCTCCAAGAAGTTTGAGATTACATTACATGACCAAACCTAAGAACTGGTGTTCCCTAGGGGAAAAAAAAAGAAATCTAAAAGTATGGAAAATATATTTGAGGGAATAATGAAAGAAAATTTCCCTGGCCTTGC
Organism: Aotus nancymaae; assembly: GCF_030222135.1. Taxonomy (NCBI): domain Eukaryota; kingdom Metazoa; phylum Chordata; class Mammalia; order Primates; family Aotidae; genus Aotus; species Aotus nancymaae. The sequence goes on along the minus strand of NW_026988442.1, from coordinate 47,929,737 downwards.
TAGAGATCTAGACGTCCAAATACAAGAAGCTCAAAGAACACCCGGGAAATTCATTGCAAAACTATCATCACCTAGGTAAGTAGTCACCAGCTTATCCAAAGTCAAGTCAAAGGAAAAAATTTTAAGAGCTATGAGGCAAAAGCATCAGGTAACCTATAAGAGAAAACCTACCAGATTAACAGCAGATTTCCCAGCAGAAACACTATAGGCTAGAAGGGATTGGGGCCCTATCTTTAGTTTCCTTAAGCAAAATAATTATCAGCCAAAAATTTTGTATCCAGTGAAGCTATGCTTCATAAATGAAGGAAAGATGTAGCCTTTTTCAGACAAACAAATGCTGAAAAAATTCGTTACTACCAAGCCAGCACTACAAGAGCTGCTAAAAGGAGCTATAAATCTTGAAACAAATCCTCAAAATAGACCAAAATAGAACCTCTTTAAAGAATAAATCTTAGCATTTGGGGAGGCTGATGTGGGTGGATCACTTGAGGGCAGGATTTCAATATCAACTTGGCTAACATGGTGAAACACTGACTCTACTAAGTATATATAAATTAGCCTGGCATGGTGGTGCTTGCCTGTAATCTCAGCTACTCAGGAGACTAAGGTAGAAGAATCACTTGAACCTGGGAGGTGGAGGTTGTATGAGCCAAGATGGTGCCCCTGCACTCCAGCCTGGGTGAGAGAGCAAGACTCCATCTGTATTGTCTGTTTTCATGCTGCTAATAAAGACATACCTAGGACTGGGCAACTTACAAAAGAAAAAGTGTTTAATGGACTCATAGTTCCTAATAGCTGGGGAGGACTCACAATCACAGCAGAAGGTGAAAGGCATGTCTCACATGGCAGTAGACAAGAGAACTTGTGCAGGGAAATTCCCCTTTATAAAACCATCAGATCTTGTGAGACTTATCCAATATCACAAGAATAGCATGAGAATGATCTGCCCCCATGATTCAATTATCTCCCACTAGGTTTCACACACAGCATGTGGAAATTATGACACTACAATTTAAGATGAGATTTGGGTGAGGACACAGCCAAACCATATCACCATTAAAAAAAAAAAAAGAATAAATCTCACAGCTCACAGGACCTATAAAACAAAAACACAATGAAAAAAGAAACAAGGTATTCAGGCAACAAATAGCACAATGAATAGAATAGTACTTCAGTATCTCACATCTCAATACTAACATTGACTGTAAATGGCCTAAATGTTCCACATAAAAGATAAAGAATGGAAGAATAAATAAGAATTCACCAACCAAGTATCTGTTGTCTTCAAGAGACTCCCGTAACAGTAACACATAAGGACTCACATAAACTTAAGGTAAAGGGGTGGAAAAAACATTCAGTGCAAACGGACACCAAAAGAGAGCAGGAATAGCTATTCTTATATCAGACAAAACAGACTTTAAAGCAACAGCAGTTAAAAAAGACAAAGAGGGACATTACATGATAATAAAGGGAATTGTCCAGTAGGAAAATATCACAATCCTAAATATATATGCACTAATCCTGGAGCTTCCAAATTTGTAAAACAATTCTGCTAGACATAAAGAAATGAGATAGACAACAACACAATACTAGTGGGGATTTTAATATTCCATTAACAGCACTAGACAGGTCATTAAGACAGAAGGTCAACAAAGGAACAATGGATTTAAACCATATCTTAAAACAAATCGACTTAACAGATATTTACAGAACATTCTAACCAACAACTGCAGAATATACATTCTATTCATCAGCACATGGAACATTCTCCAAGATAAGACCATACGACAGGCCACAAAACAAGTCTCAATAAATTTTTAAAAAACTGAAATTATTTCAAGTACCCTCTCAGAACACAGTGTAATAAAACTGTAAGTCAACTCCAAAAGGAAACCTCAAAATCATGCAAATACATGGAAATATTAGGTCAACAATGAAATCAAGATGGAAATTTAAAAAAATTATTTGAACTGAACAATAATAGTGACACAACCTATCGATACATCTGGGATACAGCAAAGGCAATGCTAAGAGGAAAGTTCATAGCCTTAAGTGCCTACATCAAAAAGTCTAAAATAGCACAAATAAGCAATCTAAGGTCACACCTTAAGGAACTAGAGAAACAAGAACAAGCCAAACCCAAACTCAGCAGGAGAAAAGTAATAACAAAATCAGAGCAGAATTAAATGAAATTGAAACAAACAATACAAAAATAAATGAAACAAAAAGCTGGTTCTTTGTAAAGATAAATAAAATTGACCATTAATCCAGATTAACCAATAAAAGAAGCAAGAGGATCCAAATAAGCTCAATTAAAAATGAAACAGAAAATATTACAACCAATACCAGAGAAATATAAAATATCATTCAAGGTTACTATGAACACCTTTATGCACATAAACGATAAAACCTAGAGAAGATTTATAAATTTCTGGAAAGATACAACCCTCCTAGATTAAAGCAGGAAGACACAGAAACTCTGAACAAGTCAATAACAAGCAGTAAGTTTGAAATGATAATAAAAGAAATTACCAACAATTACCAATTACCAAAAGTCCAGGACCAGACGGATTCGCACCTAAATTCTGTCAGGCATTCAAAGAAGAATTGGTACCAATCCTGTTGACGTTATTCCATAAGACAGAGAAAGAGGTAATCATCCCTAAATCATTCTATGAAGCCAGTATCACCCTAATACCAAAACCAGGGAAGGACATAACAAGAAAAGAAAACTACAGACCGATATCCCTAAAGAACATAGATGCAAAACTCCTTAACAAATACTAGCTAACCAAATCCAACAGCATACTGAAAAGATAATCCACCATGATCAAGTGGGTTTTATATCAGAGACGGAGGGATAATTTAATATAGGCAAGTCAATAAATGTGATACACCACATAGACAGAATTAAAAACAAACTCACATGATCATCTCAATAGATCCAGAAAAAGCATTAGGCAAAATCCAGTAACCTTTATGATTAAAAACTTCAACAATGGTGGGGCACTGTGGCTCATACCTATAATCCTGGCACTTTGGGAGACTGAGGTGGGTAGAACACGAGGTCAGGAGATCAAGACCATCCTGGCCAACATGGTGAAACCCCATCTCTACTAAAAAATCAGCTGGGCATGGCGGCGCATACCTGTAGTCCCCGCTACTCAGGAGGCTGAGGCAGGGGAATCGCTTGAACCCAGGAGTCAGAGATTGCAGTGAGCCGAGATCATGCCACTGCACTCCAGCCTGGTCACAGAGCAAAACTCCATCTCAAAAAAGAAAAAAAAAAAAACCTCAGCAAAATCAGCACAGAAAGGACATATCTTAAAGTAATAAAAGCCATCTATGACAAATCCACAGCCAACATTATACTGAATGGTGAAAGGTTGAAAGCATCCCCCGCAAGAACTGAAACAAGACAAGATGCTCATTCTCACCAGTTCTATTCAACATAGTACTGGAAGTCCTAGCCAGAGCAATCAGACAAGACAAAGAAATAAAGCACATCTAAACTAGTAAAGAGAAAGTCAAACTGTTATTATTTACTGATGATATAATCATATACCTAGAAAACCCTAATGATTCCCCCAAAAAACTCTTAGAACTGATAAATGAATTAAGAAAAGTTTCAGGATACAAAATTAATATACACAAATCAGTTGATTTGTTATACACAAACAGTGACCAAGCAGAGAATCAAATCAAGAACTCAACCCCTTTTGTAATAGCTGTAAAATAAAATAAAATACTTAGGAATATACCTGAACAAGGAGGTGAAAGAAGTCTACAAAAAAAAATTACAAAACACTGCTGAATGAAATCATAGATGACACAAACAAATGGAAACACATCCCATGCTCATGGATGGGTAGAATCAATATTGTGAAAATGACCATACTGCCAAAAGCAATCTATAAATTCAATGCAATTCTCATCAAAATACCATCATCATTCTTCACAGAACTAGAAAAAACAATACTAAAATTTATATGGAACCAAAAAAGAGCCTGCATAGCCAAAGCAAAACTATGCAAACAGAACAAACCTGGAGGCATCACTTTACCTGACTTCAAACTGTAGTATAAGGCCGTAGTCACCAAAACAACAAGGTACTGGTATAAAAATAGGCATATAGGCAAATGTAACAGAATAGATAACACAGAAATAAAGCCAGATACTTAGAGCCAACTGGTCTTTGACAAAGCAAACCAAAAAAAATGGAAAAAAGGACACCTCAGTCAACAAATGGTGCTGGGATAATTAATTGAGAAGTCACATGTAGAAGAATGAAACTGGATCCTTCTCTCTGATGTTATACAAAAATCAACTCAAGATAGATCAAAGGCTTAAATCTAACACCTGAAACCACAAAAGATTCTAAGATAAATCCAAAAAATCCCTTCTAGATATTGGCTTAGGCAAAGACTTCCGGACTAAGAACCCAAAAACAAATGTAACAAAAACAAAGATAAATAGATGGAACTTAATTAAACTAAAAAGCTTCTGCACAGCAAAAGAAACAATCAGCAGAGTAAACAGACAACCCACAGATTAGGGGAAAATATTTGCAATGCATACATGTGACAAAAGACTAATATCCAGAATCTGCAATGAACCCAACAAATTAGCAAGAATAAAACAAACAAGCCTATCAAAAAGTAGGCTAAGGACATGAATAGACAATTCTCAAAAGAAGATATACAAATGGCCAACAAACATATGAAAAAAATACTCAACATCACTAATGATCAAGGGAATGCAAATCAAAACCACAGTGTGATGCCACCTTACTCCTACAAGAATGGCCATAACAAAAAAAATCAAACAATAATATATGTTGGTGCGGATGTGGTGAAAAGGGAATACTTTTATGCTGTTGGGGGGAATGTAAACTAGTACAACCCCTATGGAAAACAGTGTGGAGATTCTTTAAAGAACTAAAGTAAAACTAACTTTTGATCCAGCAATCCCACTACCGGGTATCTTCCCAGAGGGTCATTATATGAAAAAGATACTTGCACATGCATGTTTATAGCAGCACAATTCACAACTGCAAAAATATGGAACCAGCCCAAATGTCCATCAGTCGAGTGAATAAAGAAATTGTGATAGATAGATAGATACCATGGAATAGTACTCGGCCATAAAAAGGAATAAAATAATGGCATTCCCAGAAACCTGGATGGAACTGGAGACCATTATTCTAAGTGAAGTAACTCAGGAATGGAAAACCAAAAAATCATATGTTCTCACCCATAAGTGGGAGCTAAGCTATGAGAATGCAAAGGAATAAGAATGATACAATGGACTTTGGGGACTCTGGGAAAGGATGGTAGCGGGGTGAAGGATAAAAGACTACACAGTGAGTACAGTGTACTCTGCTCAGGTGATGGGTGCACCAAACTCTCAGAAGTCACCACTAAAGAACTTATTCAGAGAGAGATCCAAGATGGCTGATCACTAGCAGCTCGGGCTCGTAGTTCCCAGTGAAAGCGCAGAGAACAAGAGGACGCCACACTTTCAGACGAATATTTGTTGCTCACGGAACAGGAGATTCCCAGCAGAGGAGCCCCACGTGTCACCAGGGCGACTCTTGTGGCCGGCACGGTGGTTTTGCTGGTGCCTTAGCGCGCCAGTTTTTGGTGCAGAGTCCGGAGATTCCCGGGCAGAAAAGCACCATCAATCTTAACACCGCTATTTTGGCCGGCGCAGTGGACTGCTCAGATTTCAGCGCTGGGAATCAACAAGTTGGACGTCTGCTCAGAGACCTAGTTAGAAAGTCGGTAATTACAAAGACAACAGACGGATAAATATATATGAAGGGAAGAAATCAGCGTAAAAAGGCAGAGAATACTCAAAATCAGAATGCCTCTCCCTCTACAGGGGATCACAATTCCTCATCAGTAACGGAACAAGGCTTAATAGATTATGAGTGTGTTCCAATAACAGAAGCAGGTTTCAAAACGTGGGTGATAAGAAACTTCTGTGAATTAAAAGAACTCGTTCTAACCCAATGCAAAGAAACTAAGAACCTTGAAAAAAGGTTTGACGAAATGTTAACGAGAATGGACAATTTAGAGAGGAATATAAGTGAATTGATGGAGCTGAAAAACACAACACAAGAACTTCGTGAAGCATGCACAAGTTTAAACAGTCAAATTGATCAAGTAGAAGAAAGGATATCAGAAGTCGAGAACCAGCTCAGTGAAATGAAACGAGAAGACAAGATTGGAGAAAAAAGGATGAAAAGGAATGAGCAAAGTCTCCAGGAAATATAGGACTATGTGAAAAGACCTAATTTACGTTTGATAGGTGTACCTGAATGTGATGAAGAGAATGAATCCAAGTTGGAAAATATTCTTCAGGATATCATTCAGGAAAACTTTCCCAACCTGGCAAGGCAGGGTAATATTCAACTCCAGGTAATACAGAGAACACTACAAAGATATTCTTCAAGAAGACCAACCCCAAGGCACATAACTGCCAGATTTATTAGGGTTGAAATGAAGGAGAAAATACTAAGGGCAGCCAGAGAGAAAGATCAGGTTACCCATAAAGGGAAACCTATCAGACTTACAGCAGATCTCTCAGCAGAAACCCTACAAGCCAGAAAAGAGTGGGGACCAATATTTAACATCCTCAAAGAAAAGAACTTTCAACCCAGAATTTCCTATCCAGCCAAACTAAGCTTTATAAGCGAAGGAAAAATTAAATCCTTTGCAAACAAACAATTACTTAGAGAGTTCACCACCACCAGGCCTGCTTTACAAGAACTTCTGAAAGAAGCACTATACATATAAAGGAACAACCAATATCGGCCTTTCCAAAAATATATCAAAAAGAAAAGAACATCAACACAACGAAAAATTTACACTAACTAATGGGCAAAACAGCCAGCTAGCATCAAATGCCAGTATTAAAGTTATATATATTCTAATCGGATAAAAAGCCAAAACCCATTGGTATGCTGCATCCAGACCCATCTCACATGCAACGATACACAAAGACTCAAAACAAGAGAAGGAGGAAGATTTATCAACCAATCAGAGAGTAAAAATAAACAAATAAACAAAAAGCAGGAGATGCAATTCTCGCCTCTGATAAAGTAGACTTTAAAGCAACAAAGAGCAAAAGAGGCAAAGAAGGACATTATATAATGGCAAAAGGATCAATGTAACAAGGAGAGCTAATGATTTTATAGAGCAACGAGACAGAAAATTAACAAGGACATTTAGGACTTGAACTCAGACCTGGAACAAGTAAACTTAATAAACATTTATAGAACTCTCCACTTCAAACACACAAAACACACATTACCACCTCACACCTATTCCAAAAGTGACTACATAATTGGAAGTAAATCACTCCTCAGTAATCACATAGCATTTCATAGGTTTAAATGAAATATTGGTTGGCTGCTCGTTTGTTATTTTCTTCCCTTATTCCTTCCTGTTTACATCAAGTATAATTATTGGTATAAAAGAGGTTTTCAATACCCATTACTAAACTGCATTCTAGACTAGGCAAGAAAGCAATACTCCCATTCTCTCTCTCTCTTTCTCTTCCTTTTTCCTCCTCTTCTTTATTCTTTTTCTTTCTTTCTTTCAAAGAAAAAACCAAAAAGATAAAAAAGAATAATGGCCTCCAGTTCTGTCCATGTTCCTACAAAGGACATGATCTCATTCTTTTTATGACTGCATAGTAGTCTATGATGTATATATACCACATTTTCTTTTCCAATCTACCATTGATGGGGTATTTAGGTTGATTTCATGTCTTTGCTATTGTGAATAGTGCTGCAATGAACATACACGTGCCTGTATCTTTAAAAAAAAAAAAAAAAAAGAACTTATTCATGTAACCAAATACAACCTATTCCTTAAAAACCTATTCAAATAAATCCATCAATCAATAATAAAAGAGCAATAAATGACTCAGATGAGTCCTTTTATTAACTATTTTATTATTAACTGTTCTGTTGATGTTGATCAACAGAAGTTCAGAAGTAGATAAGATCAGCAGCATGAGCTGAGGAAAAAAAGAAAAGGCATATACGACATTGAGCTTCAAATTCTGCAGCCAAGGAGTGAATTCAGAGTGAGGAAAAAGGAGTAATACATGTTGTACTGAAAGAGCACCCAGACTCCATCAAAGATATGATGTTGAAACCAGTGTGAAGTAAAGCTGAGTAGTTAATGTTCAAACAGGTCAGGGCAAATGTTTTAAATCAAAAAAATTAAGACCAACCTTTAACATCAAGTAATAAAGTAATAAATACAACAAAGTAAACATGTTTTAACTTACAGCTAATATGTCATTTATAACACATCATAGATACTTCAATTTACCTTCGATGTCCCTTTAGTAGAAAAATATAAACCAGATCTTCTTAGAAAAAAGTAAACTTTTTTCCAAGACTTCTTTCCCTGTTCTTTCGCATGTAAGAAGCCATGAATTTCAGGATATGTGCTTGAACTGAGAAACATCTGAAAGAAAATTTATATATTTTCATACTATGATTGAATCAATGATATGGTCACCTTATACTAATCATGTTAAAATTTCAAATATAAACATGTAAAAATCAAACAGGATCATAACATACAACATTACAGTAATTACTGTGTGTGTATACTGCATGTGCTTTGCTAGTCCTTGGTGTATCTCTTTCTCTCTGTCTCTCTCCCTCTCTCTCTTTCTCTCTCTCTCTGTCTCCGTGTGTGTGTATACACACATACATACAACAGAAAATAAATCAGAGTTTTTCAAAAACCTGAGACTCTTCAAATGAAAATGAATTCACAAAATATACATTCTAAATGATAGTACTTAGTTATCTAACTACCAAAATTATAAGCTAATTGAATGTCCACTCAAAAAGTTGGAAGTCATCTACAGAGTTAAGTCCTATGATATACTTTTCTCCTTTTTCATGGTTTTCCCTGAGATTACAGGTTTGCCTATTAACCTCATTATGGTATAAGTAAGACCACAACCCTGACTTCTATTGTGAAGCAGGAAGTTGAGCCAAGTTCACCTCCTTGAGAAGAGTAAAGTAAACAAAACTATCATTTCTTTGTCATCTATAGTTCTTAGTTGTGGGTGGATGTGGCAGGTCATGTTTTCCAAAAGGGACTGCAACAATGTCTTCCATACATGCTCTTTTGCAATGTCATCTTGCCAATGAGCCACAAAATGATGGAGTCTTTCTCCATCCCCTTGAATGCAAGCAAGCCTGTCATTGCTTTGACCCATAGAATATGGTGGAAGTGACCCTTTGCTAGTTCTAGGTATAGTCCCTAACTAGCCTGGTGCTTTTCATGACTTGACCTTTGGAAGCCAGCTGTCACGTAAGAAATGTGACTACACTGAGACCATCACAGGTAAGAAACCCAATGCAACTGGAAAAGCCCTGCAGGATGAGACACCATGAGACAGGCAGAGAGAGAGAGAGAGAGAGAGAGAGAGAGAGAGAGAGAGAGAGAGAGAGAGAGAGAGAAAGTGGGAGCCCTGCAGGATGAGACACCATGAGACAGGCAGAGAGAGAGACAGAGACAGAGAGAGAAAGTGGGAGTCCTGCAGGATGAGACACCATGAGACAGGCAGAGAGAGAGAGAGAGAGAAAGAGAAAGTGGGAGCCCTGCAGGATGAGACACCATGAGACAGGGAGACAGACAGACACCAAGCAGTATCAAAAGACATGCAGTCAAAAAGCTCTCTTCGAAGGGGACCCTCAGTCCCTAGCACTAAGTCAATATGCCTTAGAGATTACCCACCCAGCTGAACACTTCCTAGATACCTGTCCCACAAAATTGTTGGCAAAATGTAAATGGGTACTTTAAACCATAAAGGCTTGGAATAGTTTGTTACATGGTAATAATTAACTGAGACAGTGGGCATGTGTTAGTCAAGAAAATGAGAACGAAAAGGAATAGCTCAACCGAGTGGTTGTGCTCAGCATCCTTAATAAGACAGTGGAAATGCATTAGTGTCTCATTTAAAAAAAAAAAAAAAGAAAGAGAAGAAAAATCCCTCTGAATAAACAAATGGGAAAAAATTGAAAGTAAGGGAATTTATTAACTAAAATAATGTAACACATTTTAAAAGGCTACTCAAGGAAATACTGATAGTAGATATTTATGTTTTTTAAAGTAAATTACTAAGAGAAATTTAATTTAATGAGCCACAGATATTAATTAATTGACATGCAAAACAGGCAAGTAGGTTTTTTAGTTTGAGTGCTTTCCAAGTTATTAAACCAAACCAATTAAATTTTAAAAAGAGAGTCATAGAGGTCACATTAGAAAAAGAAGAAACCTTTTAAAAAGTGGAAACATTGCCTCAGTGGAGAGAAGAGGTCAGGGGCACATGCAGGACTATCTGATTCCAAAGCCTATGATTTTTCTTGTTTTTATAATTTAACATTAAAGCAATAGAACTGTGCTATAGGAAGACTCGCAAAAGGAGGTGGAATAAAAACTCCATCCCACCACTGTGTTGTAATACAGTGGTGAAGCATTCAGAGGGCTGAGATCTGAAAGTCCTGGGGCACAGCTGCTGCTGCCATTTACCTAACATTTTGACGGGGTGTCTCTGTAAAAACCCAGCAGCACAGAAGCAGCTTTTAGAAAAATCTCTGGAGACTAATCATGTTTCAAAAATATTCTGAAGCACAAAAATGAAATATAACCTATTAAAAATCCCACAGAAAACAAATCCATGATAGACATACCAACCTAATATTAAGGTCAAGCAATATTGGAAATAATAAAAGTTGTCTTCATTAAAGATCAGGGAATACTAAGTGGGTTTGGGGATGCATGGGGCTTAGCTCAAACAGCAACCATTATAAAGACATTGCTCAACATTAACCTGTGAAAAACAACTGTAGAGCTTCTGATGTAAAGCTACAAACCTATCAAAAATTAAAGAAAATAACCGAAATCATTCATTTATTATAACAACAATGTCTTTGAAAATAACAATTTCAAGCCACTGCCAGTGTGGAAGAAATGAGTACAATAGATACAAAATTAAGGAGATTTTTAATTAATAACTAGTATTCTCAATTCAGCTAAGAATATTTCACAATTCTATGCAAGGATTTCCATCACAGCTATTACAAATGCTATGTATACATTTGCATTCTGTATCTTTTATATCCTTTCATTTATTTTCTAAATATTATATTACAAATAGGATTGAGGGTATTTATTATGAAAGCTAGTACTAAGTATCTATTGGTAAAATATCTAAATTTGATGAAGAATTTTGATTTTTCTAAAGACTAACAGGATCTTTACACACATCACAGAACAAAATTGCAAATTTCCTTTTAAGACACACATTTTTAAATATGTAAAATCCTTTAACAATTGGCTAAATCTGGGAAGAAGAATATTGTTAGCGAGCTTTATTGATTTAGGGCATTCTTTACCTGAGTGCTTTTTTTTTCTAGTTTTACCTACAGCAAAAAAATATTAATAATAATTCATAGCATAAATTTTCAAAATCTGGGCATGTATAGAAAAGGACTTGAAAGTTTTCCTTCATTGTGCTATTACTTATATATTCTAATGAATATATATTTTACCTGCAAAATCTGTGTGGGGGATATTTCACCATTGGTTTCAGTTGCAAAAGATACCATATGATCTGGAAAAAAATACTGTCAAAAAGATACAGGTTAAATCATCACAAAACTCCTGCTAGAAAAGATTCAATTATGACCAATATAGTAATCAAAAGCAAAAGTTCTTTAAACTAGTGTGTCTAAAATTCACCCAAAGTGCTTCTGAAAAGGCCAATCCTTAGACTCTACTCTCAGGTACCTTAATGAGAATGTCTGGAGTTGGGCACAGAGAATAGCAAATGCACCCAGATAATGCTGATGTGGATGGATTCAGGTATCTGGAGTAATAAACACTGCCCTGAAGTTGACAATATGCTTGTTCCCACTTCTTCTTCCTGAGTCCTGCCTACCAGGTACAAAAGGACAATGGATCCCATTTGACAAAGAAAAGGCTCATAGAAGTACAGAGTTTAGGGTGTGCCCAAGGTCACAGCCCACAACACTGTGGAGGTCAGGATTTAAACTGGGCTGGGGAGCTAAAAGTCCAGTTCTTTCTACCTACCATTTTCCCAAACTTTTAAATCATAAAATTTACCTCAGGTAGTTGTTTAAAATAGGATTTCCCAGGCCTTATTCCTGGAGTCTCTGATTCAGTAGGTCCAGGCAGGTCCTAGATTCTGTGTTTTTAATAAGCACTCTCTTCTAGGTAAATTTCGTGATTAGACAAGTTTGGGAAAATGTATTATATGTCCTCTAGAACAGGGTTTTTCAACAGCAGTTCTACTAGCATTTTGGTGTAATACTTCCATATCGAGGGGGGCTCTTCTGCATATTATAGATGTTTAGAGCATTAGAGCATTCCTATCTTCTGTTCACTAGCAGCCCTCCTGTCCCTCACCAGCAGTTGTGACAACCAAAAATTTCTCCAGACATTGTCAGTATCACCCCACCAGTTAAGAACCACTGCAATAGGTCTATAAAACAAATGTCCAGCCTTGTTTAAATAAAAAATAAAATAAAAATGAGCACTGAACAACATTTCTTTAAATATATTGTTTTAAATTCTTTTTAATGAAGACTCACAACACAAAAACACTTTCCCTTCACATTCTAATTTATTTAATTTTTATTATGATTAATTTTCTTTGCCAAAGATCATCCCATTATGTTTCTATTAGTAGGTTAAGATAAAAGAGAACGTGAGAGGTCTTTCAGGGTTTGAAAATATTCTATTATGGTTTGTATCATATATTTTTCATAAAGAATCATTTCAATCTAATTATCATCCAAAACTTAGTGTAAAAATATGCTGCAGCTGCAGAGACAAAAACAATTTAAAATAATGAGCCCAGAGGCTATTCTGACTTTTCTAGATCCCTAGTCTTCATTAGAATGTTACATACATTTATTCTCTTTTAAAGAGAACTACAATAAAAGTAGTATTTACGAGATAATGCACTGGTCTTTATCTCATTTCTACTTAGTTCAAAAATTACTACACTGAAAACAAAATAATTTGGCACAGCAAGATTCAGGTCAATCTTAATTTCTGGCTACGTTACAATACTCTCAACAATCATCAGTCTGCTTTTTACTTTAGAAAGTCTATTTAAATTTCCTAAATTCTGTAGAAAGGGTTAAGGTATAATATTTTGCTTAACACTTGTCCTTAATCTGTTTAAGAACCTATAAAAATTCATTTCCCACATCAAATGTATAATCGTTTCCCTTTCAAAAAAGGCAATACTAGGTTTCCTAATACTTTTAAATTAAATAACAAAATTCATCTTGGTTCAGACTTTACCAATATGGCTTTAAAAAGTTTTATACCTGTGTATCTGAAGTTCTATGTATAATGTTCACTAATCATTATCAGCATAAGAAATGTGGGTATAATTTTAAAGGACCAGAGTCTTCATCTACAAGCTACCAAATAGGACTGTATTTTATATATAGTGACTCTCCTTTTGTGTAAAATTTAACTGATTCATCTATTTTCCATAATTATTAATGAGGATTTCACTTACCACTGGGTTTTTAAAGAACTCATATTTGGCATAATTTTTTCTAAAGTATAGCTTGTTTTCCTCTTCTATCCCCCAGTTGGATAGCACTTCAATCACCAGTTCATGATCTTCTATGGTTCTTTCTGTAAATCATTAAAATGTTTCAATGAGTATGTTGACAGATAAACAGACAAATATATATATACATATACACACGCATACACACATACAAACATATAAAATATATTACACATCCTTATTAAACATAGCAGATTTCAACTTAATTATGAAATAGCCAGATTGATAAAATTTCTCATCAAGCTTCAATTACTAATATTCATCTTTATACCAAAGCAGACTTGTCTAAAAAGAAAACAATGGATAAAATATCATAATGTACTTTTTGTTATCTCGATTTCCTTTTATTACTGTGTAAATAATATGTTTGATAACAAATCTGCATTAAGTATATGAGAGCTATTTTTTTCTCCAACTCACCATGGTGCCAAAATTTAAATATTTGTTTCAAGGTTGAACAATTCACCTCATTAAAAGAAGAAGAATTTTGACAGGTTCATGTGCATTTAAGACTGTCCAGACTAATCTGGATAACTGAGAAAAATTGAAATAACTGCTTTAAACAGAAAATTTTAATACAAGTAGATATAGATTTTTTTCTTTAAGGAGCCCAATTCCTTGGGGTACTTCATACTCTCAAAAGTAATACTAAAGAAAATACATTTTGTATTAATAAAGAAGATAATTAAGTAGGGTGGGAAGGCACTTGGCAGAAAAGGCACTTAAGTAAGCAACGGCAGTTTTAAAGAGGTGAATATAATATGCAAAATTCCTATTTTGATAAGAAACTGTGATGATGTTGACAGTAGTATTATTCATACTTGCCCTAAACTTGAAACTACCCTAATGCCCATTGATATGAGAATGAATAAGTAAATTGTGTAAAAGCACACAATGAAAATACACTACAACAACACACAACGGTATAGGTAAATATTGTATTTCATGAACACAATATTTAATTAAAGGATCCAGACACAAATAGGGCATACTACATGATTTGACTTACATAAAGTTCAAAACAGCAAAATTAATCTACAGTGCTAGAAAGGGTCTTGGAGATATTAAGTGGGGGAATGAAGTGAATCACTGGGGTGAGTACAATACTGTTTCTTGATCTGGGGGTCGGTTACTCTGGTATGTGCAGTATCTGAGAATTCATTGAGTTGTGCACACTTGGTTTGTATACTTTTCTTAATGTATACCATACTTCAATAAAAGGTGGAGAAAACAAAAGAAACTGGAAATTACTAAAGCAAAACAAGAAATGGAGAACAACCAAATAAGGAATATGGAAATTCTCTGCTGTTTGACTGTTTCTAGGATGTTTTTGAAAAGCATTTGTGCCTCAGAAATTCAACATTCAGTAGTGATTTGTGACCTACAACACCCATACCCTTGAAAATAATATCATTCTTAAATAGACATTTATTCATCTGAAAGGAAGTTCTCGTAAGAGTGCTCAATAAATATGGATGAGTTTGAACTAAGTGTATATCAACACTTGGGGTTCTATTCCTAACTCTGATTGCTCCTTTTCTATCCCATTGACTGGCTCCACTAGCTCCTTCTCCCTCTATCTCAGTCTAGGTTCAACCCTTTTCTTTCTCCTCCTATAAACTAATTCATTCTCACCTCTTCAACCATCCCATTTTTCAGGTTTTCTGAAGTGAAATCTCTGGCTGTAATTGTTTTCACTCATGCTCCTGTCCTAGCTGCTATACTGTCCACCACCTCAAACACAGTGTGTCTAAAATCAGTCAGTATGTCAGTTCTTCAAATTATTACACATAAAATTACCAAAGGATCCAGCAATTCTAATGCTGGCTGTTTACTCAAAAGAAGTAAAAGGAGGGACTCAAACAGAAATTTGTGCACCAATGTTCATAGCAGCATCATTTGCAAAAACCAAAAGGTGAAAACCTAATGTCCATGTCCATCAACAATGCATAGATAACAAATGTGGTATATACAGTACATACAATGGAATATTCAGCTGAAAGGAATGTAATTCTGACACATGCTACAATATAGATGAACCTTGAAGCTATTCGCTAACTGAAATAAGACAAACACAAAAGAACAGATGCTGTATGATTCCACTTATACAAGTATCTAGAATAGTCAAATTCATAGAGACAGAAAGGGGAATGGTGGTTGCCAGGGTCTAGAAGGAGTAGGGAATGAGGAGTAACTGTTTAATTGATGCAGTGTTTCAGTATGAGAAAATTAAAGTATTTTAGAGATCAATGGCCAGTCATGATGGTTGCACAACAATGTGAATTCATATAATGCCACTGAATTGTACATATACAAAATTGTGAATGGTACCAAAAAACTTTTTAAACTTAAAAACAAAACAAAGTCATCTACATTTTTCCCTTTCAGATGACTTTTTCCTTCCTAAATTATCCTATTTTTATTATTGTCATTTTTATTACATTCTCTCAAAAAAAAAAATAGAACTAAAACTCACCTTTGTACCTTTCTCTACTTCTACTCTGAAATCTTCTACTCTTGAAATTATCAGATAACAGGGTTTCTTCCTCTGACTGTCTGTCACACAACAAACAACCCCCACACCAGGTCCCACTGTCACCATTTCCATTTAGACCTTTGCCTTTTCTTGTTCAGCCTAACTAATCTTCAAACCTCTACTTTCTTATTCTTCTAATCCAATGTGAACACAGGTAGCATAGCAAAACTCCTAAAACATGTGAGTGAATGCAAACACTGCCCAAAAAGCTTGTCTGCTTCTGCTTGTTATAGATAAATCCATATAGTATGGCAGTTAGTTACAACCTGGTCATTTGTTCATCTGTTCAACAGATATTTCCTGAAGGTCTATAGTGTGTCAAACACTCATCTTAGGGCTAGGAATTTTGTGGTGGAGAAGCCATAACAATATAACTGCCCTCATGAAGCTTTCATTCTAATGGGAAGACATAGATAATAAATAAAATGTGAATCATAAAAAGTGGTTGTCATAGTCCATTTTGTGCTGCTATAAAGAAATACCTGAGGTAGGGTAATTTACACAGAAAAGGGGTTTATTTGGCTCATGGCTATACAGGAAGCATGGTAGCAGCACCTGCTTCTGGTGAGGCCTCAGGAAACTTAGAAACATGTGGCAAGGTGAATGGGGAGCAGGTGTGTCACATGGCAAGACAGCAATAGAGATGCCAGGGTCTTTTGAACAACCAGCTCTTGTATGAACTAATAGAGTGAGAACTCACTCATTACCACAGGATGGCACCAAGTCATTCATGAGGGATCTGCCTTCATGACCCAGAGTCTCCCATTAGTCCCACCTCCAACACTGGGGATCATATTTCAACATCAAATTTGGAGGGGCAAACATTTAAACAATAATAGTGGTGATAAACTTTACAGGGAAAAACAGAGCAGGAAAGAGAGAGAAAGTGCTGAGGACATAGGAGATAGGAATCCATTTCCAACAGCTTGTCAAGAAGGCTTCATTGAGAAGGTAATGTTAAAGAGGAGACCCAAAAGAGAAGAGGACAAGAGCCAAGCAGACAGAGAGGAAGAGCAATTAAAAAGCCCTTGAGGTGAGAGCAAGGCTGGTATGTTTGAAACACAGCCAGGAGGTTAGTGTGGCTTAAGCTGAATGAGGAAAAGGGGTTATCCCAGGAGAGGAAATTAAATAATGGTGAGGAGATGGCGGGTTGTAGAAAGCCCTGCAGTCCATAGTAAGGATTTGGCTTTTCCTCTGACTTAGATGGGAAGTCATTTTGAACACAGGAATAACATGAACTAATAAGTTTTAGTAGGATCACACTGTGGAGTAGAAAACTGATTTTAAAAGGCTGAACGCACAAAGACCATTTAATAGGCTATTGGAACTAACCCCAGGAGAGATGATACCACGTAGATTAGCATGGTAGTAGTTGATGTAGTTTAAAAAAAATACACAGAATCTTGATCTACTTTGAAGGTAGGGCCAACAGAATTTGCTGACAAATTGGATATGGAGTGAAAAAGAAAGTGCTTACGGAAGACATCAAGGTTCTCAGCATTAGAACTTAGAAGGACTGTGTTACCATTAATAAGCTAGAAAAACTGCAAGACAATCAAACTGGAGGGAGATCCAGTGATCACTGAGATACCAAGTGGGACATTGCACCTTTAAAAATCTGTCCTAACTTCTGTTTGCTTCTCATACAAATTCAGCTGGCATTTTCAAGATTATGAAACACAGGTACACATCATTAAATGTACTATATGGTAAGCACCATATATATATTCTCTGCAACTGCAGTGGGAGACAATTTCAAGATATCAATAAAGACGCTTGTTTGCTTGCTTTGCCAACCTGTTTCCTTGGATCTGTTACCTTCCTCTACCTCTAAGGAAACAGTATGAATTCTGCCCTCATAATATACTATAAAGAAAGGAAAAAAAAAAAATAACCAAGAGGACTTTTCTTGGTTTTTTGAGCTTCACAGTAGACTTTACCAATCTTTGACAAATATAATCGTTTAGGAAGAAGCGTGCCTAGCCAATCCTCCACAGTCACATATGGGGACCCACCCTCTGCCCTCTGGGAAAGGAGGCATAGTTAAAGGATTATTAAAGGAAACTGGTGGAGTGAAGATCGTGAGGGAGCTAGATGGTAACTGGATGGTGTAGGTCCTAAGTGACCCCATATCCTACCTCCTTCCTGAATAGAACTCTCTGAGAGTTGTAAGACTCTAGATAGGTTTAACAGTGGTCTGTGGCTCAAATCAGAGTATAGACTGAGGAAAGGCTATAATCTAGCCTTAAGTAGAAGCCCTTCATCTAGCATGACCGAGAAGCAACAGCTAAATACAATGTCAAGGGCATAGCATCCCAGTAGGGGCAACAGTATTGTAGTACCAAGTGTCCGAGAAGAAATATGGAAAGGCTAAGGGAAGACTATGAACTTAAGGGTCATCATGGTATAAGCAATAAGCTTAAAAAGCAGGAGTTTCCAGAACATGAAGAGAACAGTTGCATAAAACTTAGACGGATATCCCTCTTGGGATTTAAATGTGCCATCAGAGTGCTGGAGGAGTAAAGGTGCGTCTAAACCTTCAACTGAACACATTTTAATGTGCATGGAATCATTGATGAAAACTGCATTGATTATTTTCCCCAATAAGACTAAGATCAATCCAGAAAGCAAAGAAATAATAGAAGAATAAATTGTCTGTTCTTAAACCAGGAGACTCGGTATCAGAAACTAATTCAAAATTAAATAGTAAAGGAGGTTACATTTCTGCATGTATCAGTCTGAGAGCTGTTTTGCTATTGTATTTAATTCTTATAATACCTGTAGTAAGCTAAATAATGGACCTAAAGATATCAGGTCGTAATCTGTAGAACCTGTAAATGTTGCCTTATGTGGTAAAGCCTATGAATATGTCATTTAATTAAGGATATTGAGATGGGAAAATATTCTTGATTAAGGTGTGCCCTAAGTCCAATTACAAATATCCTTTTAAGACAGGCAGAAGATTTAACACAGACAGAATAGGGAAAGCAATGTGATCAGGGAAGCAGAGGTTCAAATGGAATCATCACAAGCCAAGGAATGCTAGTAGCCAAGAGAAGCTGTAATGGGCAAGGGATGGAATCTCCCTAAGGATCTTGGAAGGAATGTGACCCTCAGGAACTGTGAAATACTACATTTCTATTGTTTAAGCCACCAAATTTGTTATAATTTGTTACAGAAGCCTTAGGAAATCAATATAATAATCTAATTAGCAAGTTATAGTTCCATTTTACAGATAGAAACAGACGTTCAGAATAGCCAGTCTGCCCAGGTTGAATGACAGCCACATGTCTGAGCCTAAGTTGATGTTCTTCCTCTGCACAGCATTGCCTCAGCTTCACGGAAGTTCTCACCCAAGGGACGTTCCCTACCAGCTCTGCTGGATCTATTTATATCCTGTGCATTCTGCCTATAGCAACTAAAATTTCTCTTTCATGCTCCTGCCATTCTCTACTTTAGTTGCTTCCATTTCTTTTATTTTGAAAGGTATTCAATAAATATTTGCTAATTAACTAAAAGTAAATCACATTTTCAGTGTAAGGGACAAAACAGTAGTGGGCAAGGTTTCAAATTATGTCAATCTTTACTTTCCATGAAAGCACAAATCATTTGAATTTGGACTGCATCAAATAAGGAAATAAAACACAAAGGGTTAAACAATCAAACTACATTTGAACAGCTATGATAAATATGTAACTAAAGAACTAAGCAGGTGCAGTGACTCATGCCTGTAATCCCAGCTACTCAGGAGGCTGAATATAAAAAAGAACTAGTGTAATATGTATAGTTATCAAGTAGAATCTAGTCAGGGGTTTTGTTGACTACATGCAAATAAAAACCAGAATACCAATCTTGAAAAAATAAAAAAGGATACAATATTTGCAGAAAATGTCACAGAACTATAAAACCAAGTATTTACATAATGCAGTTACTAGCACTAGAAAGATAATCTGGTAATCTTAAGAAAAATATGTCTTTTGGCTGGGCACAGTGGCTCACGCCTATAATCCCAGCACTTTGGGAGGCCGAGGTGGGTGGATCACCTGACTTTAGGAGCTTGAGACCATCCTAGTCAACAGAGGGAAACCCCATCTCTATAAATAATACAAAAAATTAGCCGGGCATGGTTGTTAGGTGCCTGTAATCCCAGCTACTTAGGAGGCTAAGGCAGGAGAATCACTTGAACCCAGGAGGTGGAGGCTGCAGTGAGCTGAGCTTGTGCCACTGCACTCCAGCCTGGGTGACAGAGTAAGACTCTGCCTCACAAAAAGAAAAAAAAGAAAAAGAAAAATATGTCGGCCGGGCGTGGTGTCTCAAGCCTGTAATCCCAGCACTTTGGGAGGCCGAGGCGGGTGGATCACGAGGTCAAGAGATCGAGACCATCCTGGTCAACATGGTGAAACCCCGTCTCTACTAACACAAAAAATTAGCTGGGCATGGTGGCGCGTGCCTGTAATCCCAGCTACTCAGGAGGCTGAGGCAGGAGAATTGCCTGAACCCAGTAGGCGGAGGTTGCGGTGAGCCGAGATCGCGCCATTGCACTCCAGCCTGGGTAACGAGAGCGAAACTCCGTCTCAAAAAAAAAAAAAAAAAAAAAAAAAAGAAAAAGAAAAATATGTCTTTTAAAAAGCCATCAAGAAATAGAGAGTATATAAAGCCAAAAACATACATTCCATTCCTTTGAAAAAGATTTCTAGTACTGTTCTACCAAAAATTCAGATAAACATATTAGGGAAGCTAATAAAAGTCAAGCAGATTGAATGCAGCAGTAGTTTTTTACCTTATATACTAGCCTGGTAATGAAGATATAATTTTCTTATTACAGAATCTGATTTTTAGAAATTATATTACATATTCTTTTTAAATTTATGTATCACCATCCCAATTTGGATGCATTGTACCTTCCTCCAACCCATCTCATTATGTTAAAGGATTAATGTTACAATAATCCAAACAACCCTGGGAGGCATAATTGAACATCAGTTAATCATATGTCACATAAAATTAGCATTTCTTTTTTAAGTGCAGATATCTGACTAAATACAGGCCCCAGCAGGCAGAAAATTCAACAGGAAGATGCAAGATGACTAGACGGATTACTTTGAGAAAAATAAAATAAAAATGCTAAAAAAGGAGGTGAAACGTTGCTGAAGACCAACTTTCTCTTGCCTAGGTCTAGCCAAGGAACGTCACTACCAAGACCTAAGAAAAGGGAAAACGAAACACTAAACCAAAGGGCCTTTAACAAACTTTCTATGGACCTTTTTCCTTTCAAGCAAAGTTTAACCAACTAAGTAATTCTATTAAGTTATTTATCATATATTTCAAATATCAAAAGGAAAGATATTAATTCTACAGCTAGGGGTTCTTTGCTACAATGTTCAAAATCCAGAATGAACTTAGGTACTTTTTGAGTTACCATTTGAGCCATGACTACAGGTAGGAATCACAAGAATTCAAAATTATTATTTTAAAGACTTTATTTTAAAAACTTCATAAAATTCATCTAAAATACTATACTAAAACATATTATTAAAACTTCACAGATACAAATCTATTTAAAATAAAACCTTCTGATGTTATTTTTTGGGCATTGGAAAGTAAATTACAATTTTCAACTACCACTCATATGTAGGTAGAAAAATAGGAGGGAAGCCCTCTTAAATTACTTCAACATAGCAACCAAGAAGAAGGAAAAAGAAAGAAAAGCTTCAAAAAGCATTTTAAAAGCTTTTTCAAAACAAAAACAAAAATGTCATATTGCTTTAAGTTGTATTTTTTTATTTCTAATAGGTCATTAAGGTCTTATGGCAATAAAAAGAAATATTACCAAATAATAACTACAGGTAATCCTGTTTTCTAATTTTCAGAAACTTTCTTTAAAAAAAAAAAAAGAAAAAGAAAAGAAGAAAGAAGAAGAAAGCAAGAAGTTTCTTCTGAAACTGTTGATTTAACATCAAAGTCTTTTTAAAAACCTCCATCCTCCAAGAATGGAAAGTGCTCACCTGTGACCTTCTGCCTGGATTTCTTTGCTGAATCTACTGCCAAGTACAGCGTGGAGCTCAAATAGAAATCTGAGTCCCTACTCTTCTCATCACTTGATAAGAGAAGAAACAAAAGTGGCTTTTACCTCTAATTCGCTCAGAAAACAATTTTTTGAATACCTTTTTTACAGGAAACTCCAGGAGACAAATGGTCTTTGTACTTCTCTGTGCTGGGTAGAAACTACATACATTTTGTCAATCTTATTTTCAGATAAAAAATGAACAGCCTCTGGCCAAGCAAAACAAAAACTGGAGAAGCAAAGAATAAAACACAGCTGAATTCCTAAAAGGTTCCTTAACCTAAGAATACTACTTAATACCAGCAGGATCCCCCAGAAAATTGCCATCAGACACATTCAACTCCCCAAGTGCAATAATAGGAAAATTGTGACACTTCAGCTTGATGGCTATAAAGGCCCTGCAGTTCATTCTTCAGCAAGTGGAAACACTCTTTAATTAACTCAGACCCAACTATTGCAACTTATATTCAAAGACAGCATTATTTTTCCACAAAATGCCTGCATATATATGATCTCAAGTTGACTGGGTAAATATCTGAAGAGCTTACAAACGAGCTTCCATTAATTTGAAGGTTCTCAGAGCATTCTTTAAGGACTCAGAGGAAATTTTATCTGAGCACAGCATGTGATTTCTTTGGCTTCTTTTCCAAGCCTATTCCTTCTATGTACTTTGTTATCCACCCTATGAATTATTTGATATAAATACATTACAGTTTAGTAGGACTTAGTTCAAAACACATTTATTTGTCTTAGGCTCTGAATTACAAAGATCCAGGTGTACAGAGAGTCCCAGCTCCATGGAATTACTGCCTAATTTTAATAATATGATCACTGTCAAGATAGTTGTAGAAAATGTTACAGCAGCAAAGAAGATGTGTATTTTGTCTAACTTGGGGCTTCAGAAAGATGTCTGAACTAAGGCTCTAAAAATCTCTTTAAAAGTTTTAAAAATTGTGTTTATTTGTTTCTGATTATTAAGTAATACATTCCATTTAAAAAAAAAATACAGATAACTTACAATCACAATACATCTTTACACCTGTCAATCAGGAATAAGCACCTAATCTTTCAATATATTTCCTTCTTGTCTTTTTCTCTTGCTCTACATGTGTGTATGTGCACAAAGTTTTATGATATTAGAAAACATTATACGCTTATACACTGATTTTATTCTATCATCATCATAACCTTACATTTGCCCACATCAATCTTCAAAGGAAGAATAACAGCATGATCAAAAGCTGCATAATATTACATCATTACATCCTATGGATGTACTGTAATTTATAACATTCTCCTTTTATACTGTAAGGTTTTACTTGTCTAGTTAATTGATATTGTAAATAATCTACTTTGAACAGCCTTGTATCTAAATCTTGTCCACATTGCTTGTTTCTCACACCCACCTATAGTATGTCCTGTGGAAGCATCACCTCCCAGGACACGATTGATCACTCTTGGTGCCTCCTGCACCTCTCTGCTGTTTACAGGATTTGCAGTTTCCCAAGGGTGAATGAGAATGGGTGGTGGCAGCAAGCATCCTGATCATCTCAAGGAACAGCCCTGGAGCAGCAGCAGCAGTCTACACCAAGCAGCCAGGCAAGTGGAAGAGGCAGATGTGTCTCCCGGCCTGCTGCCAGATGCAAAGGGTGACTGTACTTCACACAGCTGAGCATGAGATGCCTCCAACTGCTTTTCTCTCTCCACTCTCCTCGGACTGTGGCACTACTTTATCTATCAGTCAGCTTGGACAGCTGAGAGTTTTCATCTTTATTGTCATAAGCATTTTTAAGAAAAGGCTAGGGTTTTACTTTCCTGCCATTTTTAACTAAAATATTTAAGCCCTGGAAGATGCATAACAGTTAGCCAGGTAAAGATGGACAGGAAGGGGTTTCCTGTGACTCTTAACAGAATAAGCAAGAAATAGTAGAAACTGTAGTGTATGCAGGCATGTGCAGGCAGTTCTCTAATGTATAAACTAAAAGGAGGGAGGGGTGAGACATAAGGCTGAAGCTATGAAGGGCAGACAGGTCACAAGATGCTACAAGCTCCACAGAGGACCTTGGACCCAAATGCAAAAAGAATCAGGTCTGCATTCAGGTGGATAACTTTGGTACTACCAGAGGCAGGAGGACCAGTTGTGAGGCTAATATAATACCTGAGGGGAGAGATGTCAGGACCTAAATTCATGTAGCCGAGGCTATGAGAATACGTAGAAGGAAAAATCAGCTGAATCAGGAGGCAGATTTAGCTATGGGCGCTTCCTACTCTTTGCTAGTTAAATATTGCCCATTTCCGGTCTGTGCGTGCCACCAGGACACCAAGTCTCCTCAAAGCACAGGGGGTCAGAGCACATGATTCTCTTCATGAAAGGAAACACAGTGCCACATGTCCCAAAGGCTTCACAATGATTTCTGCTGTGATGAGGGTGGTCATAACTCTGATGACTGGTATGTTATATACTGCACAGAAAGTCCAACTACATATCAGCTCCAGAACAGGAAAAACACTTGTACTTTCTTTGTTAAAAAAGAAAAAAGAGTGAAGGAGCAGCTTCCAAGCAGGACGCTGTGAACCATTCCCTCACTGTCACTGTGCATCGCTTCTGTCTTAAGGCGATCACGTGGGCATAGCTGCACACATTAAATGGTTTCATTAAAAGCCTCCAGTCATTCATTTTGCTTATTAAAGCCACTCCACAATGATATTCGCAATGGAAATCTCAGCTGTCCCTAGCAATGATACTAAAATACAATTAATTCCTCTTCCCGAGGAGTCTATAGGTATGCGCTTGAGGTATTGTGTTAATTGCCACTGCTTCATACCATGGCTTCAATTAGGAATCAAAATGGGAGCAAGACAAACATGGATCCCTTTAAGTTTCAGAGGACTTGAAGTTGAAGTTTTCCCCCACCCTTACTCTTACATTGATTATAAAAGCAGAGAGGATTCCATCTGGGGAGCTATAGTGACATCCAGTGGCTGTGAAGCAAACCACACCAGTTACAAAACCTGGTTTACTACTTCGTGAAAGGAGAAATATTTGTTGATATACTGACATTGTAAATTCATTGTCTATCAAAGTGTGTATACAAGTAGAACCATATAATAATATGATCCAAAATCAGGCCATTCAGACATTCATAACAAAATCAAAATATTTAGTTGCCTTCAATGATTTACTCTGCCTATTAAAATTCTCAGCAGCATATAGTAATAATTATAGGCAGAGGATATGAAATATGGATATTGAACTCAAAGTTACAAACATAATATTATTATACAATTCATGTTTTTAAAAATTCAAAAACAGGTAATTTTTAGCATGATCCTCTTGCTCAGCCAAAATAAATATCTGGCTCTGTTCAATCTCAGTAATTTCATTACTACCTGGGTTAGGAGCGTTTATCTGAAACTGTTCTTGGGGGTTCAAAATTTAAATTATAGCATGCCTGAGACAGATATAGAGTGAGACAGGGGCAAACTGACCATAGAATCTCAGAAGCATTTGCTTGAAATGTTGTGGTGAGAAGAAACCAATTTGCTTCAATGGAAAATGCAGATTATAGAATCTGACAGAATCTAGATCTTTGTATTCCTGTATGTAAAATGGATATTAAAATACATACTCTATACACACTAGTAGTAGCTATCACACATATGCATTTATATTAAAAATACTAATAACAGCCAGGCGCAGAGATAGGTTACACCAGATTATGCCTGTATTCCCAGCACTTTGGGAGGCTAAGGCAGATGGGATCACTTGAGGTCAGGAGTTCAAGACCAGCCTGGCCAACATGGTGAAACCCCGTTTCTACTGAAAATACAAAAATTAGCCAGGCATAATGGTGCACACCTGTAATCCCAGCTACTCGGGAGTCTGAGGCACAAGAATAACTTGAACTTGGGAGGCAGAGGTGGCAGTGAGCCAAGATCACACACTGCACTCCAGCCTGGGTGACAGAGCAAGACTCTCTCAAAAAAAAACAAAAAACATATATATGTAAGAATAAGATTGAAGTTTCCTTTGCCACAGAAAACATAACTCTGCAAACAGATTTCAGGTTCGGGAACGTACTACATTCTGAATGTCAAGTATTCCCCTTCTGCTTTTAGTAGTTTGTGATAAGGTTTAGACAGATGAGAAGCAATGACAGTAGCATATGTATTAACAACACGAAATGTATCTGAAACTGGCCTAAGCTAATCTTAGTCACTAAAAGTAAGCTACAGTGCAGAATACCCTAAACTCTCATCTATCCTATAGGTCAAAACGTCCTTACCTATGAGGCCTCAGGATATTACAAACACTTAGTCTCATAAACACACAGACCATATGCGAAGACAGACTATGCATCCGACAAAGGTCTAATATCTAGAATTTATAAGGATCTTAAACAATTCAACAAACAAAAAACAACCCCATTAAAAAGTAGTGAAGGACATGAATAGACACTTCTTAAAAGAATACATAGAAGTAGCCAAGAAACATGAAAATTTCCTCCACATCACTAATCATCAGATAAATGCAAATCAAAACCACAATGAGATACCATCTCCCACCAATCAGAATGGCTATTATCAAAAAGTAAAACACAGCAGATATTGACAAGGCTGCAGAGAAAAGGGAATGCTTATACACTGCTGGTGGGAATGCAAGTTAGTTTGGTCACTGTGGAAAGCAGTTTGGAGATTTCTCAAAACACTTAAAAAAGAACTACCATTCAATCCAGCAATCCCATTACTGGGTATATATCCAAAATAAATAAAAAGATACCTGTACTCATAGGTTCATCACAGCACTATTCACAATAGCAAAGACACAGAATCAACCTTAATGCCCACTAACAGTGGACTGGATAAAGAAAATGCAGTACATATAGGCCAGGCATGGTGCTCACACCTGTAATCCTAGCAATTTGGGAGGCCAAGGAGGGTGGGTCACCTAACCTCAGGAGTTGAAGCATGCCTGGGCAACATGGCAAAACCCCATCTCTATTAAAAATACAAAAAATTGGGTGTGATGGCAAATTCCTGTTATCCCAGCTACTCTGGAGGCACAAGAATAGCTTAAGCCCAGGAAGTGGAGGTTGCAGTGAGTTGAGATCGCGCCATTGCACTCCAGCCTGGGTGACAGAGTGAGACTCTGTCTCAGAAAATAAACAAAAAAAAAGTGGTACATATAAATCATGGAATACTATGAAGCCATAAAAAAAGAATGAAGCCATATCCTGCATAAAGAAATAAAGCTACATTCCTACAGCCATCAATGATGTTGGCCTCCCTATTCAATAAATGCATTATCCTAAGCGAGTTAACATAGGAACAGAAAACCAAATAGAATTTTATTTCTTGAAAATTCATCATTTTGGACAAAGAGAGTGCAAGACTGTTTCTTGAACAACAGTCAAAGCTGACTAGATGATAACTAAAGTTCTGGCAAATAGTTCATCCTTTGGTTCTTTACATCATTAGCACTCACAGAAGACTTGCAGTAAAGATGTCACTAGTTTATTCTGTTGGCAAAGAGCATCTGTAGCTGTATATTACATTTAAGGAGAAAAAAACCACTCTAGTTTTTTCCATTCCTTTACATGTGCAAGTTAAATAGAACATTTTACTTCATACCACTATTAGACTGAATAGATACTGTAAGATTATAATAAGCTATGCAAAAAGGCAAAACTAAAACAAAAAGCATTTTGAAGACAAATCTGTTTACATTTTGTGCTGAAGAAGATGACAGTACCTCAATACTGATTATTCTCCTGTTATATCAGTGAAGAACTGGAAGCTATTAAATCTAATGCGTATTAGTATTGGGGTAGAATTAATGTTTTCAATTGTCCTGTTTAAACATATAATCTGAGTGAAAAACTAAAAGGATAAAAAAAACACAAGAAGGCTCTGGAAATAAAATTCTTTCTTATGAGCTTTGGTCTAACGCATGGCTAATGAAGTCATGAGAATATGGTCACATCTTTGATTTTATTTCAGCAGTTTCCAGAAAATACAGTAATAAAGAAATAAACTTACATTACTATTTGATGCCTAAAAGTTTAAATTTAGTATGTGGATCAAATTAATTCCCAATGTTCCATTTTAAGCTTTTGCATTAAAAGACCTGTACATTTTATTCCTTAATATAAATAATTTGCAGTGTTCTCACTGAAAACCACATCTTGATTTACAGAGTAGATTTTTATTACTGAACTGCAAAGCTACTTGTTAGACATAAATGGTAGTGAGTATAACAAAAAAAATTTAAGTCCCCTCAAAAGAAAAAAATAAGAATATGAAATACCATAATAATATATTATGCTAATTAGGTGCTAAATGAAATAGTTTGGAATAAGTCAGAACTCTATTGAGAATTAACACCATACTACTAGGAGATTAATTATCATGAATAGAATTTAAACTAGTCACAAGCGGCAATTAAGAAAATATATGTTGAGCCTTTTCTGTCCTAGAAGAGAAAGGAACAAGTCATACTGTCCAGTATGACACAGCTTCAGAATCAGGCATTCTTGGCAGGTTGATAACTTTCTAGGATGAGCTGTCAAAATCAGTTGCACTATTGTAGCTCATCAGCTACCACTGAGGAGACCATGGAACAATCCTAGCGTCCTTTCCACAGGCCTCACTCTGTCCCCTCCATGAAGTTCTGACGTGTCCTAGGACAGCAGTTGTCAAATCAGAAGTACAAACACTTTCTAAATGGTTCAGGGAGTGCAGGTAGTGTTCAGAAAAAACACTTTCCAAAAATCTTTTAAAAATGAATCCTTCTAAAAACACATCTTTTCTGCTAACATCATTTTGAATTCCACTTCATAAGAGAAAGGCAAACCTTTCATTTGAACAGAACCTTACATTGGCACATTGCTCTGAGGCATAAACTCTTGAATGCATCAAACAAAGGGACAATTTTATATATTGGCAGCTATGCTAAAAAGTAAATGACTCTAATGACTATGTATAAAATTCTTTCACAAGTCTGAACAAATTGAAGCAACTAATAAAGCTGTCACTGATAAATTATTTAAAATAATTTTGATGATTTCTTTTTTTTTTTTTTTTTTTTTTTGAGACAGAGTTTCGCTCTTGTTACCCAGGCTGGAGTGCAATGGCGCGATCTCGGCTCACCACAACCTCCGCCTCCTGGGTTCAGGCAATTCTCCTGCCTCAGCCTCCTGAGTAGCTGGGATTACAGGCATGCACCACTGTGCCCAGCTAATTTTTTGTATTTTTAGTAGAGACGGGGTTTCACCATGTTGACCAGGATGGTCTCGATCTCTTGACCTCTTGATCCAACCGCCTCGGCCTCCCAAAGTGCTGGGATTACAGGCGTGAGCCACCGCGCCCGACCAATGATTTCTTACTAAAACTTTTTAAACATATAATGGCAAGAAATATGTGGCAAGCTGAATTATAGCCCCCAAAAGATAACCACATCTTAATTCCCAGAACCTGTGACTGTAACATGGGAAAAAAAAAATTGCAGACAGTATTAAATTAAGGATCTTGAAATGGAGATTATCTTGAATTATCTAGGTGGGCCCAAACTGTTACCACTTTTATAAGAAAGAGGGATACTTGACACAGGCAGAAGAATAGAAAGCAATGTGACTGCAGGGGCAGAGATTAGGTGATGCAGCCATAAGCCAACAAATGCTGGCAGCCACCAGAGCTGGAAGAGGCAAGAAATTAGAGCTTCCAGAGGACACACATCCCTGACAACACCTTGATTTCAACCCAGTGATACCGATTTCAGACTTCTGGCCTCCAAAAGTGTGAGAATCAATTTCTGTTGCTTTAAGCCAAGTTTGTGGTAATTTGGACAGCAACCAAAAGAAACTCACAAAGAGTTCAAAGAACCGAACGGCATCACCATAACAAACTCCTTCCTGTCTTATCTACTTATATGTAAACATGTTTTTAACACTAACATCTATAAAAATAAGAAAGCAGGAAACAAAATTGTTGCCAAATCCTGTCTCACCCTAGTAGAAGAATAAATTCTTACAACATATTAAAATAATTTTTTTAAATGCTCCACAGTTCATAATAGAGATGCATTTCCAAATAAAACATTTTTAAAGGCTACTCCTTATGTTTATGTCTTTAAAATGTGAAGGACTTACTTATTTCTTCAAGAAAAAATTTAGGTTCTAAGCTCCCATAAAGAGAATCACTGCTATGGACACTTGTACTTGTCAGCGCTGCAACTGATTCAAAATGTGGTCCAAATGACAGCTTATTTTATTAACATCTCAAGCACTTTGCAATGTGCTAATAAAATGATTATGAAATGCATTCTTCCATCAATTTGATCTGTTTTAGCTCTAAAATTCCCATAGACCATTCTTTAAATGAAGAGGCATAGGCAAATTATAAAATTTCCATCCTTGTTTCCATTTTGTGCTACTTTCTTTGTCTCTTGACTACAAATAACCAAAAATAAAAGAATAAAGAAATTACTATTCATAATTCCTTTCTATTTTTGTACTTTTGAAGAAAATGTTCACCATGGGATGTATACCAAAAGAAACAGAAAAGCAGGACTTCCTGGAAAAATAATGACAAAGAAGCACACTGGCTTCACTCTCTTCCAAAGAAAACCACAACCAAACAAACAGCACTGCGATTTTCCCCGGAAGTATCCCAGAACTCAGAAATGAAGATGAGACAGTTCCACGGGCGACAGAGAGGTGAAGAAAATCTCCAGAAGTTAAGAGAATCAAACTTCCACATCTACCACGATGCCCCTCCCACAAGCTTGTGAAAACCTTTTCCCCAACTCACTGTGTTGATACCAGAAAAAGTGAGATTAAGGTGGACAACCACCTACCCACCATCTTGGGTTCCCTGGCAGGAGATCTGTCTCTGTCTTAATCACAGGAAGCATCGTGATTTCCTGAAGGGAGAAATATCCCTGAGGACAGGCAGAGAAAAAACAAAGGAAGCAGGACAACCATCCCCAACCCCAGAAACTCTGCTCTGCAACCCAGCCAAAGGAGAAACCAAATCGGACTGACAGTTCAGCAGCACAACACTGTAGGAAGTTCATTCCACAGGTCCCCTGGGCATGAGCCCTTAGCCAGCTGCCCCACACTGTTGGAATATCCCCTTTGAGACCTCTCTTATTTGGAAAGTGCAGTGCTCTGACCTTTACTAAAGCCAAGGTGAAGGTGGGCTTAAGCACCAACTAGAGCCAAAAAGAAGGCAATGACTTAAGAGTAAAAACCTCCTAAGAAATAAATCTAATAAAAAACAAAAGAAGCCAGCCAGAGAAGACTCGAATAATCCTTCAATACAAAGATGTAGACATACATCCATAAAAACAACAGCAAACAGGGAACCACAATCACCCTAAACAGACACAGGAACCAGTAAATGACCCTAGGGAGGCGGCGATATGTGAGCTCTGACCAAGAATTCAAAATAGCATCTTCAAGGAAATTCAGTGATTGCCAAGATAACAATAAAAAGCAATTTAGATATTTATAAGATAAATTTAACAAAGAGGTTGCATTTTTTTAAATAAACAAATTGTGAACCTGAGAAATACATTCTCTGAAGTGAAAAATGCATTAGAGGCTCTCAACAGCAGAATGGGTCAAACAGAGGAAAACATCAATGAGTTCAAACACAGGCTATCTGAAAATACGTGATCAGAAGGAAAAAAAGAAAAAAAGAATAAAAAGGAACTGAATCACCTATAAGATATAGAAAATTATCTCAAAAGACCAAATCTAAGAATTATTGGTGTTCAAGAGGGAGCTGAATGAGAAATAGAAAAGCAATGACGTGAGACAATAATTCTGTGTCCTTACCTACACCTATGTGAGGCAGGTGCTCAAAAAGGGTCCAGCTGTGGTCATCAATGTAATGATTCTTCAGGATCAATAGCTGACAAACATCTCGAGCCGTTATGTCACTGGGTACATCTAAAGCTCTGCTGGTTTCATCTTCACTGTATACTTTAATCACCTGTGCAGGCAGAAACAAGAAAAAGAGCTAAAATATTACTGTTTGTGTTTTTAATAAATTTCATTTTACATATTTAAAGTGTACATGATGTTATTATATGTATATATCAGAATGATTATATAGTAAAACAAATTAATATTTCTATCACCTCACATAGTTGCCCATTTTCTTGCAGGTGTGGCAACAGCAGCTAAAATCTACTCATTTTGCAAAATTCCAAATGCAATACACTATTATTAACTATAGTTCTCACATTGTACATTAGAGCTCTAAATGTGTTCATCCTACACATCTGCTACTTTGTATCCTTTGAGCTACATCTCCTCACTTCCCTCCACCCCACTACTGACCTTGGAAACCACTATTTTGTTCTCTGTCTTTGCATATTTGACTTATTTTTAGATTACACATCTGAGATTATGCAATATTTTTCTTTCTGTTAGAAAAGAAAGGACTTATTTCACTAAGCATAATGTCCTCCAGATTCATCCACATTGTAGCAAATGGCAGCATATCATTTTTAAGGCTGAATAGTATTCCATTGTGTGTGTGTAATGCAAATATACAATGAATTTTATATATATATATATATATATATATATATATATATATATACTCTAATATACACCCATCAATGGGACAGGGTACTCAGGTTGTTTCCATATGTTAGCTATTGTGAATAATGCTGCAATGAACATGGGAGTATAGGCAGCTCTGTGGCATGCTGACTAAAATTCTTTTGGGTATATATCCAAGAGAGGGATTGCTGGCTCATATGGTAGTTCTATTTTTAATTTCTTTACAAATATCCATACTGGTTTTCAGAATGACTGTATCAATCCACATTCTCACTGGCAGTGTCCTAGTGTTCCCTTTTTTCTACATTTTCACCAATACTTGTTATCTCTTGTCTTTTTTATAACAGCCATCCTAATGGGTTTGAGGTGATATAGCAGTTTTGACTTGCATTTGCCTAATGATTGGTGATGTCGAGCACTTTTTCATATACCTGTTAGCTGTTTTTATATCTTCTTTGGAAAGATGTCTGTATATTTTTTTTTTGAGAAGGAGTTTCGCTCTTGTTGCTCAGGCCGGAGTGCAACAGTGCAATCTCAGCTAGCTGCTGCCTCCGCCTCACAGGTTCAAACGATTCTTCTGTCTCAGCCTACTGAGTAGCTTAGATTATACGCATTCGCCACCACGCCTGGCTACTTTCGGGGGTTTTTTTTGTTGTCATTTTTTTTTTTTAGTAGAGATGAGGTTTCACTATATTGTCCAGGCTGTTTCCTGAACCCCTGACCTCAGGTGATCCACCCACCTTGGCTTCCCAAAGTGCTAGGATTACAGGTGTGAGCCACAGCACCAGCCCTTTGCTCATTTTCAATTGGGTTGTTTTTCTAATATTGAGTTGTATGAGTTATTTCTAAATTTTGGATATTAACTTACAATTACATATGGTTTGCAAATACTTTTCAATCCATAGGCAGCATTTTTATTAAAATATTCTATTAAAATATCATTCTAGTAAGTCAGCAAACATTGCTTTAGTCAGTTGTAATTCCTTATACAGTGTCTTGTACATTTAATTTTCTTATACTTTGAATGAATGTTACCTATCCAAGACTTGTTTATGTGTCAAAGCTACTTTGTCCAACAACTTTCATTCTCTTCAGTGCCTAAACTAAACACCATTCAGTAACCATTTAGTATCATTTCCCCACCACTCCAGTCTATGGAAAAGCTATGTATCTCTTACCAATATTGTGGCTGGGTGCAGTGGCTCACGTCTGTAATCTCAGCACTTTGGGAGGTTGAGACAGGCAGATCACATGAGGTTAGGAGTTAAAGACCAGCCTGGCCAACATGAGAAAACCCCATCCCCACTAAAAATATAAAAAATTAGCTGGCATGGTGGCACATGCCTGTAATTCTAGCTACTTGGGAGGCTGAGGCACAAGAATCACTTGAACCTGGGAGGCGGATGTTGCAGTGAACTGAGATTGTGCCACTGCACTCCAGCCTGGGTGACAGAGTGAGACTCCATCCACCAAAAAAAAAAAAAAAATTAAAATTAAAATCCTTTAAATACCTAGTAACATCAGTAATTTATTCCAGATATACTCAAATAGTACAAGTAGGGAATATAATCAGACTTTATGAAAAGATTTCTCCATCTCAGGTATGAGTATTTGGATAAAAACTGGCCAGATGTTCACCAAATCCTTTCTCTTTTCTTCCCTGCAATTAGCTGTGGGCATATAAGTGAATTTTAATCAATGGAATGTAAGTATATAGAATGTCACACTTGCTGGCCCATGAAAATCTCCTACATATTGTCCTGCATTGCTTTTTGCCGTTCTCCCACTGAACAGAATGACTACAAGGGCCTAGAGGAAAGAAAAGCAATAGAACAGAATGAGACTTTGCGCCTAAATGACCACATAGAAGATGCCTAACTGGGAAAACCCATATAAGACTCTGACATGAGCAAGAAATAAATTTATATTGCATTAACTTGTTGTGAATTAGGTTTTATCCATTACAGCAGCTAATGTTATAAATTAAAATCACATATCAATTCTGCCCTATGTTTTAAAAATTATACTTAATGACAGTGCAAGGAAACAGTTGCTATCGTACAATGATATAAAGTAGTAAAACTATTTTATACATAAATATTGGAGAATATTTATCAAAAGTATTAAATGGTCTATTCCTTTGACCCAATAATTTTTCATAAGAAATCTATCTTAAGTATCTGATCTAAATGTGGAAAATGGCTTTACGCATTGACATGTCCAGCAAAGCATTATGTGTCATTCTACTGACCTAAATATCCAACAATAAAAAAATGGCAAACTCCAGTATTTTTACAGAATGGAATATTATATGGCCCTTAAAAATGTTATTCAAGGAAATGATATAAGAACATTTAAAAATTCTTCAGTGGTACAGTGCAATCTTACTTGGCTTTGTCTACCAGTCACCTACTCCTCTTCTGATAGATAGATACTTTCCTTTTAGACTACTACTCCCTCCCTCACCAGCAGACTTTGTGCTCTGGCAGCTCCACCAGCGAAGTGATAGTTTGCTGGAGCTGCTAGAACTGGCTTGCAAGAGCTGACTATTAAAAATTCAGGAGCTCTAAAAGCCAGAAATCTTAAAATCGGCCATGATGCAAGTATTTATATGATAGAAACCCATAAATCCTACATATAAGTTCTCTTTAAAATTTTTATTTTTAAAGCCAGTTTATCAGCGCATCATTGCCTCAGCTCCTGGATGGAAGATATTTTCTAGATTGACCAATCAGTACCCAAACAACAGTGATAATTTAACAGATGATAATGTGACTTAATCAGAGGCAGTCAGAGTCAATCTAGATATATATTCACATAACCTTGGAGTATACTTCCTTTTCTACTGGACCTAAGCCTGCTAAAATGTAGGCTGGAGCTGCTATTGTTACCAAAAGAACAACTGTGGGCAAATAGGGCTCACAAAGAGTAAGTCATGCTGCAATGGACTGGGTGTTTGTGCCCTCCAAAATTCACATTTTGAAACCCTAGTCCCAAATGATGGTATTTGGAAGTGGGGCCTTTGGGAGGTAATTACATTATGCAGGTGGGCCCCCGTAAATAGGATTATTGTCCTATGGAACAGAACACTATGTGATCCAAACCAAATAAGACAAACACTTTCAAACCTTTCTTTCTTATTTGCACATGTGATTCCTTCTACCTGGAATAAGTTTCAGTGCTCCACTCACAAACAACATGCTTTCTCTTGCAAACTTATATTTGGCCCTGGTACCAATGGCACTTGCTTCAGAAAGTCTTCCCTGACTGTCCTCTTTTATGTGCTCCTATTTTGTGATTTTTGGTTTGCCTGTCTTTCTCCCCATCTATGTGTCTTAGAATGTTTTGTGCTGCTATTAAGGAGTACCTGAGGCTGGGTAATTTATAAAGAAAAGAGGTTTATTCGGCTCAGGGTTCTGCAGCCTGTACAAGAAGGATGGCACTGGCATCCACTTCTGGTAAGGACCTCAGGATGCTTACAATCATGCAGACGACAAAAGGAGCAGGTGTGTCACATGGCAAGACAGAAAGCAAGAAAGAGGGGAGGCAGGTGTAAGATGCTTTTTAACAAGCAGATCTCATGGGAACTAAGAGTGAGAATTCACTCAATCTCTGAGTATGGCACCAAGACATTCATGAGGAATCCTAAATGCCCCCATGACCCAAACACCTCCTGCTAAGCTCCACCTCCAATACTGGGGATCAAATTTCAACATAAGATTTGGAAAGGACAAATATCCAAACTGTATCACTCTCCTAGCAAAAACCCTTTTAAGAAAAATCTATTTATTTACCATTTATCATTGTATCACAGGAACCTATCCCAGGGTGATACATGACTTAATACAGATATATGAAGTGAGGGAACTTTGTACCACCTGCAAAGCCTGTCACAGTGCATTGAATATGGTAGCTACTCTATATAATTGCAAATTTTAATGGGAAAGTATTTTCTGCCTTGGAGTATATAATTAATTACCATGTCTATGCTCAGGAAACTAAAATTATTCTCATGAGTATATACTTTCTCATCATACAAATTCCTAGGTAAGAACTGACTCGATATGGCAGTTCTGAGTTTTTGAAGTCACTGAAGCTGCTACAAAGTCATATGAAAAAGATTTTAAAAACACTATCAAAATCAGATGCTATTCTCTTTGAATTTTTCACTTCATTCACTATGATGTCAAGTTCTACTTGGTGTCTCAGTGCTTCTCATGCTTGCATCTTGGTAGGCTACTACTCTTATGGATATACCTTCAACACCTGCATCTATACTAGAAAACTGATGGAATTCTCAGGGATGCTGCTGTGGTTACAATTGCCTGGACCAAACACCCGTGGGTGCTTCTGCCAAAGATGATGTGAAGACACCCACTCCTGAGAGGACAAGAGGAACCAACTCTGGGACTGCTCTTTCATAGGAAGCAAGAACATCACTGTTTCTGTTCCCTGCTGCACATTCCTTGCCAGGAAACGGGGGGACTGAAGAATGACCTAGTGGTTGCCAAAAATGTTCTCTGCACCTCCTGACTACCCTCATGTGTTTTCCGACGTAAACTCTCATCACCTAGGGTAACAGAAGTATGCCTCTTATTTGCATGTTCTATCTCTTATATCAGAGAAGCTAAGAAAATGAAAAACTAGAGACATGCTGAAGGCTAAACCAAATTTTTTTTCAAAAGAGCTTGAAAAGAGCAAGAGGTAAAGTTGGATAAAATGAGAAAGGTGACTAAATAATCAGGACATGCCATTATCTTCTTCAGACTGTGTCACTGCAAATTTAGACATATGTTGCGAAGAATTGAGATGCACAAATTTAGAGGGGCTTAGGCCAACTTGAATTTCTGGAATAAGTGCATATATTTCATTGTTAGAAAGAATAACACCTGCTGAGAGAAAAACTTAATATTTTTGTTAAAAATCCATTTCAAGCCCTTATTTTTAAAAAAATCATATTTAATGCTCACACTTGTCCAAAATACACATTCATCTATGAATAATGAAATTATATTTAGGTTGATATTCCACAGCAGTAAATCTCTGTCATCTCTTAGATATATTCTGTAATTATGAAAATTCTTTATACTGTGAGTGGGATGCTTTTGTTAAAGAGTCTCATTTTTGGCCATTACAAGTTCACACTTGTAATCCCAACACTTTGGGAGGCCAAGATGGGTGGATCACCTGAGATCAGGAGTTCGAGACCAGCCTGGCCAACATGGTGAAACTCTGTCTCTACTATAAATACAAAAAATTAGCCAAGCTTGGTGGCGGGCACCTGTAATCCCAGCTACTTGAGAGGCTGAAGCAGGAGAATCACTCAAACTCAGGAAGTGGAGGTTGCCGTGAACCAAGATTGTGCCATTGCACTCCACCCTGGGTGACAAGAGCAAAACTCAGTCTCAAAAAAACTGAAAAAAAAGTCTCATTTTATTTCTATGTATTCATCCTTAAAATATATGAAAAAGGAAAAGACCATTGAAGCCTTAACTCTCTAGTAGAGGTAAATATGCCTCTTGCCCAAAGAATTACTACACTAAACCTTCCTATTTAAGAAAAAAGTCAACTCATCACAAAAACTGCATGACTAGTATGGGTTAAAACTAAGTTAACGTTAAAGACTTTTGTGATCATGTAAAAAAACAAATAGCAGAGCTGTTCTTAAGAACCACTGAAGCAAAATATTAGTATTCTCTTTCTTATACATACTAAAAGGTAAAAAAATTTTGAACATTATATAATCATGCTATTTAATAAAGAAATATTATAGATTTCCAGTGCAGTGGCCTAAATTCCCAGTTTGCTTTAGAGTGAGTAGTATATAGTCATATCAATTTATCTACAAGATCATATGAAATTGGATGCCAACAGGAAGAAATTCTTCCTTGACCCTAAAGAAGAATAGGAAGAAATTTTGCTCCATCAAAGGATTGAAGGTTGACTAGCAAAAGAAACATGGCACTGATAAGGTTTATCTATAACATCCCACTAGCATAAACAGAGCTTCAAGGAAGGCCAAGAGGGTACACACTGCCTGCCTTGGAAAGCCCTTCTCTGTCACTCTAATCCTGACAATCAGAACAACCTTGGCCTTTGGAGTAGTTTACAGCTTCAAAAACTGCCCTAGGAGCATACGGCACCTAGTAATGCAAATTTAATACAAAGTCACTGCAGCCCTTGCAGGGATATGCTGGAATGTGGGTGGAGCAAATCTCTCTTTTGATTGACATTCTATCAAGGCATGTTTATACACTTGATACATCAACTCCTCCCCTAGACCGCTCTTCATAAAAAGTTAAGTGGAGGAAGGAGATTAAAAAAACTAACTTAACTCATTTTTAGAATACTAGACAAAAAAATGTTAAAGTAGAAGAAATGGTAACTTTTCAGAAAAACATTTGAGGCTTTTAAAGCCTATAGACTGAAAGAGACAAAATATTTAAAATGAAAGGCAAAGACCATTTCTAAAAATAAATAAATAAACAAATAAAATAAAGTCAAGTCAGTATGTATTACCTTGCCTGCAAAGCACACTTAGTATTTCTCTGCACCACCTGAAATTATACGAACATATCCGAAAAGCTCTAACTAAAGAAAAAGGTGAGCAAAGGCTAAGCAGCCAGTCTTTTTCCTCTTCCTTGCTGACTCCAAGGTATGGGGTGTCATGGAATAGCCAGATCCTTTCAACGTGAATTCATTCTAGAATATTTGAAATGAACTCACGGCTGTCAATTGGTCGTTTGAGAATGTCACAGAGCAAAAGAGGGCTTTGGATCTGCCATAACTGAAAAGTCATTAATGATGCCATAGGTTTGCCCCACAGCAGGTAAAATAATGAGCATGGATTAAGCATAAAACAATGAGGAAGAATCCATAGGATGAAGCAAGGGAAAGAAAAAACGTGAAAGCAAAAGATATTTAGGCATAGTTAACTATGGTTATCTTCTGGGTCAAAGCTTCCATGTTAGGAAAATTTACATTCAATAGATAAACTAAATTGCAATTAATTAATTAGTCTTTGATTTTAAATAATTTAAATACTAAATTTATTTTAAATATCATATTTAAATATGATCATAGCATGATGAGGCATATATAATTTTTAAACAGAAATATAAATTCACTAATTTATATATTATATCTATTAATTATATATGTATAGTTAACATATAGTTAATAGAAAATAAAAATAAGAAAGAAGGCCCACAGAATTTTGCTCTGAATTATGTCCTAAAGTTAAGCTTATTTCTATAGCTCTTTGAAAGTTTATCATCCAACTACAGTAAAATTATAAAATAGGCTCTAATGTTTCAAATTTTTTAATTATTTTTAATAGATAGGCAATGTACCTAAGTCATGTGAAATATTTTTATATCAAGGTCAGAGTAGCCCTGAATTTTTACATTCTTCTAAATAAGGAACACAGTATCCTAAGATAAGAAGAGACATTTTTAGATACTTTGAATTAAGCAATTCAAAATAATCCTTGAAAGGAATGGGAAGCTATGTAGTCATTATTCCTTATTCCAAATCTCTAATAGTGATTTTTTTAATTTGTTTTTAATTTTAAAAACAAAGACTACTCCAAAAGACCTTAACAGCTCAAAAATATCCACTGCTTTCTTATGGCTACCCTGTATTAT
This sequence comes from Aotus nancymaae, assembly GCF_030222135.1. Classification (NCBI taxonomy): domain Eukaryota; kingdom Metazoa; phylum Chordata; class Mammalia; order Primates; family Aotidae; genus Aotus; species Aotus nancymaae. The sequence goes on along the minus strand of NW_026988442.1, from coordinate 47,889,261 downwards.
TTTGCTAGCTGTCAAATATTTACTAAGAGAAAAACAGTACATAGTTTTGAGAAATCAGGTAGCAAGAAAAGTCTCCAGTTCCCTCCATTTGTGAGAGAAAGTCAACAACACATTTTCCTTGAGCATGAACAGTACATGTTAAATTAGTTATACGACATCACTTAAAACAGATATTGTCACCAATATCACAATTACAAGAATTGATTGACACAAACAGGTTTTTTCCATATCCCTGCATCCCCTTCTAACTTTATTCCCTACAATCTTGTCCTGACTCCAATCCTACATTTTTTTTCTCAGCTTCTTGAAAAAGCCATGCTTCTTCTCAACACAGGGCCCTTGCACATGTTACTGCTTGTGCTTAGAACGCGGTTTCCCCACCCTCTACTTTTTCTACTCTCTCATATCTTATGATAAACCATTATTACTGGGAGGAAGCTTCCAAAGACCCTCCAGGCCCTTTGTTGTATGCATGCATGTGTGCCACTATGTAATTACTACGCATTGCCCTTCACCATCAGAACTCTGTATGACATCAGGGACCATTGTTTTCTCCTCTTTATATCCCGAGCAGTGAGCACAGAGTGGGGCACACAGGGACAATCAAAACGATTCCTTCAGTGATGAATGAAACCATCAGGTACAGCCCTGTATGAGACAATAGCAGCGAATTCCAAAATGGTAGTATTGAAACGTCATAGAGTTTGAAAACCTCTACGGGAGAAAAGACACACGTGGACCAAAGAGAAAATGTAGGTAAATTTTCATGAAACTTATGGACTGAACAAAGCTGACTTAGGTGACTGCTGAGAGCCATTTCATGTCTGGGACTCTGAAAGAATAAGGAAAGAAGGTAAGAAAATACCTGTGTGGGACAAATATGAACAAACATACTGAGGAAGAAAGGAGCAAAAAATACTCAGGAAACAGTATAGAGACCACACTAAATGGAGATCAGAAGGACTAAGTTATGAGGACAGCAAAGAAGCACAGGTGCCAGGGGGCCTGTGGAAGAGGTGCCTTCAGCTGGTACTGCAGAACACTGGTTTCCCTCAGTGCAAACAAGTCAGGGTCCGCCACAATAGGAAATACTTTTTAAGATACACAGGTGACAGATAGCTTTTTAAAAAGTTGGCGACATAGAAATAGTTCTTAAAAATTAAATGTTATTTAACAATAAAAATGACAGTGTTACATGAATATTATTACAAAGTGGCAGGAGAATCGGGATAAATAACCACATGGTGACTTAATCACTTAGGAATGGGTTCAGCTGCAATAACAGGAAGTCTTTTTTTTACAATGGGTTAGCCAGAATGAGGTTGATTTCCGTCTCACATTCGAAACCAGGGCAGGCAGCTCAGGGCCTGGTGAAGCAGTTCCATCAAGTCACCCCGACCAAGGCTCTTTCTGTCCTTTCACGATCTTTGAGGTATGGCTCTTATCATTGAGGTTTCAAGACGGATCATCTCCATACCACCTCTGTAAAAACTCAGCCTTGGTAAAACCTGTATGATACTACATTTCTGCAGTAAATTATAGGGTCATGCCTAGACACTGTGCTCCTGAGGATCCATAGAGAGCTTTCAGGAGTCCTGGATATGAATTCAAAATGCACAGATAAAGTTTTATGACGCATTATTTTCTCATCCAGCAACAGGCTAACGAGGCTCAGTGTGGTCTCACTATTGGAAATGCCCTAATCTTGGCACAGGAGGGGAGTTAGCACTGTCACACCAGATAGCCTGGGGCAGTGACACTGCAGAATCATGCCACTTTTAAGCCTGCAGGCAAGAAGAGGCTCAGAACATCTCCTTAAAGCCCCATCCATTCACCTTTATCCTCCTCCTCTATTATTTACCTGTTCTGCACTCCTTGTCTCAGGCCAAAATCCATGGAGACTACTTTTTCTGTGGGCTTCCTTTCTTCCTATTAGGTAGAAAGAAGGACTCCAACTCAAGTCGGGGGTCAATTTGACAAAGAGAGAAATTCAAGCCCTTTCAGTTTGCTCTATTATGTGGCAAAAAGAAAGGCTAAAGAAACGGCTTCAATTTCATTATAAAAGAAGGCAAACATTAGCAACTAAGTTAGAAAATATCCTAAGCTATCACAAACAGACACACACGTTATTTTGAGACCTAAATCCAATATGAATAATAAAGAGAGGGTCAAATCACAAATCCCACGCTAAAGTTTCTGATGATTTCATCAAAGCTGTGTTCTCTAAGTTTCAGTGTTTTTAATACTCATGCAATTCCTGCTAGGATGCCAGCACTAATTCATCTTTGAAATGAGAAAACCTGCAAGTGCTAATGCTAATTCATATTTAAAGCAGAAAACCACTGACCATGCTTGCTGGACACAATGTTATTTCAGTATCTCATTTCACTTTTTAAGCAATAGTTTATTCCCAGAACAACCATAATACATGTCTAAGTGAAAAAGTTAAAAATTGGTTCACACAGAAAAAAAGAACAAGTAGGGGAGGGGTGGAATAAGTGTTTAGAAGAGAGAAAAAACAGTGAGGAGGAGAAAGACACTGTTTACTAGAGCACAAGACACATCAGACTTTATTGCAATTATTGGGTCATCTGGCATCAATTGAAGCCCTTTTAGGAACTACCTTATTTCTTTGATTTTTAAAAGCATTTTTTTTGCACATTTAACTTCCCTAACACTTGGATGTAACTTACCCTTAATGGTATGTTATAGTTTAGTTGGAAGTATATAAAATAATGATGCTTCTTACAACTTAAAGTGCCATACAATCAATAAAATATGCTATGTTCAACCTTCCCCGGACATTTGGGGGTATTATATCAGAAACATAATAGTGAACAAAACATCACTCTAGATCGTAACATTCCCATGCAGTAACAACACTGGGAACAACTGATCTATACCCATTTTATAACTTTACTTTTCCTTTCTCTAATTATTTATGTATTTATTTTCCCATAAGTTATTGGAGTATAGGTGGTATTTGATTACATGAATAAGTTCCTTAGTGGTGATTTGTGAGATTTTGCTGCACCCATCACCCGGGCAGTATACACTGTACCATATTTGCAGTCTTTTATCCCTCACCTGCTCCCTCTCTTCCCCTCAAGTCCCCAAAGTCCATTGTATCATTCTTACGACTTTGCTTCTTCATAGTTTAGCTCTCAGATATCAGTGAGAACATACAATGTTTGGTTTTCCATTCCTGAGTTACTTTGCTTAGAATAATGGTATCCAATCTCATCCAGGTGGCTGCAAACGTCATTAATTCATTCCTTTTTATGGCTGAGTACTATTCCATTGTATAAATATACCAGTTTCTTTATCCACTCATTGATTGATGGGCATTTGGGTTGGTTACATGATTTTGCCATTGCAGATTTTGCTGCTATAAACCTGCATGTGCAAATATCTTCTCGTGTAATGACTTCTTTTCCTCTGGGTAGATATCCAGTACTGGGATTGCTGGGGCAAATAGTGGTTCTACTTTTAGTTCTTTAAGGAATCTCCATACTGTTTTCCATAGCGGTTGTACTAGTTTACATTTTTCTAAATATTTATTTTTTATCAGTGAAAGACATGTATAGAGCACAGTTCTGTAAAAGAAATGAAATCTATACCGTTAGAATCATAAAATACTAAAGGTTAGAAGGGTTCCTGGAGAACATCCACTGAAATCCTCCAGTTTCACAAATGAAAAAGCTGAAGCTGGAGTCTTGACCTGCTCAGGGACCTCTAAATGGTCATTGGCTGAGCCAGCCGCAGATCCCCATTTCTGGCTCCCACCTGATGCTGTATTCTTTCCATTCTGCTCATCCGGTATTTAGGCTGCTTTAAGCTGCTGCTTCTACATAACATCTTGAATAAAAGTATTAGATAAATAAAAACTAGAACATAAATAGATGTATGCATACATATATCCCAAAGCACCTAGCTTTTTGAGTGTCAAAAAAGGCTGCTTTTCTTTGTTATTTTTCCACTTTTCACAGCTTCTCGCCAGAAAAATTGCAAATACTGAAATAGCCAGCAGAGGGAGTCTTTATTTCTCAGTTTGTGTAAATAGAGAAAATACCATGTTTCGAAAACTACATCCTTGTTAAATCTATGGCGTTTTTGTTTGATATAATTACAAGCTTGTGATAAAGTTTATATCTATTTTTTAGAATTATTAAATATTTGAATTTTTAAGATAAATGATTTCTACATATTAAACATTAATAAGAAGGATTTTGGGGGCATATGTATACCTATATATATGTATCACCTCACCAGGAACCTTTCCTGGAACTCAATCTTTGAAGTTCTCGCTGGGATTTCAAATGGTAATATCAAATTTTTTCTTCAAATCTTGATAAAACCACCCAAGCTAATATCACTTTTGAAAATGCAAAATAATATTCCTGGTGTTTTCCCAAACAAAGCCTGAATGTATACGTTCAAATATGCACGTCTGATTAGGAGGCTTTCTGTCAATCCTGTTCTTGCCAAAACAAATTTTGATTTCCTCTTTTATAATTACCATAAGAGAAAGCATTTTTAATATCCTACAGGGTTAGAAAATCTTTATCCTTTCTAGGGGTTTAGAATCTGAAGTTACCAAAAGTCTCGCCTCATTTTTCTGCCAAAAAGAGATTCTTATTTTCAATATTTGGCTAAGAGTGCTGGGACACATCCAGGAGAGCCAGCCCTACAGACTGCCCCAAGCAAGAGTCTGAGACTGTTCATTAGCCCAGCTATTTTTAATCAGCCTCCACTGCCAAATGTGGACCATGCATCACAGTGTGCAAAATCATGATGCCTGGCACCTGTACTCACGGAGGTTCAGCCTAGGTGCTCACAGTAGACAGGGGACCCTGGAATCTGCTCTGTGATCAGATCACAGATCCCAGGCTTATTATTCGTTATGAGTTTTCGATTCCTCATACTGTAAAATGGGCAAAATGTTGGCAAACTGATAGCAGTTAATGTTAGCAATTATTACTATAAATTTTTGAAAGCAAAATAAGGGATTTCTGAATAAGTCCCAAGAGACCCCTACAGTCCTGCTGAGCTCTAAGAAACTCTGATCTGATGGCTGAATCACTATGTCTTTGAGGCAAAGCTGAGTGTACAGAAAGGAAAAACAACTAGGAGAGCAAAAGGCAGATTGGCAGAAAAGGTGAGATTTGTCTCATGAAAAGACTACAGGTGAGAGGACATATTACTGCAACCACACTGTGCCGAGTGGCTGTGCAGTGCACGTGCCCAGGTGATTCTGAGAGGCAGCCTCCTATGCAAGGTAGAGCAGAGGCCTGGACTTCAGTCCCGCGTCTGTCACTTATGAGCAAAGTGCTTTGGCAAAGACACTTAACTTCTCCAAGCCAATTTTCCTCATCCGAAAATGGGTTTGGCCACCAAGGTTTTAGGGTTCTTATGAGGGTTATAGTGAATGTGTAATCAATGCTGAGCATGTTGTAGCTGCTATTTTTTATTGTTCTGTGTGAAGGGCAGTGACTATACCAAATTGCCCACTGCAGCAAGTTGGAGCCAGATTAAGGTAATGAAAAGGCCTGAGTATTACAGCTTTTCATCCCAAAAGATGAGAAACGTGACAAAAATAAAGGAAAAGCAATGGAATCAAACACTGAGAAGGAAATAGTAGGTCAGTATCTAAAGAGTTCAGTCTTGCCTTTACAAAAATTGTTTTTATCCAACTAATGATAATTAGATACCAACTTTGTGCCTTCTATGTGCTGGGCATTGGGGTCCACTGATGATCAAAAGTAACAAATCCTCACCATCATATAGCTAAGGTTCTATTAATAGTAACACCACATGCCTAATGAAACAGCTTCTTAATACTAGACCTAGTTTATCCCTTTCAAATATACAACCCAGAAGTCCCTGTCTAATACTCCCCAGAACATTGAAAGGAGGAATAATTAACCATCTATCTTGCATTTAAATCTATGTTCCCAAAGACTTAAAAAAATTCATCAGCATATATAGTTGGATTCATTTTTTAAAATTCAAATTAGAGTTCTTCTAAAGTTATAAAAGGAAAACAGTGACAACAAGCATTTGAAAGATATATTGTCTTTCTCGCCCTGGCTGCAATTTATGAAGAAAAACCACTTTCTGTTTGACTCGTTTTCTACTATGAAATCTTTGGATAACCACTTTCGTAGAATAGGGCACAGAGAATTTAAATTCTCAATCATAGGGAGATTTAAACTGTTTATGAAACTAGTAAAACATGCCATTTCACAGTTGGGGCAAAAGGGAAATTCATATTTGTTAGGCTTCTACTACATGTGAAATACTTCTATGTATCCTGTTGAAGCCTCACAACTATTAGCTGTTCTGTGAAGAAGCGTCGTCATCCCCAAGACAGAGAAACTGATTCTCAGAGGGGTTTGAAAGAGTGCTCTCAAAGCCAGAGCACTGGTGAGTGATGAAGCTGAGCTCAAACTCTGGACTTCCTGGCTCTAAAGCATACAAATAATCTGCTACATCACACTTCCTAAAAACTCACTTTTCAGGAAAAGAAACATTTTGTGAAAATGCAAATACCATTCATCGGTGTGACACCCTTCCCGGTTTAGTATGCAACTAAGTTACCCTGTACAAAAGTAAAAAGGGCAGAAGAAAAATCAAGGTTTAGCAAGAATGGGAACTCTGGATAAAAAGCAGAAACGATGCCCACTACCACTTCACTATCACCTTCCAAGCAAGTCCACCCTCTACACTCAGACCACCATTTGTGGCCTTCCACGACCCTCTTCTACTCAGGAAATCTGCTCTCTCCCCGCTATTACCATGCCTATAATCCCTACACAAGTAATAGAATGTTATTTGTTCAAAAAGCATAGCCGTGCTTCATATCTGGCACCACAATAATAAAAATCCCAGGCAAATATTTACTGAATGTCTAGTATGTTCAAGGCACTTGTGGAGGAGATGGAGAGTTGCCCACAAACATCCACCCTTCCTCTCTTCCTTCCTGATGAGTCCCGATTCTGGTGAGGATGGCAGTGGCTATACTCCAGGTCTGCATTTCCTGACTTCCTTTGTATCCAGAGTTGGCTGTGTGACACAATCCTGGCCAATAAGATGTAAGCAGAGACTCATGGTTACTCCACAATGACATGTTAACTGGTATAAAACTCATGAGCCTGTTCTTGGCCCTTCCCATTCTTTATGCAAAGGCTGTAAACCGGTAACTGGAGACTTTCATTTATCCTTCCACAAAAGGAAAAAGGACCCACACCAGGGAAGAAATAATAGAAAGCAAGAAGGAGTTCAGTTGCCTGAGGACATTATGGGGCTGCGACATTAACTTTGGACTGATCTTTGTTGTAAAGTGAAAAAAAAATAAATCTCTTTTCCTCCTTAAATCCACGGTCCTTTATGTTTTCTGGTTACATGAAATTACATTCTGCCCATAACCAACAAAACATTTTATTTAAAAATCTCTTCCCTTATAATACTAAGATATAGTTGTAAGACCAAAAATCAAAAGACAACTTTTGGAAACCAAATGGTGGTGCAAGATATATAAATATAAACAACATAGAGCAATTGAAAGTCATATTGTACACACCCATGGACAGCAATATGACTTAAATATCATTTAAAAGGTAATAATAAAATTGATGTTGTACGGCTGTAGTGGTTGAATTAGCAAATGAGTAACAAAGCATGTCCAGTGATAACAAATCAAGGCACCATGATGATAAATGTGAAGCCAAAGAGTCTGAGAAGGCTTTAGGATGAGACCACAGCCTGAGCTGACACTTAGACAATGGACAGCATTTGGGAGAGCAAACGAAGTCTGGAGTTGTCTATAGGCTGCAGAGCACAATCCTGGGAGCAGAAGTGCAGAGATACAGATGTTAAAAGCTGTTTGAAGCACAAGGAGGCAAATAACGTGCTGCAGTAAAGTCTTCATGGGAAAGTGGGCAGGCTGAGGGCCAGGCAGGCCCCAGAGCACGGTGAATGCTAAGGAAGTTTGGACTGATTTTGCACATTTAAAAGATTCTGGGAAAAATAGTGATATGGTATGTGTTCTTTCCTCCACTAAATCACTTTTAGAAAATCATAGCAGTGACTCTAATTGTATGAGGAAAGAAATGATTCTACCATGAACTATTCTCTTATATGAACGGGGAATTCGATCTTCTCATAAATGGCACCACTCCATATTATACTCATGAATTTACAATTTTCAAAAGGATTTGAATCTTAAAAATATATATCACCAAAAGTATTCCTTTTTTCTCTGAGATTTCAGAAGATACTTCAGGATCTTCTATGCTTATGAACATCTCCTGTAATTGTAGCATGAATGAAGAATACAAAAATGCTTGCAAACATAACTTAAAACAATATTAACCTGATAGAGGCATGAAATATGCCTAACCCACTGAATCAGCATATGGACATATGGCCTTCTAACCTGGTAGTGTTTGTATAAAAGAATGTGAATTTTATATTAAACTTAGTTTATACTTTGCAATGCTTGAGTCTTATGTTAACTCTCTGAGACCTTAAAATGTTTTCTTTACGTAATGTGCCAATCTGGAGTTCCAGGTATAAACTGCCTTTCTATCACACACTCACACACACACACACTTGGCTGCTTACAATTGCTTTCTGAATAAAATGTTTTCTATGCTAGAGCATAAGGGAGTTGGTGGAGGTGCAGAGGAAGATGAAAGGACTTGCCTAAGCTAATTCCAGACCTGAATGGCAATTATACGCACCATAAGGCAATCTCATTACCATATTAATTTCAGGAGGTAACATGTATCTAGGAGAAGCATACTGGAAGTCACAGGATCTAGATTCTATTTCTAGCTCTGCCACTGACCTTCTGAGTGACCTTGCATAAGTCACTCAACACCCAAGAGACTCAGTCTTCTCATTTGAAAAAATAAAAAGCACAGCCTATGATGATCTCAGGAAAATGCTATTGGGTAAAAGAGTCATTCACAATATTTGCTGAGGAGTCATCGTTTCTGAGGCACATGAAGAAGCCTTCTTCACCAGAACCTTAATTCACTCAAATCAGATAAATCAGATCCTAATAGAATTTGTTGAAGTGAAAAATTTTTTTCCAATTTACTTGATAGAGAATCTACCAAAATACCTTTTTTCTCAAAGATCCAGGTGTACTTTCTCTGCTACAAAGTAGATCTATACCACATGAAGGGCCATGTTTAAAATTCAAGTTCCTAATTACTACCAGAGACTCTTACAGCCACTTTACCAGGTGATAAGAAAATTACTCCCTATTGCTATTGAGTATTTCAGAAATGCTCTCAGCCTTTTAAATGATTAGGATTCCATTTGATAAATTAGTTGTCAAGGGCCACTCACTCAGGATGAGCAAACTTTACACCAAATCTGTAGAAAAAGCACCTGCCTTCATGGGAAAATGAGAAGTTGCTCCCCAAATATTCTGAGAAATGCTTGTACTAAGATCATTTAAAATTACAGGACATATGGAAAATAAGTTAATTACAAGTATGGAATAATTTCTTATATTGGAAGAAAAAAATGAGTCATGGTGTGACCAGAGCAGATGGATGATTTTTAAATCAGAAAATAATTTCTAAAATAAAAGATACTAAGATTTTTAGAAGAATCATATAGACAAAAATTGGTCTTTGGGGAGTTAAAATATCAGGAGAAGCAAATAATGATGTGCTAAATTATATAAGCACTTAAATATGTGCACTCACTGAAAAAATAACACAGATTTGAGTCTAGAGAATTTTGACTTTTGTAATTATTATAAGAGAAACTTGACAGAAGCTTATTACTAAAATACCAAGATAAATCACAATGATGTGTCCATTGGCAGCTCAGATGTAACATCAATAATAATCACAGCTTTTCAGAGTAATCTAGTTTTCCTACTTAGTAGATAGTGTTAGAAGTTATTTTTCCAGCCAAGTTTTGCCCATAACCAATTTCTCCCAGGCTAATTGTTCGAACTCCTTGAAAATTACAGCATCCTTTCCTAATGTTTTACAATCTCTCTAAAATAATAAAAACAATTTACATATTTTACTATAACCATGAAAATATGAAATATTTGGTTCACAGAATTACAGACACAAATAAGACTGAAGATATCATTTACTGAAAACTCCTTACTTCATTATACAGATGGGGAAGTAAAGACTCCGAGAGTTTACTGGATTTGCCCAAAGTCACAGGGCTAGAAAATGGAGAGTCCAGATGGTACATTTTCCATCACACCAACATGTCATCAAAAACAAACCACATGATAAAAGTTTCTTAGTCAATCTAAACTGCACTATTAACTAGATAAAGAAAAACTCAAACATGAGAACACAGACATGATCAATGTTAATATGTCTTTTCACATCCTCAATGAGCCAGAGAACCTATGTTGTCATTATTAATGTACTGCCAAGATCAATTAAAAATAAAAGTTAAAGCGCAAAGCAAAATGTTTTTAATTAAATTTGCTTATGACTAGCAAAAGGTCTCCAGAAAGATAAAAACCTCATGTCTGCAAAATTACCATATAGTTTTCCAATGCCAAATAAAAAATTCCCAGTAAATAGATGGTTGACTGGATAAGAAAATAAGCTGAAAATGTAAAAATTAAAAATAGTAAAGAGATACTTCCTTTTTAAAAAATACAGCCACTTTAACTGTTAGATCTGTCATGTTTCAAATAAATTGCAACATGACCTTTGACTTAAAGGAATGCTCTGATAGTTAACAGTTTAACTATTAAAAGTTGAGTACAAAAATAAACACTACAGTTTCTAGTGTCACCAAAACCATTTGGAAAGCATATTGCCAAAACTGAGTTTTAGTGCTTTCCTTCTCAATGTGACAGATTTGATTCTTTAAGAAGTCCAATGCAATGCTCTTATTTTGTATACGTAGAAGAAAAGGTTACTATGGCTACATGACATGGCTGTATTTATCACCTTGTAAAATACAATGCCGTGAGACATAAAAATAATCTTTACAAAAAACTAATAAATAAAATATTTTCACACACAGGATTGACTGCATTAATAATTAACAGATAGCCCTTTCAGAGGGGAATTTAATGGAAAGCTTTTCTAAAGCAAATACACAGACGCTCAATAGAAATGGGTAGAAACTTGAGGATAAGAAACTGGCAACACATGATTAAACAGTAAAATAATTATATAGTCTATTCAACAATGAAGAGATTGATATATTATGAATTATGGTGAAACAAAGAAGCTATCCCTTAGTAAACAAATATAAGACATAATAGCAGATTTCCTATTGAACTAAAAGCAAAGAGGCCTGAAGTTACAGTAGAAAGAAAAAAGAGAAAAAATTTCAATAGAGTTTCTAAATCACAATGACCTGAAATCGAGATCAAACTTCTGTTACATGAAAGTCTTCAACTACAGCGATGTTCTAGCGCAGAATTCTTTTTCCTAGTTCAATTCCAATAATGTGTCCTTTAATTTTACCTACAGCTTTAATGAATTATACGCGTTTTCAAGGGTATCTAAGTAAAACTTCCAATGTGTTAATAAACACACAGTAACAGGAAAAAAAGCACCAAGAAAAATTAAAGAAGAAAAGGAAAAAGAAGTCACATACCCTTTTCTGTAGAATTATTGGCGTTATTGCAGGCAGAGTAACTCTTCTTGCACTCAAACTCATGCCTGCACTTCTCTCTCGTAGATCATGGATGAAATAAAAGAAATCTTTTATAGTTACTCCTTGGGAATCTCAGGGCTCAGTGCGATGAAACAACTAGGAAAGTAATAAATGTCACCCTGCTTATGTGATTCCAATCTACCGAAAGCCAATTAAGGATGGCTGTGGGACAGGACAAGGCAGCAACCAATCAAAGCCCGGAAAACCCCGCCTTTGTCCTTGGAAACACATTCTGATACTTTTGTTTATGATATTTAAAGAACCAGATTAACAGGCATCTAGTTCGCTCAACTTTTTTTCCAAAACAGTGCAATTCAATGCCATCTTGGTTGACTAGGCAGTTATGTCTCTACTAAAGCATTTCAACATATGGCAGATATGAATCTGTTTACATTGGTCTATTTAAAGTATATAAATACATTAATGAACGAATTTTTTTTTGTTATTCATAAGATTGATGAAGAGAACAAATGGAACATACCTGAAGCACAAAAAAATTATCCTGAGGTTAGAATTGGCACAAAGTGTTAATTTCTATATTGCAATAAAAGTTTTAATATGTTAATATCTTTCATGTCCTAAACACCAAAATTTTTGTATTATAGACCTCCTAGCTGTCCTTGATATCACACACCGTTAAATACTGTTTTAACAATGAACCTAAATAACAGTGTGAAATACAAAGAGGACATTAAACTACAATATATCAATCTCAAATACTTATGTTTTAAAAAGCACAAATGTCTGTGATGTAGCATATTTCATTCTATTAAAAGCATTTAAAAAATAACACTACTCAAAGATTCTGAAAATTTTAACGACCATTTTGCATTTCTTCTCATAAAAACTGAAAATGTTATTCTAATCTTTCTAGGGGAGGGAGGCCGGAGGAGGTTTGCAACGGAAAATATTGATCACTAACAAGAAAATTTTCAATGAAGTCTAAATAAAGAATGAAAGAAACACTCAAAAGTGACAAAAAGGATCGCAGTGTTAAAACTAATCTGAGCTTTTACAATTGTAAAATCCCTTGTGGACTGACACCTGGACAAGCTTTACTGAACTGCTCGATGCTCTTCAATCGTGAACCACTGCCTCTAGCAGAAGAAGAAGAACTCGTAATTTCTAGATAACAATGTGATTGTTGTAGTAACAAGGCAAAATGGAAGATTCTCAGCAACATAGACACAAACTTTCCATTTCATTATCTTGACTGCTACTAGGCAGGGCTCACTTTACTGCTTTACACATAAGTGTGTTTAATATGCATGGTGAGCTTACATTCCTCAAAAGAAAAAGAGACACAACAACTCCAAGATTCCCTGCTTTGAATTTCAAAACCAAAACTCCCTCAGAATGGTAGTTGGGAGTGACAGTAAAGAACTTAATATAAAAAGTCACAGACCTAGTTTGGAGGCATTAATTATTTTGATTCTTAAACAGCGAGGTTTATCATGATCTTTTTAAAAAAATTACCAAGAAAGAAAATACTGACTAATACAGGGATTGGGGGCTAGTATTTATGAAGTAAAAGATTCTGTTCTAACCTTGAGCCACTTTTCGGCAAGCCAACAATAACAAAGACCATGGTAACTAATAATTTCGAGAATATCATCCACTATATTTGGCCTTATCTGTCTTCTTTTCTCAATTTAGCTTTCAAATACTACAAAGTGTTATCTCTGGTCTTAAAAATTGTACTGGGGTTCCATCATAATAAAAACAATTCATATCACTAAGTTATCAAGCAAAGTACTCACTATTTGCCAAGCCCTGTATCAGGCAGTAGGAACACACTATTGTTAAGACAGTTAAGGTCACTGTCTCATACTGGAATAGAGATATTAGTTGTTAAGTTAAAATATCCCACTCAGTGGTTAAATGCTAATAGTAATTAAATGAGACTAATAGTGATTAAATGCTAAATATCAAGGGTGCACCAAGGTAGAAGAACCTACACAATAGAGGTGGGATCAGGGCAGGCTTCAGAAGGAAACGGCTTTTGCTTTGAAAAGTGCTTAGAGGGAAAGAATATGCAGACCTTGAAAACATGTGAACAAAGAGTCAAGGTCTCAAAGTTTACTCTGAGGTTTGAAGTCTAGATAATGGGAAAGTTAGAAATGCTGTTTTGTGTCACACCATAGAGCCTGTTAAACACTATTTATGAAATGAATGCTTCAAGTCTAAACAGTATCCAGGTCCTGTATAGATTACAGTGCAACATATCCATGCCCTATAAGGCCTTAAAAATACTTAATAGATGACTCGCTGCTTACGTGTGATAAGTCAGCCCTCCAGAACACTGGAAAACTAAAGTTGCTAAATTTTTAGGGAAAATTATGAAGAGCAAAATTTGACATTTTGTGACTTTGTTATCAAAAAGGCAACTGTCTTCGAAAAGTAAAGCTTACCTATCCTTTTCATATTCAGCAGACTGAACAAGAGAGCACACGGCACACTTAAGACAGGTGGAATCTCATTTTTCTGTAATCCTTTGCAGGTGCTCATATTGACTGCTTTATATTACTTCCTAGTTATTTTAGACACTGATTCCAAATTTAACTTCAGCCTATCTTTTTTTGTCATTAGTTACTACAAATACTTTGCCCCTCACTAACCTTGTCATCTGAGCCTTAATTTCTTCAGTTGCAAAATGAGGATAAAAAAACTATGGCCAACACTTTCAGAACTGCTGTGAGGATCAAAGGAAATCAAGTTTGTAGAAGGCCTGGAGGAGCCCAAGGCAGACACTAACAAAACACTCCTAAAACTCCCACTGCAGAGAATTGGCCTTTTATCTCCAAAAATGAAACTTGAACATAACAAGAATTTTTCTAACACAACAGAGTCAACAATAAAATATTACAGAATAGCACTGTACCTTATTTAGATTTTTCTTCAATAATTGGATAGAATAAGAATAAATGTCATCACTTAAAATATTTGCATATCAATATTTCAATTAGGAAAAATAAAAATTATAATTGTGATTATTAATAATATTTATGTGAGTACCCAATATGTGCCAGGCACTGGACTAGTTTTCACTTAATGCTCACAACTCTATAAGGTACTAGCTATTAAATAGGTGAGGAAATTAAGGCAGCTAAGAAATGGTCTTGGGTTTAAGCACATATTGCAAAAGAACTTGTCCAAGTTCACAAAGTCCATAGACACTAAGCCAGGGAGAACCTGGCCCTCTCCAAGGCACTCCACTTTTCCACTCTACAACATGTGTTCCCATATTTTATTATTAAATACATAGCTTGATACAACATTAGCATAAAATGTCACAATCATACAGCTCTTGTTTCTTATGTACCCAAGCATTTGTTTGTTTTATTAACCTGCTTTATAAATATGTGTTGAAGATCTTACTATGTGTAAAGTGCTGTGCTGTTTGCTATGGAGAATTCAAAGTTAATCTCGTGATTCCTGTTTACCAAAGGAGCTGATGCAGGGTGAAACATAAACTATCAGTTATTATTGTGTACAAGGTGGAATCTGGGCAGAAGAATGCTATTAGGTTGGTGCAAAAGTAATTGTGGTTTTTGTTACTGAAATTAATGGCAAAAACTGCAATTACATTTGCACCAACCTAATACATAAGTATCAGCCAATCTCTAGGTTCCAAGCCCACCTTTCAAATCTCTTCTCCCATGCAACTTCAACGAAGCTTCCAAAAGCATGTTCTGAATTCCCACCTCTTTGTTCATAATGTTCATCAGTTTATTAGCCCCACAATGAAGGCCCAACTTCAGTCACAACTCTTTTGAAAGTTTCACTTCTGTGCATTTTTCAAGGATCTCTCCTTTTTATAGTACAAGTTATCTTAAAATTGAGAGGTGGGGAAGGAAGGAAAGACAACAAACACGTATCAATTGCCCAGTAAGTGTTAAGCACTTTGCATGTATTATTTCATTTTCTTCTTACAGCCCTGAAAAATAGGTATTATTTCATTTTGTTTTACAGATTCGAACCCTACCTGTCCTTTCAATAATACCACTTTACTCTTTATCATACACCAGTCTACTCAAACTTCAGCTACTGTCTCCTATGTGGATGCATTCTATATCATTTAGAATGTAGGTTCCTTGAGGGCAGGGCCATGTCTAACTTCTCTCTGACCATCACAGTGTCTATGTACCAGTGGATTTATAGAGAAAAAAAAAAAGCTATAAGGTAGCTGCTTCTTGAATATCAGGTCCTACAAATACTTTTAAATCCAACCAATTTGCTGCCTCACAGAAAATACACTTTGCACTGTCCTTTCATCTTTCCTTGTATCTCATACTATTGTGCTGTGCCCCCTTGAGATAACTCATTGCCTTTCTAGGTTCATCATCTCCCTCAAAGACATAGATCATTTTATTCCACCAGGAAGTCATCTCTCCTTATAGATTATGTCATTCTCTGTTTTGTAATATTTTTTAGGACTTAAACTTTTCCATTTCTCATGTCTTGCCTGGTACTTACTAATGCATTGTTTTGATAACTTATAAATCCTTCAACAGGCCCCACTTTTTCTACTTAACAAAAGTATAATTTTTAAGGGCAAGACTGAGTCTCTTATTTCCCTGGCTTCTCCCAGAATACCTAGCAGAGTGTTCTCTGTACACAGTAGGCATTATGTTCACATACAATAAATGTGGGAAGACTAGTCACTCCAGTTACACAGCAGACAAGCCTTTCTCATCCTAACAACTGTTAGCCTTATGATTTTTTCTGAACAAAAGTACAAAGTCTTCTTTACAGAAACATTTAGATGTTCTTTCACTATCTGGCATAGTTCTATTAGTGACCACTAGTTTGAACACTAAATCTAAATGTTGTCCTGAGAACAGCAGTCTCAGAAAATTCTTGACATAGATTGTTTCAGCAATAAATATGTAGCCCAGATCTTCAGAGGTAAACTCAGAACCTCTGGTTTACCAGCTCATCTTACTTTACTATGAATTTTCACTTACTTAAATAAATGACGTAGAGTCAGTCTTCACATTTGATGTGCTGATCTGATTCACCACTAGCCAATTTTTCCCCTTCACTCTAACAGTGAAGTAACCAAAGTGAGAGTAAAAATTACCTTAAATTTAAGAAGCATTGGACAGAAACTGAGATCCTCTCTGAAGATAAGTAAAAGAGATCTGTACACATGTACCTGAAATCCACACAGAAGAAAACCAAAACAACAGAAAAAATACATAAAATAAAATATAAGAATTTTTTTATAGTCAAAACTTACTGATCCTTGGGCATGGTAGCTCATGCCTGTAATCCCAGCCATTTGGGAGACTGAGACAGGAGGATAGCTTGAGGCCAAGGAAGTTGAGATCAGCCTGGACAACAAAGCAAGACCTTGCCTGTCTCTATGAAAAATTTTAAAAATATGGCCAGGTGTGGAGGTGAGCACCTGTAGTTCTATCTACTTGAGAGGCTGAGGCAGGAGGATCGTTTGAGCCCAGGAATTTGAGGCTGCACTCCACCGAACTCCAGCCTGATCAATAGAGTGAGACCCTGTTTCAAAATGAAGAAAAAGAAAAACTTAGTGAAAGTCACATAGTTCCCCAGAGAAACAGTCAACACTAAGACACTTCCTAGTAAAATTGCTGAAACCTTTTGAACAGCAAGGCAAAAGTTTTCTAGTAGCTTGTAAGGGGGGAATCACTCTATTGTCAAATTTCTCCACAGCAACATGTAACAGTCAGATTCAGTGGACACCACCGCCCTCTAGATACTCCACTGGATGCAGTAATGTTCATAAAATCCTTGAAACAAGAAAATATAAATCAGATTTTTAAATTCAGCCAAACTCATTAATTATAAAGGTAACAGACAATATTCAAAATTTTGGACATATACAAATATATAAAATCGTGTTTTCATGGGATCTTCTTGAGGAATTTACTAGAAGATAAATTTCAGTCATCCAAGTGATGATTGTAAAAACCAGAGTGAAATAACTGAAATAAACACTGAAACCAATCATGGTACTAAATTCCAAACATGTATGTGATTATGTTGCTATAACAAAATTAAGTAATATGAGTCATAACAATAAAAGAATTGTTAAGAAATTTCAATATGAAATGATAAAACTTTTCAAAAAGATGAAAGCTGAAGGAGCAAGGATATAGTATGCAGTAAATACCATATAAGCGGACTGCTTTGGTAACTAAGATCAAAAGATATTTAAAACTGATAAACCGTAGGAGAATTTTAAGTAACTTATTTTATAATGCTAAAATCAGCTGGTAGAAAAGGGAGAATGAAGAGAAAACATATTAGCTTCATTATTACTCTGCAGAAAGGAATAATACATCATTTTTAAGGAAATAAGAGGATTAAGAATTTTCCAACAGTTATACATATAATGATAACAGAAATACAAACTTTTCTAATAAAAAGAAAGCAAACACAAAGCTAAGAAAGCAGAACATCTTGTGAGTTTTTTTTTTAATCTATAAATTGGAAAACATAAAATAACAGTACTAATGCCAAATGTGTATGTTATCTCATAGATATTGCACAGCAAAACTCACCTATTGAAAGAAAACCTTTAAGTTGAATCATAAAACAGATTCTACTCTATTCTATGGGAAAGAGAGCCCCCTGTAACCAAGTGCTTCACCAGGTTGCCTATTCAAAAGTCTAGGCAAAAGCCCACAGGACAAATAAAAATAAAAAGGAAGGAAGGAGCAAGGAAGAAAATACTATAAAGCTGAATGTTATAATTCACAATAAAATTAAAATGATTATGAATGTCTAGGTGTCATTTGGTACACACTTGTGAAGCGAACTCTGTAACAGGGATAAAATCAGATGGAAACACATTATTAATTGACTATTATCCAACCTTCTCAAAGCCTGAATAACAAGAAGATTAAAAAGTAGGTATAAATATAAAATATATAAATAGGCAAACATAATAAAATGGATTTAATTGCCATATGTTTAACTTTAAGGTAAAATCAGAGAATATCCCTTCTCTTCAAGAAATTGGTTAAAAAAAAAAAAAACTTGATCACATTCGACATCAAAGATAAAACCCCAGTAAATTTTGGAATACAGATAATAGTTTCTAATCACAATACAATAAAAGGAAAAATCACCAATAAATCTGGGGTTAAGAATTCCTAGCATCTGAAAATTTTAAGACTCTTCAAATAACTATTCTGGCAAAGAAAACAATGAAAATTGAAAGTGTAAAATGGCTATGTAATAATAATAAGTATAATAAACACTATATATCATATCTCATACTGCTAAAACAATTCTCAGACTCTAATTCATAACCTTAAATACATGTATATTAAACAAAAGTACATTTATTAACAACCCAACATTTAAAAATATCATTAAATTAAACCTGAGGAAATCAGAAGGAAGAAACTAATAAAGATAAAAGTAGAACTTAAAACTTGAAAAAAGGTAAAATGATAAAACTAGTAAGTCTTGGATCTGGTCTTTAGGGAAAATAGTAAAATAGATAAATAGTGAAACAAATTGAGGAAGGAAAAAAGGGAGAAAGTACCAATATACAAAATAAGAAATAATACCAGAGAAATGATGAGAATCATGAGACTACTTCCGCTGATTATATGCAAATAAAACATAATGAAATAGATTATTCTCTGGACAATATAATTTATACAGATTGACTCCACAAAATTCAAAGAAACTGACTGCCATAGAAGAAGGATAGTTGTCAAAGAGATACTCCCAAAAACTGTGGCCAAATCCTAGATGGTTTGATTTACAAATAAATTCTATATAACCTTTAAGGAACAGATCATTTCAGTGCTAGTCAAACTATTTCAAAGTTAAGAAAATGTACAACTGTAGCCAAGAAAGCCGGACAAACAAGATCAATGAGGGGCTCACATACCTGGTGTACATGATTGATATGGTTTGGCTCTATGGCCGCCACCCAGATCTCATTGAATTGTAACACCCAGTGGTGGTGAGGGACCTGGTATGAGGTGGGGGGATTTCTCCCTTGTTGTTCTTGCAATTGTGAGTTCTCATGAGCTCTGTCTGTTCGAAAGTGTGTAGCACTTCCCCTTTAGCGCTCTCTCTCCTGCCATCATGTAAAGACGTGCTTGCTTCCTCTTCGCCCTCCTGCCATGATTTTAAGTTCCTGAGGCCTCCCCAGCCATACCCCCTATACAGCCAGTGGAACTGTGAGTCAATTAAACCTCTTTTCTTTATAAATTACCCAGTCTCTGGCAGTTCTTTATAGCAGTGTGAGAATGGACTAATACACTAATATACAATAAAACTGTAGTTAGCCAATGTTTCCAAAAGTGTTGACAGACTCGTGTGTTTGTGTGTGCATGTACGCAAGAGTTGCCACTGAAAATCAATAAAGAATAAGGCTTCCTAAAAAGACTAACTATACAAATACAAACAAAATATAGATTTTTTTACCTAATACAATACTCTAAAATAGACTGTAACATTAGACAACTAAAAAGAAATGTTAAGAAAATTAATTTATAAATATGTTTAAAAAAATAACTCAATAATGCTTTAATAAACTTGTGATGTGAAAAGTCTTCCAAATTAAGACCTAAAAGGAATTATAAAAACAATTTTCACTCATAAATATTTTAACGCCATAGAAGACTCCACAAATTCAAATATAAAACACCTATTAAGAAAGTATATATGTAATATATTTAAGAATGAATTAATAATCCAAATACATAAAGGATTCCTTTAAGATGAAGAGTTTAAAAAGACCCAAAATAAAAATGGACAAAAAACAGGTATGAAAAGACAATACACACACACACACAATATACCACTGAACATAAACACTTAAAAAGGTACTCAATCTCATCAGTAGTAAGAGAAACATACATAAAAATAAGGCATCTTAATGAGTTGGACAAAAAATGCAAATGACTGATAAAACAAAATGCTGGTACAAGTACCAAGTGAGAGAGTGGTATTCTCCAATACTGATAAAAAGCATACACATGGGATCAGACATTATGGAAGAAAATTTGGCAGCAACTGTAAAAATCTTCAGAAGCCTTAAACCTTGACATAGCCACTCCTTTTCTGGTTCTCTATAGACTAACCAGCATAAATAATTAGAAAAGCATCTGGAAGAGTGTTCACTGCATCACTGTTTACAAGAGAAAATGTGGAAACACCATATATACTGGAAATTGTCACATTAATAAAATGTAATACATTCAGACTATGAAATGTTAGGTAGAAATTAAGAGAACCAAAGTATGAACAAATAAAATTGTTAAAACATAGTGTCCAATTTAAAAAAATGAATTATACAATAGTTACTTAGTATGACCCCATTTGTGTAAAAACAATAAAATATCCTATACTTCTATATATACAATAAATCCTCTCTTAACATTGTCAATCGGTTCTTAGAAACTGTGACTTTAAGTCAAACGACATATAAAGAAACCAATTTTACCATAGGCTAATTGATAAAAAGATAAGTTACTGTGGCATATTTCTGGTCACAAAAAAGTCACCAAACTTCTAAATAAAAACCCAAAACAGGCCAGGCACAGTGGTTCATGCCTGTAATCACAACATTTTGGGAGGCTGAGGAGGGAGGATAATGAAGTCAGGAGATTGAGACCATCCGGGCTAATACAGTGAAACCTTGTCTCTACTAAGAAAAAAATACAAAAAATTAGCTGGGCGGGGTGGCAGGTGCCTGTAGTCACAGCTACTTGGGAGGCTGAGGCAGGTGAATCACTCGAACCCGGGAGGTGGAGGTTGCAATGAGCCAAGATCGTGCCACTGTACTCTAAACTGGGCGACAGAACAAAACTCCATGTCAAAAACAAACAAACAAAAAAAACAAAACTTCTGTTTTAAACACTGAAATGAATGTGAGCTTCTATATATACATTTAAGAAAGATGAGTAAAAACGAGTGAGATAATGATTTATTTTATTTCAGGGTCACAGGTGACCAGAGCCTATACCTGGCATCTCAGGGCTTAAGGTGTGAACCTACCCTGGTCAGGACCTTATTTTATTGCAGGGCACACTCACAGTCACACATACTCACTCACACTGGGACCATTTAGACATGACAACCTGACCCGCACATCTTTAAGAAGTGGGAGGAAACGAATCTCTGAAGAGAACCCACATAGATATACAGAGAAAGTGCACACTTCACACAGACAGTGGACTGATCCTGGGATATTTTTCCTCAATCGTATTAGTAAAAAAAATAATGTTTAAAAAAATGACCTTATTGGAAGACCAGCTATACACATAAGCATAGGTAAGACCACAGAAAAAGACCTCCATGAATCCATGCCAAATTTTTAACAATCTTGATCTCTAGGAAAGAAAATAAGATAGAGAAGATTGGAAACCATAAAGTGCTTATTTTTAATGTATCTATTTTCATTCACATAATCTTTATAATTCATTTACTATCAGTGGAAAAATTAAATTTTAAAAAACTATCGGATTACTCAAGTTAAAGGGCAAGTACTGTCTTAACAGAGTGCCATGAGCTATGACTATACAAATATCTAGAAAAACCTCTTAAGAATTCTTACTATATTCTTTACTTCTGATCAATTATTTCTAGTAGCATTCTATAATACATTTTTTATCTTATTTTATTTTTTGAGACAGAGTCTTGCTCTGTCATCCAGGCTGGAGTGCAGTGGTGTGATCTCGGCTCACTGCAATCTCTACTTCCCAGGTTCAAGTGATTCTCCTGCCTCAGCCTCCCAAGTAACTGAGATTACAGGTGCCCCACCACACCCAGCTAAATTTTGCATTTTTAGTAGAGACAGGGTTTTGCCATGTTGGCCAGGCTGGTCTCAACCTCCTGACCTCAGGTGATCTGCCCCCCGTCAGCCTCCCAAAGTGCTAGGATTACAGGTATGAGCCACTGTACCCAGCCTTATGATATATTTCTTTAAACTGTATTCTAGGCTGGGAATGGTGGCTCACGCCTGTAATCCCAGAACTTTGGGAGGTCAAGGTGGGTGGATCACTTGATGTCAGGAGTTCGAGACCAGCCTGGCCAACATGGTGAAACCTCATCTCTACTTAAAGTATAAAATTAGCCTGGTGTGGTGGTGGGCATCTATAATTCCAGTTACTCAGGAGGCTGAGGTGGGAGAATCACTTGAACCCGGGACATAGAGATTGCAGTGAGCCAAGACTGTACCACTGCACTCCAGCCTGAGTGACAGAGCGAGACTCCATCTCAGGAAAATCAATCAATCAAATAAATAAATACATAAAGTGGATTCTATTTAGAAAGTATGCATTACTTATACAATCAGCAATATTAGAACTGTCAATATTAAAGTCATCTTTTGTACGTCATCTTTTGAGCACCCAGGAATACTTACTTAACTTTTCCAATCAAGTGTATATTTAACATGCTTTGAAAACTCCCAGTGACAGAAAGTAATAATCACCCTGTGTTAGATATCTTTATATCCAAGTGACAGGAAATAATAATCACCCTGTGTTGGATATCTTTATATCGCTCTACCCATTGGGCTCCTGGCACACAGCAGGCTCTTCTATTAGTGAAGTGAAAATAAGCTCTAGTTGTGAGGATGGTGCTTTCTTCTATGGATCTACTACCAATGCCCCTTCCCTCAAAGAAGTGAAACAATCTCTACATTAAAAAAATAGGAAATACATTATATTCCCACTATCACATATGCAAACCAGCCATATTTCACATATTTTCTACCTTCCTTCTCTTCAATTAAATTATTTTCCCTTCTTTCTTTTAGAATCTGTCCCTCTAACTGTGCTTGGTCTTTGTAGGAAGCTGAATAAATTCCCCGCCATCACCCCATGTCAAAGTTGTACTTCCTGAAAGCTGTGAATATGTTATGTTACATCATAAAAGGGATTTTGCAGATGTGATTAATAGTCCTGATCAGAGAAGATTACCCTGAATTATAAAAGGGATTCCAACAGATCACAAGGGTCCTTAAAAGAGAGAGAAAGAGGAGGGTTAGAGTGAGAGAAGGCAATGTTTCAATGAATACAGCAAGGGAAAAGAAAGGCAAAAACCAAACCAGGGGTCAAAGCAATTCAGGACCAAGAACCAATGAATGCAGGCAGCTTCTAGATGCTGGAAAAGAAAAGGAAATGGATCTCCACATTTGCCTTGCCACTTAAGCCCACCAGAACAAATGAAGCCCTGCTCACACCTGGATTTTAGCCCAGTGAACTGATTTCAAATTTTTGTCCTCCAAAACTCTAAGACAAATACGTGTTAAGTTTTAAGTCACCAAATTTGTTGTAATTTGTTACAGCAGCAAGAGGAAATTAATATATGCCTATTTCCTTCCCAGCCTCTTAGAAGTTCTATATTATGATCTCTTCCCTTTCCTGGATAGTTAACTTTTCTCAGCCAGATTCCTCTCACTGGCTTTTACACATATTCAAACCCCTTGATTTAAGGACGAAAGATCCTAAAATTTCCCTCCAGCTAAATTATCTCTCTTTAACCAGTAAACTCCTCAATCTAAGGCCTCTACTGTAAAGGTCTTAATCCAATCCTTTCATCAATGACCTCCTCAAAGCTAAGTAAAATGAGCATCTTTTCTTCTTCATTTTATTTGTCCTTCAGCATCATGTTGGCATTCTTGATAGGCCTCTCTCTGTTGACTCTTTTTTATCCAGCTTATTAAGACACAAGACTTTAATTAACAACTTATAGAAAGATGTTCCCAAATTTTTATCTCCTGCCCAGATATCTCTGCACAGCAATAGATTCATATTTAATTGGCTATTTGATATCCCCATTTGGATGACTCAAATGTAATTCAAACTCACAAAGTCCAAGCCAAATTGATGGTGTCACCATTAGCCACCCAAACCTAGTCCTTCTCCAACCAGCGCTTCTAGTTCAGTGAATGGCACCACATACATCAAGTTGCATAAACCAGAAATCTGGGAATCATTTTTGACATTTCCGTCTATTTACATCCCATATCCATATCCACTCTATCACCAAATGCTGCTAATTTTACATCCTAAGTATCTCCCAAATCAGAGATGAGTATCTTTTATTCTCATCTCTTATAGTTCACTCTAGGAATGAAATGGAACCCTCAGATCTCCATAATCAAATACCTCCCCTGCCCTCCACAGTTCCATGGAAATAGCTAAGAGGAGAACACAGAAGTTAACATGGTGGTAGAAACACTTCCCTCCTTACAATTTCCCCATGATTGCTTGTCTTGAGTCCCTCAACACAAATGTCTTTACGTTTTCCCCCTCCCCATTTATGTCAATCACCACAGGTCCAGAACTCCCAGGTCACCCATTCTCAGGCCCTAGCTTCTTTACTGAAGAGCAGTCTATTGCTTTATTTTACTTCACCATCCATACTTCCTTAACTACTAAAATCCTTTTACTATGCTTCTGAGTCTCACAATCAATCATGAACAAAATCCCACAAAATTCAACCTCTTCTCTCAATTTTCCCTTCATTCTAACTTAACCCCATTTATCACTAAAGATCACTGTTCCCCCTGTGGCCCTCTTACATTAAAACCACTTCAAGACAAAACTGGAGATAATTTGTCACTAGCAGAATAACACTAAAATAAACATTAAGTAGAATTCTTCAGGTAGAAGAAAACTGACCTCAGAGGAGGAAAAAAAAGAATGGAGAGTAAAAAGTAGAGAGAAACAACCATTGTGTAAAGAAGTGGGGGGAGGTAGAGCAGTGAAGAAAAGTAAACATACCGCTAATTCAAAGTGAATATTGAGTGGATATACTAGTCTTATGAAGTAGAAGATCTATGTAGAATTAAAATACATGACAATATCAACATTAAGGGTGGAAAGTGAAGGAACAGATTTAAGCAGTGGTAACAATACCATAGAGTAAAATAATGAAATAATTACAAAATACTTGATTAATCATAAAAAAAAGGCAAGAAAGAAAAAACAAGGAACATAAAACTGGTGGGACAAATAGTAAAAGGATATATGATAAAACATTTGAACTTATAAAATATTATACTCATTCTTACACTACAATAGAAATCATTTCTTCAGATACTTTCTGACTGTAAACATTTTGGAAAAGTTCAATGAAATAGGACTTTTCTTACTTGAGGGAGTCTCCTTTCTGGTGCTGAAAATACTTATTTTGTCTTCTCGACACAATTAGGTGATCTCATGGGCACTTAGGCATTATAATAAAATTCGATATTACTATTCAGAATTTAGAATGCATTGCATTTTATTCAATTTATTGGCTAGAGTTTAACCCAATTTCAATTTCTATCATATTTTTATTTTAAATGAAAATTTTTATTCAGCCCAATAAAATTCAGTGATACCTTCTTATCTGCAAAATGAGGTTTTTAAACAAAATGATCTTTAAGTATTTTTCCATTTACAAGAAGAAAAACTATTAATATAAACTTAAAAGTATATTCATTTCCTGAACAAAACTAAAATATTTATATATTTAGGAGATGGATGGCTTGGAATAAGTCCCAACAATGTAAAAAAAATACTTTTCAGGAGGCTTAACTACTATTCTCCTAAATATTATCACCATTGAAAAAATAGAAAAGAATATGTTCACTTGTCACAAATCAATGTCATTCTACTGACTGAAGACACAAAATTATGCCTGGTCTTCTCCCAAATATTATAAATCACACATAACCTCCATACAATGTCTTGTCCTACTCTTCCTTGTATTTATCAAGAAACTGCTAGTACCTTTATAAAAGTTACATACTTCCTTACAAGAAATGCTCCAATTTAAAGATTGGATTATTCAGTATCTTTTATTTCATCAGTGAAAAAGAAGTAGAAGAGAGAATGCATTTTCATCAGTGGAAAAGAAATAGAAGACAGAATGCATTTTGGGTTGTTTTTTATTTTGTTTTGTTTTGTTTGTTGTTGTTTGCTTCCTTTGTTTGTTCGTTTGTTTATTTTTGAGACAAAGTCTCAGTCTGTCATCCAGGCTGGAGTGCAGTGGCATGGTCTTGGCTTACTGCAACCTCCACCTCCTGAGTTCAAGCGATTCTCCTGCCTCAGCCCTGAGTAGCTGGGATTACAGGTATATACCACCATGCCCGGCTGTTTTTTTTCTTTTTGTATTTTTAGTAGAGATGGAGTTTTGCCATGATGGCCAGGCTGTTCTCAAACTCCTGACCTCAGGTGATACACCCACCTAGGACTCCCAAAGTGCTGGGATTACAGGCATGAACCACTGCACTCGGCCCCACATTTCAAAATAAATCTCAACACTCAGCACACTTGCTACCATCAATTCCAAGTAATAAGTCGGTTTATTTTCAGATAAGAAAAAAACAAGCTAGATGGTACAAAAGTTTCATTAAAATGCACAATATTTTCAGTCACAAGCAGCATTATATTTGAATTTCATTTTTCTTTATATAAACTCCTGACAGGAAACGGGCTGAAAGCTGAATAACAGTTTCCCAAATATCCGACAGTACTACTGTGTCGTTAGCAAGTGTTTATCACTATTTGTGGAAACCCATACTTGAAATTTGCTAAGAAAATAGATTTTAAGGATTCTTACCATACCAAAAAAAATGATAACTATATGATGAGATTAGCTTGATCATGTTAATCATGTCACAATATATACAAATATGAAAACATCATGTTGTATGCCTTAAATATATGTAATTTCTATTTGCCAGTTATACCACAATAAAGCTGTAAAAAATAAATAAATATTAAGAAGTGATCACATAGATAATATAAAAAACTGTTAAGTCAATATAGTCAACAAAGCACAGTTTTGGTCACCAGTCAGCTCCTTTAAAAAAACAAAACAACCTCCAAATTTACTTTCTCAATGTGAAACATCACAATGTAGCATTACAACAATGTATCCAGTCACTTAGTCAACCATATTTACTCAGCATAGATTATAAGTGAAATACTGTTAGACCTTAGTAGATCACAGATGAGCATGACATAGATTATGCCTTAAGTCATTTCAATGCAGTATGTTATACATACGAGATGCACACAGTATGTGCTTTGGGGCATACATAGAAATAGAACCTGGAGTTGTAGAGATTGGCAAAGAGTTTTTAAAGAAAGAGGTCATTAAGTTGGACCTCAAAACAGAAGAATGTCCTGGTATAAATTGGAGGAAAGAAAGGAGTCCAAGGAAAGAGCGTGGGATAGATCTGGGAAGCACAGAGTAATATATTTGGATTAGAGTGAAGGAATACGTAGAGAATAGTGGGATACAATACTAGAAAGTTTCATTGGAGTCCATCTTTGGACTACTTGGAAATTAAGCTGAGGAACCTGATGTTAATTTTATAGGCAATGGGGATCCAGTTAGGATTTTTAACAAAGAATGTGACATGGCCAGAGCTTTCTTCTGGGAAGATAAATGTGGCAGTCATTCATCAGCTGAACCCACATAAAAATACTATAGATCCCACTGTTGTCTTTTATAGACTTCTACCTTAAGACGAACTCTAAGAGTGTCCTTGCTATTTAACGTTTTATCTCCCCTTTTCATAAATGCTTTGACTTGTTTCTATGTGCTGATCTCTGCATTTGCCACACAACACAGGCTACAGTGTCAAAGAAGCTTTCAGAAATGAGCGAGTGCTACCTTGAAGAAGACCAGTCATGCCCAATAACCTTCAGGCTAAAAACAGCCGAAACATCACTTTAAGAGCCAGAAGTCTATATTTAGGCTCAAATCCCTTGATCAAAATGATAAGCTTAGAGAAACAAGACATCTGAAGGATAAAGAATAATTACCATATTGGGTACTGGCCTCCTGGGGATTATAATTTCCACTTTATAATAATGCAATTGATGATCAAAGATGTTAGAGGTTAACTTGCTCAAAACCACAAGGCTGACATAATGCTTGGCAAAATTTGGACCCAGAAGGAGAAAACAGAAGAAAGAAAATAATGAAACACATAATTTTCTCTTTGCTGAATAAAAGACCGTAGGCATGAGATTAAATGAGCCTACCAAGAACAGAGCAGAAATAGCTATTTTTTAAAGACAGTTTTTAACATATTTTAATGAACTATCATAATAGCAACAATAAGAGAAAAACTGCAGTTTCCAGAGAGAAGGTTAAAAACCGAAAACAATTCAAAACAAGAAAAGTCTTACTTAAATAACAAGAAATCAGACTGGCAAAAAAACTTTTGTCTGCAAAACTGGATGACAAATGACAATGAATAAATATCTTCAAAGTTCTGTAAGTAAAATTATTTTGACTTTAGAAATCTATACCCAGACAAGTTATTTAACAAGAGTAGGGGTCAAGCAAGACATCCTTAAATACGGAGACCCTCAGTAATAAACATCCTTTATGTCTCAGGCACTGTGCTGGACACTCATTATCTCAGGTGAGTTACTTTGTTCAAGACAGTTCCTCTGCATAAGAAAGTTATCTTTCAGTTAATAGTTTGTTTCAAAATTCAGTTTATTGGAACAATGTATCCCCCAAACATGCTTAACTGCCATGTCCCTACAGTCATTGTCTTTAATATAGGAATTGTCTTTAGTATAGAAACTGACAAAAATGTCATATTGTTTATATCTGCCAATTTTCATACCACATACTAACAAATAATATTACTACTAGTAAAGGAAAGGAAGGAAAGAAAGAGTCCGACTGTCGATTACTTTAAACTCCAATAAAGAATTCAAGGTAACGATCTTCACCCATTTTTATTTTTGCCAATGCAAGGTCTGCTAAGCTTCCTGATCGGAAACTGACATTCAGGGTGATCTTCCCAAGAAATTTTTCATTCTTGAAATCAGAGGCAATGGGAAAGAAAACTGCCCTGGACATAAAGCTTTTCTCACAGAAGTAAAACACCACATGAGAGAGTGGGTGAAATGGCATCACTGAGGTCCACACCAAAAGGAGGTGAGCACTGCTGAAGGATCTTTTCAAAGGTAGTGTGTGCCACGGTAATTTCTGAAATAATCATGCAGTTTTAAAGGACTACATTCCCTCATGACTTCCCAACTACTCATCCTATCTTCCCACATTGGAACCATGGCGGTCATCAAAATATTTCTCAAGCCAAATGAAAGGATCAACTTCTTGTCAACTGTTAACAGATAAATGTGTTTCCAGTCTTCTAAAACTCTCTATAGGTAACAGGGTTTAAACCCAGAATTCCTCTTTAAAATATCATGAGGCATGAAAAACCATTTTTATTATTTAAATGATTCATTTGATGGTTTTATAAAGATAAGAAAACTAACAATAATGCCCAGCCAAGGGTGGGCAAGAAATGCCGAAATGTTGCCAATGTACCTCATCTTAACAGCAGCAGCCTTATGTTCTCTCGTTAGACTCTCCTGAGCAGATTGAGTAGAACAACTGAATTAAATAAGGGCCAAAGAATTTCTCTACTTAAATCAACAGACCATCTGGTCTGCTATGCTGTTTTTGCCAGCGGTCACAGCAGAAACATCAAGAAAGCAAATGTGGACATCATTATAGAGTCCTATGTCGGTGGAGAGAAGAAAGTACTCTTAACCGCAATCGTAGGAGAATGTGCATTTTTTCTTACCTCAAGCTCAAATATTTATGATGTGTAACTATGCAATAATTATACTTATTTAGCAAATATGTCAGGGCAGATTAGATGCAGGAAATGAGCGAAATCTTCAAAAGTGATTGTCTCAGAAGTTATTCAGGTAGACCGCCTTATGTGGAGCTTCATTCTAAATTGTTTAAAATAAGCCTGTATTTTTATTTTTAGCCATCTTTATCTATTTGACAGTTTATTAACAAAGGAGAGACCTATTATTTTCTGGCATAAATAGGAAGAAGCTGCAAGCTATTTTAAGTAACATGGTTCTAAAATCAATGCAATAGTTTTAAATACTCAGCTTGCTGCAGGGAAGGCTATTTCAAGAAAAAGATGGCTTCTGTTTAAACCTCAAGACATCTTTATTAAATTCCCAATTCAGAGAAATAAATCCAAAAATTGCTTTTGGATAACATCCGTTTAATGGTAGTTATGGTTCTAAATACAGCATATTAGTTGCAATTCAATATTGATGAAGCACAATTTTATTTTTTGTAGGTTGAACGTACATATCACAGTTCATAGAGGTCTCTCTTGTAGTCAATGTGTACATTTACAGACATTTTAGAGAAGTTAAAATATAAGATTAGTATTCAACTATTATTGATAAAGTTTTATGATTATTATATTTTTGCTTTCAAGAAACTGTCCTATGTGAATGCATTTAAATTACAACTACAATAATAATTTATTTCTCCTTTTAAAAAATTATATCCTAGTTAAAATGCTCTACTTTGCAGTTTCACAGGCAGTGCCATAGAAAAAGTTTTGATATCTTATATCCTTTGTTTTAGTCAATTTATGTTGGTATAAAGGAATACCCAAGACTGAGTAATTTATAAGGAAAAGTTGATTATTTGACTCACAATTCTGCCGGCTGGAAGACTGGGCATCTGGCAAAAGCCCCAGGCTACTTCCACTCATGGTGGAAGACAAAGAGTAGCTGGCAGGTGCACAGATCACATGGCAAGAAAGGAAGCAAGAGAGAGAAAGGAGGGGTCCAGCTCTTTTTACTACCATCTCTGTCCAAAGCTCATGGAGAGAAAACTAACTTGCTTCCCACCCAAGGAGGGCATTAATCTATTCATGAGGATTCCACTCCCATGCCCCAAACACAAGTAGATCCCACCTCCACCAACAGGAATCAAATTTCAACACAAGGTGTACAGGCGTCAAAGATCCTAACCACAGAATTCTTATTCCAATAATGTTCTTGTCTTACTTCAGTTGGACTGCTATAACAAAGCACTATAGACTGGGCGGCTTATAAGCAACAAAAGTTTCTTTCTCACAGTTCTGAAGGCTGAAAGTCCAAACTCAGGGTGCCACCATTGTTGAGTTCTGATGAGACTCTCATCTGGGTTACAGACAGCCAACTTCTCACTGTGTCCCAAAATTACTGAGCAATAACTATATCACTAAGATTCAAATTACCTCCAAGTGACTACTGTGAATGAGAACATACTTTTGTGGATGTATCAATTCTGATATAAAATAAACAAATAAATTGCATGATCTTAAGCCATACTCAAATAAAGCAAGTTCAATAGTTTGGGGGAGGGAAATAATGAAGCCATTATTCAGATTATAATCTTACACAAGTTGATATTCAGTTTACGCTTTATATACAGCACATAGCATCCTGACACTGGAGGAATTCTACAAGACTAATCATGTCTCTTCCACACTATTATTTCATCTAAACCTATGGTTGAAACCACTTTGATAGTGCTCTGTACAAGTGGTTTCACCTTTTTACATTTTCACAAACAAGACACAATCATTTTCTCCACTATATGCGTAGAAAATGTTAACTCCATTATTCTTATATTAAAAAGCTCTAAATATACAACTGTGTGAGTCCCATTATGAGAATCCATATTTGCAAAGCTGCCACTAGATTTATTTTGAAAACAGCTAAGTCACATGTGTAATAACATGCTAATACTTGGCTGTAATCCTAAATCGATTATGTAGTTTGTTAACACAGCAAGATTATTTGGCCTAATGAATGTCTATTAGCCCTAAGAATCTGCTTTCAGTTCTAATAAGCTGATTGGCGATTATGCACAGAAATTTCTGTCTGTTTATTTATCTGATCCTTCCTTTCAAACTAACAGTTAAATAGATAAATTGGCAGTTAGAAATACTCTTCCACGTCAATCTTCTGTGTAGAATATAAAGACTTTCTAAGACTATGGATGGAGAAAGAGTACACAGGAAGATTAGACTAGGATTTGTTTCTATTGTCAACATAACCACAGAAGTACCTTCCACTTTAGTCCATTAAGTAAGGAGTTTGACCAAAACACTACATTGAAAGTGTCTACTGAGTGACAAAAGTCTTGAAGGCCAAAAAGAAAAATTGCTTTTTTCTATCTCCCAACCAATAACACCTCATGTAAAGGTGCCCATAAAAGAGTATGCCTAAAACAGACCATCAGGTCCAGTGTGCCTTAATAGTACTTGCATTCTTCAATAAAAGAGGTGAAGGGAAAAGTATATTCTGCTCAGGTCCAGCTGCATCCTGCAATATCATTCCATTAATTTGCTAATTCTCAGAGGACAGGTCTAGGGAGACCTGATCTTCTCTAATTCCCAGGGTTGTTGGTCTGGGGGCCATTGGTTTCTAAGGCCTTGGGGCAATTAACTTCACCACAATTTCTCACTAACCCTCACAAACTATTTCCTGAGCCCACTGCCCTGTCCAAAGCAGTATCTACTGCTTCGGGAGGCTGAGGTAACACAATAGGCAAACTTGACCCAGAGCCAGCTTCATAGGCTACTGATCCCAGTGATATGGTTTGGCTGTGTCCCCACCCAAATCTCATCTTGAATTATAGCTACCTTTAATTCCCACATGTTGTGGGAGACAACTGAATTGTGGCAGCGGTTTCTCTCATACTGTTTTTGTAGTAGTGAATAAGTCTTATGCAACCTGATGATTTTAAAAGAGGAAACCCCTTTCACTTGGTTCTCACTTCTCTCTTGCCTGCCACCATGTAAGATGTGCCTTTTACCTTCTACCATGATTGTAAGGCCTCTCCAGTCATGTGGAACTGTGAGTCTATTAAATCTCTTTTTCATTATAAATTACCCAGTCTTGGGTATGTCTTTATCAGCAGTGTGAAAAAATATACCCAGTGAAACCTTTGGGATGCAACCCTAAACAAGCCAGCTCTGACATGGAGGCCCTACCTCTTGGGTACCACAGGCTAAGATGCAAGTCTGTGGCCAGCATCAGCCACTAGACACATAGCATTCATATGGCCTTCCTCTTCATTGTCTGACATTCATGTGCATGTCAACCTACTCACAATCTAAAAAACTGAAAGAAGAGAATTGTGGCTTAATGGCATTGTAAGACTTCTCTCTCTGCTTACTTTAAATGTGCTTTGCATAGAGTAAAGCACTCTATCGTACCAACAATTTTTTTTCAAATGTGGAAATACTGCTCAGTTTATGAAAGTTGTTCTACACACCCACCTCCATTTTTCTTATTTCTTTTTAATGTTGCTCTGTTTCTCTCAAAGCATCTCAACTCTGCCTCCATGCCCTTATCTCTCTGACTGGTTATTCCCATCTTTGTCATTCCCTGTGATAAGCCTTTTGTTTAATCAACAGGTAGTTGCAAGTGTGCAAAAACCCATCCTAAATTATGAGTTAATACAAATTACTTTGTGTTATATAGTGGTCTGCGCTTTTTAAAGTGCTTTCATGTAAAGGTACCAAGAAACCTGTTAAGCCAAAAGGCAAATCAAATAGAGTATGGCTATAATAAACCTATATCTACAGTTACTTGTATTTACATAGGTAAGAACATGGGGATGTATAAAAGACATTAATGGAGGCAAAACCCTGTAGGGATTGAGGGAAGTGACATAGGCTGATAAATATGAGAATGGGAGCAAGACTTTTCAATGAATAATTTTAATTTATTTTTAATATTATTTAACTATATATACATTCTGATTACTGAAAAGTAAAAATCAAGTAAATAAATGAATGAATATATTTACATCGGGTTTAAAGCTATGAGATGGCAAACTGGAATTACAAATGAATTGGAACTCCTAACAGTCTATAAGTAAAAGGCAATTTTAAAATGCCTTAAGTGAAAAATGACTTGAATTCTATATTCAAAAGTATTTCTGAGTAAACTTAAAATATAGGCATTTTCAGACCAATAAAGACTCACAAAAATTACTCCTCATTCCCCCAGCGAGGTACACTACCACAAAAAGAAGAAAAGGAAGAAATCACGAGGGATGTCTTTGAGCGAAGGACAGAACTAACAGAGTCTCTGCACAGTTGGCCCCTTGGAAGTTTATGTTAAGATTGTTTCACCAGTTTCTTGGGAGAGGAGAAGAAATTTGGAAACAGGATCAAAGAAAATGAAGCAAATGAAACAACAAAGCAATTATTAGCTACAGGAAAACCACAACATTTTCACAACAGAAGAACATAATCATAACACATCATGCAACACTGAATGATATTTACATAGATATATCAATAGAATCAACCAAAAATTTTGATGTGACCATATTGTCAGTACGGGAAGAGAAAGAGTCTATTAAAAAACGAAAAATCTTCAGCTTGCATCAGTAGAAAACATCTAAAATATCTTGTTACAGGCTAATTAAAAAAAAAAAGTCTATTTTGTGCTGACTCACAACACAGTAGGTATATATTGATGAAAACCCTCTGCTCAGTAAGTAAAAAGGGCTATCTCCCTTTGCACGAAGACAAAAGAGGCTTTCTCATTTTTATAAGACGTATTTCCGGACTTCTTAAGCATCCATTATTTTGAAACAAAATAATTTGATGTGCCCACATGGCTATTTTTGTATTTAATCTTCATGATACTCTGTGAGATAAATGGAATGGCTATCATATGTATCTTACTGATGAAGAAACAGGTAAGCATCTGCTGATGACTGTCAAAGCCATGTGTAGAGCTATCTTTCTGGCCTCTTCCCCCAGGATGCTTTCCCCTGTATTCTATCTTGTAAAGTACAGAGGTTGTATGTAAATTTACTCAGGGATTTTTAAATAATGCTCATATCTTCCAAGGTACACAGAGAACTTTGGACTCACCCATAATTTCACAAGCTCCAGGGTGTTAATTGAAGTAGCCACATTTAAGAGCAGAAAGAGACAATCTATTTCTGCTTAAACCTTTTCATAAGTGATTCAACGGGCATACTTTTTTTACCGTAAGTATCTTGTACACATTTTTTTTTTCCAAGACAGAGTTTCACTCCTGTTGCCCAGACTAGAGTACAATGGCATGATCTCGGCTCATTGCAACATCCGTCTCCCAGGTTCAGGTGATCCTCCTGCCTCAGCCTTCCGAGTAGCTGGGACTACAGACATACGCCACTACACCCAGCTAATTTTTGCATTTTTAGTAGAGACAGGGTTTCACCATGTTGGTCAGGCTGGTCTCAAACTCCTGACCTCAGGTGATCCCCTGTCCCAGCCTCCTAAAGTGCTGGGATTACAGGTATGAGCCAACATGCCCAGCCTCTTGTACACATTTTAAACTTACCCACTAAATATTTTTCTTTAAATTTTTATAACAAAAGGAAATGGACAAAAATAAAAACAGGGTTTAGAAAAGAGGCAAAGAAAAGTGTATCCCTATAGTTTTTCAAGGTCAGACTTTACAGTAAACATCAAAGTCTGTTTCTGCCATAACTCAGCAAAGGTTCTTCATGAAAATGGTTTTACCCTTTAAATCAGACTATATTAGACCCATTAATAGATCCATGTCTGTTTCATTCACCAGTGCCCAGCTCAGTATCTGTATTAAAGGGAGAAAACATATGTTTATTAGATAAATCAGTGAAAGAATAAAATAATCCAGACGATCAAGTACTTGAGAGCATGCTAAGGATTTTGCAATAAATCAATGTTTATGTAGTCAAATGGACATTAAGAATTTTCAGTTTGGTAAGCCTACTCATTCTTTCAACCAACTTTTTTAAGTTTTACTGTGCCAAGGGCCCAGTGCTAATGATGGTAAGACACAATCCCTATTCTCAATAATATGAGTGTGTAGTGGCAGACAAAAGCAGATATAAAAAGAATATTTGGGCACAGATGTTATAGATGCTCTGAAAACAAACACAATGGATACATTGAGGGCTAAGGAGTATGTGATTTGTTTTTCTTGAGGATATTAGGAAATGCTATTTAGGAAAAGGGATAATTCATTCTGGGACAGCAAACTAAACCTGAAGGGAAAGTCAGATGTAGAGTAAGATGAAACAGAGGCCAGGGGAAGGCTGTCAGGAGTCAGATCACAGAGGGTTTTGCAAGAAACAGTAAAGAGCTTAGGTTCCATTCTAAAGGCAGTGGGGAGCCATTCGAGGGTTAATGTCATTAAGATATCACTCAGCTATGACATTCTTAGATGAATACCATGTTCAGATTTGAGTTTTTAGAGACAGTACTCTAGCAATAACAGAAAAAGAAGAGATGAGTATGATTTGGCAGAACAGCTGATGGCCCTTAGAGACTATTGCAATAGTGCAGAAATAAGATCATGCATCTAAAATATGCTCAATGGGGTCCTGGGCTCGGTGGCTCACGCCCGTAATCCCAGCATTTTGGGAGGCCAAGGTGGGCGGATGATGAGGTCAGCAGATCAAGACCATCCTGGCCAACATGGTGAAACCTGGTCTCTACTAAATATACAACAATTAGCCAGGCATGGTGGTGCTCACCTATAGACCCAGGAGAATCACTTCAACCCAGGAGGTGGAGGTTGCAGTGAGCCGAGATTGGGCCATTGCACTACAGACTGGCAACAGAGCAAGACTCCATCTCAAAAAGAAAAAATATATATATATATGCTCAATGGAAAATAGAAACAAAGACTGAATTCTATATTTGTACTTAAATGTGAACCCCAACGTAGAATATACTGTAGGCATTCCACTTTATGCACAATCACAAATTAGTTTTTCCCAAACACGAGTGACCAAATAGCGATAGAAGGAACATTACAAGCTACTTTTTAAATACATAACAGAAATGAGTCAAGCATCAAAATAAGAGTTGTTTTGTCTTTTGAAATATTGTTCCTAAAATATTTCTGCATCAAGGAAAATCAGAGCAATCCTGAACCCTAACATAAGAAGAAAATTATTACCCCTTAAGTCATTAAGAGGCCAGCTTTCTCAAAAATAAAGGACAGAGAGAGAAAGGACTAAACAACCAAATCCTTTTAAAAGGTTTCCTTACATACTATTCTAATCTTATTTTTAAATTACTATCTAGGATTCTCTCATAGCTGGGTTTTCTTTCTTGATGACTTGATGAATTATTTAAAGTACATTTGGTCTAAGAAGATAAAAATAGCAAATAGTTTAGAATGGCTAGAGTAAAATACTGATAAATACACAAAGATAACATTTTGTGGAATAATATGTTCTTCAACTTGGGACTTGTTGGCATCTCATTTTTACACTTCAAATAGGGCTCAAGCAAACATAAAACTCAAACATTACCTTGAACTTTTTAAGTACATTTTTTGTCTTGTCCTTGGGGAAAGCTGGAACTGTCACTCACAGAACAAATGATTCTATTTGAGTAAAGTACTACAGTTCATTTGTCATTAAAAAACAGCTTTAAAAAATGATTCCTAGATCTATTGTTTAATCCTTGAAATAACCTACAAAACCTTCACTTATTTAATCTGACTCTCAGGAATGGAAGGATTAAATGTCAGATACTCTTCCTATGACTAGTTAATTGACCACATCAATGCATAACATTACACTCCACTGTTTGTTTGTATCCTAAGAAGAAAACCCTTTAGTATCATGAATATCAGTGAAAATGAATTCAGTTAAAGAATATAAGTGAAAGCAAAAAATAAAGGTAAAAGAGAAAACTCAACTGCAAAATTTTACTTTATAACCTCACACACACTTGCTATATACAATATACAGGCTAGAAACATAGGCAATATGCAAGGATTTGCAGGATGTCAAAATAATTTTGAGTGCATTTCACCCTCTTTCATGGTGCAGATATACATTAATAAAGAGAAGCTTTAGCTATAATATTTGATTTTTATTCATTTATACAATAAATACTGCTAAGCATTTCAAAATTATGTGATAGGGATCATAAAGAAAAATTAGATGCAGCCCGTCCTTTCAAATGCTTATAATCTAGTAGGAACACATAGTTGGTCTTATTCATATAAGCAGCAAAGATACAGAGCAATGCCACTCACTTTCCTCAAATCTAAAAATAAACTGAGGAATTTAATTAACTATACTAGCTGACAATTCTCCAGTCATTAAAGAAATTGGGTTGATTTTAAGAGAAATAAGACAATGGGTAGAGAGGAAGAAAGAGAGGCAGGGAGAAAAAGAATGGAGGGAGGGAAGCAAGGACAGGAAGAAGGAAGAAAGAAAAGGAGTGAGAGAGGAAGGAGGAGAAGGAGGAGGAGAAGAGTGGGGAGACAAGGGAAGAGAAGCGAAAAAAAGTTTTAACTATAGATACATGGGAAAAAATAAAAATACTTCATCCTGTTCTCTAATGACTTTTAAAATTGATACCTTGGAAAGAGGAAGCTATTCAGGAGGATGGAAAGAAAAGCAAGTAAACCAGTCCCTAGTATACTTAGAATAGCGAGGGGAGGGGAAGCACCAGGAACTGACTTGAACTAAGAAATTTAACCAACAAGAAGTCCTGAACCATGCTGTTTCTTCACCAGGTAGAGGACATTCTCCCATTGCATTGAGATAAGGTCTCTAAGGAACCTTCTGTCTCTTCATCCTGAAGCCTAAGATATCTGCTGCAAGTTCGTGCTAAGAGCAAGATAGAGTGCTCTCCTCCATTGCTCAACAAACAGGAAGAGCCTCTGTCAAAGCCAAATAAAGGGAAAGGTTGGAATGATGGGTCCATAGATACCAAGCTGGCATTCAGAAAGCACTTCCTCAAAGAAATCTGATAAACATGGTGATAATTTCAAGTACTATACTTTAGGTATGTTAGGCATTAAATTGAATTTTGAATATCATTGTTTCTATGGGAAAATGCATTCCAAGCTCCCAAATTTACCAAGGAATTTTTGGCATACAAGTTGCATAAATGTTGTGGTTGCTTACACATGATAACATATATCTGTGTGCACGATTATTTTTCTAGTATCTTTTGCTATATTTGAATGTTAAATGAAATGTACCATTAAACTGGAATGTAACGTTTTATAATTCTGGTTACATAGGACAAAATGGTTGGGCAGAGTATTCCTGGAACCTGTTCTGGGGGTTCTTATTGAGACTGCAAAGTTCTTTCTGGCATGCTAGTAGGTCTTTAGGTGTCTCTAGGCTATATCTATTGGTCTTCACTTACTAGTTGTAAAGTAAAATGTTAAATGATCTTACGTGCTAAAGGCAAGGACAACGAAGTCAGACAAGAGTCCTGATAGTGACCCTAACCATCCAGATGACCTTGAACATGCGACTTTATCTCTCTGGAAACAGTTTTTCCCTATAAATGGGTGTGGTTAAATAAGATGTTCCCTGAGTTTTTTCCAGTTGACACCATCTACTTTTCTCTCCAGAACTTAGCCTGTGTTATGGCTCTCTTATCGTCACACTAACAAACTGCTCCAAAACACAGTGTCTTACAACAACAACCCTTATGTTACATCTCATGATTTTGTGGAATAGAAGAGGAGAGCTTATCTAGGCAATTCTGCTGTTTGATACGGTGTCAGTGAAGTCACTTTCCCTAAAAGACATGCAGCCGGAGGATGGGCTAGTCTAGACCATCCAACATTGCTTCGCCGTCATGTCTAGCACCTTAGCAGGGATGGCTGAAAAGATGGGAGCAGCTGAGACTATCAGAGACTCTACACATGGCTTCCCCAGCACGGTGCCTCAATATAGTCAGAGAGGGCTCAAATGAAGTAGCTTAGGGTTGCTACGGAGAGTATTCCAAGAAACAGGAAAGGGGAGCTGCCAGGCTCTCAAAGCCTTGGACCAGAAATGGTCACACTATTACTGCCTAACTATCATATAGGTCAAATAATCAGAGACCTTCAAGAGGATAGGACATAGATTTCCTCTCTCGGTGGGAGATGTAGTAAAGAATTTACAACCATCTTTAATCCATCATAGCCTATATCTAGGAATTGACACCAACAGTGACACTCATTACTCTATCCAATGTTTCATAGTAGAAACTGAAGAGATAAAAAAGAATAAGGAACAGTCTCTACCTTCAGAAAACTTCCCAGTTTGACAACAAGAATGACAAAGGAGACATTCCTTTTCTGATTCAACAAGCTCAAGTTTATTTATTCTACTAAAACTGATAGAGTATTAATTGATAGAAGCATATATTGGAAAATGCTAAATAAAAAGAACAAGTTATAAACTAAGTGTTTGCATATGCACTGAGTCTGGAAGGAAAGAGAAAAAATAGCATAATATGATGTGAATGATATATATCTTCAATTCTCAGGCAAAACACTACAAAATATTATATAATAGATAATCTGTAGAAGATACCTGTCAGTTGTAGATTTATAGCCAACTAGCCATTTTGCAAATAAGAATATTACTTCTTACAACTAAAAAAGAAAAGACCCAACCTAGAAGAGATGCTACCTAGAGGCACTGTTTATAATGTAACGCAAAAACGCCAAGATATCAGAATGATTTGAATACATGTATAAAATATTAACTTATAAAAACTTCACATGATCCTTACTTAAATAAGTTTCAGTCAGAAATATTTCTTTAATAGCCTAAATAAATTAAATTAACAATGCAATCTAGAATAATTCAAGCTGAAACAATCGGGTCACAGGTTCCTTATATCATTTAAAGCATGCACCCTCTGCTGTACGGATTTGGAACCATCCACACACAAAACTTATTTAAACAGCGCCCCCTTGTGTGATCTACTTCAGCAACCACTTCAGCAGTCGGAGAAAGGACAATTTTCACAGCCATAGACGTTCTTTGTTAAACAATAAGTACACTTTATTCCTAAAACCAATGCAATTTAAAATTCAAGCAAATTCTAATACCTTTCAGATGAAGCAAACAGATGTAGACAAGGGTTATCCTTTAAAAAATTATAGAACCTCAAATGTACGTATCAAGCATGTAGATGTATGAGTGATAGCTCCTCTTGAATTGATGGCCAATTGATCAATCCTTCTGTAGGAGAAATGTCATTATTTCAAACCCTGATTCAATCAGATTATATCAGGGTTTCTTCAAAAATAGTATAGAGTCAAGCTGCACCTGAATTATAAGAATCTCCTGGCAGGTGCTTGTTAAAGGTTCTAATTTCTCAGCCTATGGAAATAGACTCTCCAAGGATGAGACCCAGGGATTTGCACTTATATCAAATACTCTATGCATATGATATGCCCACTGGGGTTTGAGAATTGCCATCCTAAACAACTTTTCTAAGATTGAAGGATAATTACATTGATAGGTATAATAACATTATTAATTTCTTTTTTAAATGGAATTTAACTTAATCTCTAAATACTTAAATCATTTTTGATTGCATGATTTTAAAGCCAGTATTCTCTGCACTGATATTTATAGCCCCACATTTATTATAAAGATGAGCATTTGACTTGCTAATAGTGACCACATAACAGCAGGACTGGTCCATTGCCAAATCTCTACTGTCTCTGGAAAGAACCGTGACCTGGGTTCCTTCCAATGGAAAAAAAAGATTGAGAAAATACTTTCCTCTCCACTTCATCTACTTTGTCCAATTGTTCTCTAGGCCACAGGGCAGAATTTTTACTGACTTAAATCTCAATTAAATCCAAGACAAGGATCTGTCAATGAAAATTAATTTTAACACTCCAGAGTACACCTAAGCTCTTTCAGTATGAATATATCCTGATCTTAGAATGATCCAATTTCCCTAGCAGTTTCTGAAAGTCATTCAAAATCTTACAAATTAAAAATAATAATAGTAACAATGATTTCTGACATTTCCTGAAACAATAATAAGGATTTTTTCATATTTCATAAAGGGAGTATACCGATATCATAAGAAAAACACTATGGAGGTAGAGGGAGATCAGAATATATTAAGGTTGGTTTCATATGTGTTTTAAAGGACAACTCTTTTTATTATTGTCACAACCCATATTTCGCTATATAAACATCTACAATATTGAAAGCACAGAGAAGGTATTTTGTATGTAGTTTCTAAACAGAATTCTATCTATGAATTTTATGTTAGGTATACAGGGCTGGGATTGAAATCTGAAAATTTGAGTTCAAGCCCTGGCTCTCTCAGGCATAATCTGTATATTCAACCCTCGATCTTTGACCCTATTCTTTTCACCTGCAAAACTAGGATAAAACTAAGGATTCTATTACTACATTCAGCTGTTAAAAGAATAAAAATAAAAACACATTTGAAATTATCTTGGAAACTGTTTTATCACTAATATAAAGGTACAATATATGCACCCTTATAAACCAGTGAAAGGGAAAAGAAATCACACTGCTTTACAACTGCAGACCTTCACAATTCAGGATACACATTTAATAGTTTTGAAGAACTGTTTTTCCAAAAGAAATCAAAAATATTTTTATATTTAAATTTTGTTTAATTACTATAACTTTATATATCTAGAAATAAACTAATCAAGTCCAAGATAATGTTGAGTGAAAGGAAACTTTATATAAATCTAAAACCACTTCTGCTCCATCAGGCACACGGGTTATACCATGTAAGAGTAATGTATCAGCAACACCCACCTCTGGAATTCTACTCTGCAATATTATCCATAGTATAGGCCTGGTCTGTTTATAAAACAAACCACTCTTTGTGTATCTTCAAAATATATTTTAAAATTAAAAAAGAAGGAAGGAAGAAAGGAGGAAAGGAGGGAGGGAGGGAAAGAGGGAGGCAGGGAGAAGGAAGGAGAGGAAGGAAGGAAGGAAGGAAGGAAGGAAGGAAGGAAGGAAGGAAGGAAGGTAGGTCAGATGATTAGGAATCTGCACATAGCATAATATATGGCAGTCTGAATTCGTACCTGGCCTCTGCCACTTCCTATCCCTGTAATTTTAATCAAGTAATATAATCTTTCTTTTCACTGTTGAATGAAGACACCAACATCATCTATACTTATAAACATATAAGGAAATGCTGTGATGATTATTGAAATTAATAAAATTCAGCAATACCTTGGCATGCTGGAATAATAGGTCAAAATTCAGATTTACATAGAGATGAAGGCAATATCCTGCAAAAAAATGTACAATTTTTTTTCCTAACACTTGTAGACAAACATGTTTACAAGTAGTTCATAGGAAAGCATTATAAAGGGATTTTATTGATTATAAGCTAATGAGCTCATTGTCATTGAAAATGCTCAAGAGGAGATTATATGGATGATCATCTACCAAGTATTTTAAAAACGAATCCTACTCTCGGTGAGAGAGTTATCTGAAACTTCTGTTCATTCAGCAAGTATATACAGAAGACTTAGTATGTGCCAGCAACAAGACTAGAATCCAGAATCCAGGCCGACTCATTCCTATTGCCCCCAGGGATTCCTGGATTGCGGAACACTGATAATGAAATGTAATTGACCTGGTAGATTATCCCTAAGCAGGGCAGCTAACACATACCTGGCACAGGAAGAGACGCCTCCTGCAGCTGAGTCTTCAAAGATACATTATTTGAAGATAGCTATTTAAAGATTAAGGAAAAGAGATATGCAGAAAGATTGAACATCTATCTTATGTAAAGACCAGAGTCTCATTGGGTCAGATAAGAAAAAGAAAGACATTGTACAAAACCAAAAGCAGTTAAGTGTAGTCAAAGCACAGAGTATAAGGAGGAAAGGGTTAGAGGTGTGATTAGAGGAGTGGTCCAGCTGTATAGTACCTCAAGGGTCCCATTAAAATCAGTATCTGACGAGTGAGAGGAGATTCATGGAATGGTTTTAGGAGTAACATAATTTGACTAGCCCTTTAACATTATTGCTTCAACCTATGAAAAGGGGAACTTAATACATGATCAAAAAATGTTAAAAAGCTTTGGAAAAAGAAGGCATGATTACTTTAACAAAGGGTGCTAGTCTAAGTGGATGTTCATTAAAAAAATAAATTACTATCATAAAAAATAAACTGTGCTGTGGCAAAAACCCAAATGTGAAAACTAAAATATAAAAATGACTAGAAGAGGCTGGGTAC
This sequence comes from Aotus nancymaae, assembly GCF_030222135.1. Classification (NCBI taxonomy): domain Eukaryota; kingdom Metazoa; phylum Chordata; class Mammalia; order Primates; family Aotidae; genus Aotus; species Aotus nancymaae. The sequence continues at coordinate 47,844,777 of NW_026988442.1, read as the reverse complement.
AGTGGCTCGCGCCAGTGATCTCAGCACTTTGGGAGGCCGAGGCAGCAGGATCACCTGAGGTCAGGAGTTCGAGACCAGCCTGGCCAACATAGTAAAACCCATGTCTGCTAAAAATACAGAAATTAGCTAGGTGTGGTGGCAGGCACCTGTAATCCCAGCTACTCAGGAGGCTGAGACAGGAGAATTACTTGAATCTGGAGGCAGAGGTTGCAGTGAGCCAAGATTGAGCCACTGCACTCCAGCGTGGGCAACAGAGTGAGACACCACCTTACATAAATAAATAAATAAAAAATAAAAATAAAAATGACTAGATGAAAAAATATTCATGACAGAGAGGGAAAAAATTCTTAAATAAGACACACAAAAGTACAAACTAGATTTAACTAAATTAAAACAAAAATATTCTGTATCATAAGAAACACTATAAACAGAGTTAAGGCAAGTCACAATTACTGAGAAAAGATAATTGCAATGTTTACAATTGCAAAAAGATCACTATCAATATCACATAAAGAATTATTATAAGTCATTTTTAAAAACACAAACAATACAATAAAATAATACAGGTAATTCACCAAGAAGAAATATGAATGACCAGAAGCAAATAAAAAGATTCTCAACCTTAACAATAATCAAGGTAATGCAAATGAACACAGTAATTAAATTTCATCACACTCACCACATTGGCAAAAAACTTTAAATTCTGAAAATACCAGCTGTTGATGAGAAAGTGTAGAAATGGAGACGCATATAGTGCTGGTGGGCACAACCACTTTGGAGAGCGATTTGGCAATACCTAGTAAAACTGAACATGCACCTGTCTACAGCCAAGCAATTCTACTTCTAAATACATACAGTAAGAACCAGGAATGGGCTGCCCTTGGGGAAAGAGGGTCTAGTATCCAGTTGGTGAAGCTTATGGCTTGTCCCTATGTATACAGTTCTTAAATTATTCTTTTTATTTTAAAAAAATTATTCTTTAAATAGATAATATAGGCATGTGGCTTAAAAGGAAACCTTAAAAGGCGCAAAAGGATTTGTCTCATTTTAAATTTAAAAAAAAACTGTATCAGCATCAAATAATTAAACATTTCTTTGTTTGAATATCATAAAAAAATACATACAGTAGAGAAATCCATGCACACAGGCACAAGAATGTATATTACAGTGTGGTTTGTGATGACAGAAATTAAGAAGTTATCAGTTTTCTTCAATGGGTAAACAAGAAATTACGGTGTATGTATATAATGATATAAAATTAAAATAAGTGATTTATATTTATTCATATGGATTAATCAAAATGTCAAATGATAATAAGTTGCAGAGATACATATACAATATATTTTTAAATAAATCATTAGGACATATTCGAGTATTATATGTTGTAAAGGCATAAAAACATGGGAAGAAATGATACTCACAAACCTCAGAACAGTGGTTCCCTCACAGCAGGAAAAAGGAGAAATAAAATGGGATTGAGAACAAAGACACAAAGAGAAAGCAATCACGTATGAACAATCTCTTCTTTCAAAAAATAATGTTAGTTCTCTAAGTGCTTGGAATTATTTCATGGTGAGAATCCTACTACTATATACAATAACATGGATAAACTTCCAAAACAGGCTGAGTGAAAGAAACCAGATACAAAAGGTCACATACTGTATAATTCCATTTTTTATGAAATATCCAGAAAAGGTAAATCCATAAAAGCAGAATGCAGATTCCTGATTGCAAGGAGCCAAGAGGGAGGAGAGAATGGGTAATGTCTATTTAATGGGTTTAGAGTTTTCTTTGGCGGCAATGAAAATGTTTTGAAACTAGACAAAGGAGATGGTGGTAGAACACCGTGGATGCACTTCTGTCAGTAAATTGTAAATGCCAGCAAATTGTAGATTTGGGAATAGCTAATTTTATGTTTAATGAATTTTACTTCCTTAATCAAAATAGGCAAGCATACACCTCCTCTAGGAGTAGAAAACTACTAAAAATGGAGAATCAGTGAGGAGAGTCTCAAAGTAATTATGTAAGAGATGATTTGACCTGAACTGTTGCAATAGCAGAGAATATATGAAAAGTGGGTAAATCCAAGAGTTGTTCTTTAACAGGACTTGTTACCTGACTGGATGAGGAGAGAGAAATAAAGAGGAGCCAAAGATGAACTAAGAGATCTGATTTTCTAGTATGCATAGTGTATATTCTATTTCCAGGGAAGGAAAACATGGAAGAAGGAGCAAGTTTAAGAGGAATAGTATTCATTTGCTTTGTAATCTGCTGAGTTGGAGAGGTCTATGGGCCATACAAATGAAGATATCCAGCAGGCAGCCCAGTATAGAGCTAGCCTAGGCTTACGTGCACACTGCAATTGAGGCTGTGGAAGTAGATGAGATCATCCTGGCAGTAAAATGAAAACCAGATGAAAACAAGACGTTCTAGGACAAAACCCTAAGGAATACCAACACTCAAATCCTACAACAGAACCTTTAAGAGTCAGAAGTCAAGAAAGTATTTCAAGAAAGAAAAAGTAGTCAAAATATCTAAAACTACTGAGACACCAACATAAAGACTCAAAAGTAGGTCTTTGGGAATAAGGTGGTCTTCAGAGACGTTAGCTGACAGCTATTTCCTGCTATGCTACAGGAGAGTAGAGTAGGAAAACTGTTCAAATGTTTAAAACCCAGTATCTTTAATTGTAGTGATATAGATAACCAGTAAAATCAGAGAAGCTCTAGAAAGAACTGTGGCTAGAGAAGAAAGAGATAACCAGCCCTCATGAGAGTTACAATGAGCCACTTCTCACAGAACTGAAAACTACACTAGCACTTCTCAAATGTTTCCACCCAACATGCAGAAGAAAGTAATTGCACAGCCTTTGCCATCTCAGGGTAAGACTATCTAAGGTACATAATTTGTTCTTAAAAATTCATGCACATTATGTATTCTACTCAGGAATGTTTATTTTAATATAAGAATGTTTTTCCCTTATTTTCAATTAAAATTAATGTTCCAAAAAGGTGTTCCTTGTTTATCACGCAATTTCCCATATGGCCCTCCCACAAACCCCACACATCCCATATGCATATGTACTCCTACTTTGAGAAATACGGAGGAGAGTCATCATTCCACAAGAGTGATTGCCCCTAAAAATCCCTTTTAGAAATTGTTTGCCACAACACAATACCCATAAACCCCTACGTGACTTGTAATCATTTCTTCTTTCCATTTTTCTTAAAATTACATCCTTCAACTTTAAAAGTATGTTTCAGATATAACGGAAGTTGGTGGCTAAGTCTGTGTTGAACAGACTTTATAATTAGGACTCCTCTTTATCTTTCTTGACTAAAGAGTCAATTAATTTATTATGTACTCTATACATGGAGGTTGACCCAATACCTTTAAATATTTAGTCATTTTTCTCTGAACCTCTCCCATATCTTTCCCAAGGTGCAGGCATGCTTTTGTAAAGGGCCCCTTATGCTTCTGGGACAAAGGCAGGTTTTGCCTAAATGAGGTCATTAAAACAAAACATCAAGTTCCCAGTGCCCTGAGATTCCAAGCCAATGACCTACAGAGTGTTCCAGCTGATCTTAATTTCCTTGGCACAGCACAGTAAGAGTACTGTAATATAATGCAAAATAGCTCTAAAGAGAAACTAGATACTGGCTAGGGTCTTGCCAATACACAGTTAAATAATACCAAAGTAGCCCTTTCATCTGAATACTGTGTTTCACACGCATATGTCACCCTTCCCAAGAATGAAAGTAATCTTCCACTGTGAATGTGGGTTGATTGAAAAGCTTTTACTGGACTCAGCCCCATAAAGTATGCATGCTTTTTAACTGGCATACATGTGCTGCTAAGACTGAAAATGCTTACAAGGGAACCAAAGAGACAAAGAACAGAACCCATTCTCACCAAGGGTAATCCAAATTTAGAATGTGCTTATAGTGGTAAATCAATACTCAAACATTTATCCTGACCAGGCTCTCTTTTAACATCTAACAATATCAGACTCTTCCTGGAAAATAAACCAAATTTCCCTTTTCAAAGTTTCTTTACACATTTGATATCATTTATATTAAAATATCAGTACGTTTCCAAATATTCTACCCCTTAATTATAATGACTTCTTTGCTCTTTATCCATTTGTTCCTCCATTCATTTGTTTTTCCATCCAACAAAAATTAACTGAGGGCTTGAGAAGTGCCAGACATTATTCTACATGCTAGAGGTTGAATAAATAAAACTTATTCAATTAAAAAATAGTTCCTGTCTTCACAGAGCTTATGTTCTACTAGGAAAAGGCAGTAGATAAAAGCATACATACGTGAACATAACACATGTCAGATGATAAATGCTAGTTAGGAAAATTAAGCTGAGTGAGGGAGAAGAGGGAACACAGAGGTGGTGGAAGGCAACGTGAATCTTTGAACTCCATCAGAGCTACAATAATCTTTAATGATCTATTAACCAGTAAATCAGTTAAAGACCTCATATAATACAACTGAAAATGACAAATTAGAAACCATCTGACTTGATAAAGATTTGTCACCCAATCAGATCCATTAATTTTATCAATTTCTGGAGAGTTTCAACAAAGTTTTACCATTTCAGCAAAGATTTACCATTAGCCATTAATGATTTTTTACTCTTCAACTTAAATGTACTTTGTTCAAACTAATACACTCAGAAAATTTGGGGGAAAATGTGTTTTTGTCATACATTTGACAAACCAAAATACAAGGTTTCTGCATGATTTCTTTACAATTCTTTTCCCTAAGATGCTTTGGTTTTATAATGTGTTGTACATAGATTTTCATCCAAAGTTTAAAGTTTCAGATTTAGTTTACCCAAGAAAATGTCAGTCATATAATTGGAAAAGTTAATCCTCACTCTCAAAGCAATTGGCAAATTAGACTTATACTTTGTCAGATAAAGTCCAACTTTACTTTTCAATTCAAATTAGTTACATTTTGGCCAGGCACAGTGGCTCACACCTGTAATCCCAGCACTTTGGGAGGCCAAGGTGGGCAGATCACCTGAGGCCAGGAGTTGAAGACCAGCCCGGCCAACATGGTAAAACCCCATCTCTACTAAAAATGCAAAAATTAGCTGGGCGTGGTGGTGGGTACCCATAATCCCAGCTACTTGGGGGGCTGAGGGAGGAGAATTGCTTGAACCCAAGAGATGGAGGTTGCAGTGAGCTGAGATTACACCACTGCACTCTAGCCTAGGCAACAGAGTGAGACTCCATCCCAAAAACAAACAAACAAAAACAAATTAGTTACATTTTGAGAAAAATACTTTAAAAACACTAAAAAATAAATTATGAATTATATCTTAGAAGAGAAATAGCTAAAAGCGGGTCAAAATTAAAGTAATACATTGATGGTGCCTATGTCATATCAGCTAGGAACAAAGCAAAGCAACCCCTTATATTATCCCAGCTTCCCAATGCTTGGTTCATGACTTGGACACATGGGGAAAAAAAAAGAAAAGAAAAACGTTAAATTAATACAGAACTAAGAGTTCTGGGGAGTATGATGAAGTGCTAAGAAGTACATAGAATTCCTTTGGCAATTGTGTTATTGTACATTTTCACCACTAGGTTTCAGCTTTTGAATATAACCAAATAAAAATCAAGTATAAAATTAGAAATAGTTCCATTAAATGTAGTAGTCACCATGATAAAAATTTCTTATGTTTTTCAGGAATGCACATGACACTTTTAAAAGATAGTCCAGTAGCTAGCATATCATTTTTTAGGAATTAGAAAATATTAAAATATTTTATAATAAAATGGGATATGAATTGACAGAAATTGGAATAAAGAGTTTATCATATGATTTGCTAAAAGAGATTTAAGTACAATATTGCATAACACACACAAAATTTGAAAGAAGTCATGTACATGTTTTATTCTCTAGTTTTAACCAATTTATCTTGAAAAGTTTGGTAGTCTCCAAAAAGATTTCTGTAAACATTTAAAAAAATCAGTTACTAACTATGGCAGATACTGTGGCGCACCATCTAAACCCACCCCCTTCAAGACTGAAGTACTCATTCTCCCAGCCCTTAGCGTATCAGCCACTGAGACCTGTGGCTAAGGCCTCCCTGCCTGCCATTGCACTATGCTGAAGAGAGTTGCCATGCCCAAGGTCTGGCACTTCCCAGGCAGCCCAGCACCTATGCCCTAATTCTGAATGATTCTGTAGGGCCGATCCAGCTCCAGAGCTCTCCTATGGGATCAACTGGACCTTTGCTGCGGCTGTGCTGCAGCCCAACTTTTCCCTGTGTCCATTCCTACAAGTATTGTGTCCATGGAGCTCTCCCCAGCAAACTTCCTGCAGGCAAACTGTGCTCCAGTGACTTCAGAAATAACCTCACCGGCAGCACTAACCTATATTATATCAGGTGTTTGTAGGTGCATTTTCTTTCAACTACTGATGCATCCTATAAATACGTATGGAGAATAGCAGAGAATACATTTAAATACATAACAAAAGGCCATTTCAGCATTCAGTATTTCTCACTAATGCGCTCCTTGCTTTGCTCTTAAGAAGTTCTCCCTCAAGGGTTACTATACATTCTTTGACAACAGTCAGGACATGGAAGAACTGAAGTCAAAAATTGAAAATTGAAAAAAGAAAATTGTGATTACTCCCTTCACACCATCACATATCTGAATTCAGAATATTTAACACTGGTCAAAAATCCTCATTTCTACCATTTGTCTTAACAGAAAGAGGCTTGAGACATTAAAAACGAACTCCTTCTGATTTGTGGTGCTTTCATTAATCATTAAAGAAAGCTTTCCCTGTGTGTGATGCCCTGGAGGCTTACATGCCCCAGGGTAATGCACCATGAGGCAGTTACTGGGAGCACAGGTGGATTCTCAGGAAGTGAAAACTGATTCTCTTAAACCTATGTTTGTACAGCCCTTGAAAAGTCTTCATGTATTTTCAAAGGGCATATGTCTCCCCATTTCCATGTGATGAACACTGACCTAAATAATTCACCACTGACATTAATTCTTAATAATTAAAACATTTGCTAGCCTATAACTCTTTCTCTGAGAGACTTATATTATAAACCTAACTGATATTTCCACTTAATCTTTTCTAAAGCTGTGAATCTTATGAACACACAGTAAACTGAAAGAAAATATAGCAGCTCACTGAGCACTCACTTAGTATAATACTACATAAAAAATAATGTATACGATCAGAAATATTTTGATTAATTTCATTACACATAATCAAATTTTCATAGGTGTTAAATAAAAGCAAAAGATATGTAGTGATAAAATCCAATTAGTTCAGGATCTATAATTTTACTTTTGTACTATAGAGAAATAATTATCAAGAAAAAAATTTAACAAATAAAAATACAATTTTATTTTTGTAAACAGAATCTATTAATCAAAATTTTTTTTCTAATTTAATGAAGATGATTGATCATCATTAGAATAAATGTCAAAATATAATTTGATAATATTAGTTTTAACTATGTATCTTCATTAATCCATTTACTCATTCATTTTTTCCAGGAAAGAACTCAAGAACAATATAGTCAAGATAATTCACATAGAGGGAAAAAGAAGAAAACAACTAAACCAAATAGATAATTGGACAATTCAGATTATGGTAAGTACACCCAAGGAAACAAGTTGAGAAATGTGATGGAAAATTTTTAAAAAAAAATTTTTTTTTTTCTTTTTTTGGAGACAGAGTTTCACTCTTGTGACCCAGGCTGGAGTGCAATGGCGCGATCTCAGCTCAATGCAACCTCCGCCTCCTGGGTTCAGGCAATTCTTCTGCCTCAGCCTCCTGAGTAGCTGGGATTACAGGCACGCACCACCATGCCCAGCTAATTTGTTGTATTTTTACTAGAGACGGGGTTTCACCATGTTGACCAGGATGGTCTCGATCTCTTGACCTCGTGATCCACCCGCCTCGGCCTCTCAAAGTGCTAGGATTACAGGAAAAAAAAAAAAATTTAATACAGGCTACTTTTAGGCTAGTCAAAAAAAAAAAAAAAAAAAATCTCCTTGATGAAAAGATCTAATACTGAAATCTAGAGAATAAAGAGGAATCAGCTATGTCAAGAGCCGGGGAAAGAGGTTCCAGACACAGAAAACAGCCAAGGTAAAGGCTTTGAGATAGAAAAAAAGTTTTCTAAGTTCACAAATAGAACGGTGGCTGGAGTCTAATGAACAAAGGGTAGAATGTAGATGAGGTTTCAGAGGTAGCCAGGGACCAAACCATGTAGAGTCCTGCCAGTCAAAGTAAGAAATGTGGATTTCATTCTAAGGTATCAACATTTTTTAAACCAGGAAATGACATGCTGTGGTTTACATTTCTGAAAGTTCCCTGTAACAAATATGTATTGAATGAACCAAGATAAGCTAACAAAGAAGAGAAAAGGTCATTTATGGAGCTCCTGTAGGTGAGAAGACGATGGCTCAAATTAGGATGGTAGCAGCAGAGATAGATGTATATAGATTCAGTCCTACCTTGATGAAAGATGTAGCAGTACTTAACAAGACCAGAAAGTAGACTCCTTGACTCTTGGCTTAAGTAATCAAATAGACGATCTGAGGGTGGAGCAAGATAAATTTAGAGAATTCAGAGGTTATGACAACCCCATACCTTTTTTTTTTAGACAGAGTCTCGCTCTGTCACCCAGGCTAGAATTTAGTGGTGTAATCTCAGCTCACTGCAACCTCCGCCTCCCTGGTTCAAGCAAATCCCCTGCCTCAGCCTCCCAAGTAGCTGGGATCACAGGCACACATCAACATGTCCTGCCGATTTTTTTGTATTTTCAGTAGAGACAGGGTTTCCCTACGTTGGCCAGACTGGTCTCAAACTCCTGACCTCAGACAATCCACCTGCCTTGGCCTCCCAAAGGGCTGAGATTACAGGCGTGAACCACCACATCCAGCCCACCCCATACCTATTAAGCCAAGCAGAGCCAAATGTGTATTGGACCTATGCAGGTCTTAAGTGGTCACATCTTATCTCACATCCTTATTTCTAAGTTTAGATAGTTGGTTCTGTACTTTAACTTCACCCCTCAAGTTGGCTCCTACCAGATGTGATTCCTTTTCTGATTCTACTTCTAATGTTTCAACTGTGACTTTGATGCATGATTTCTAGTTTAACCAGACCCTTCTGCCCCAGTTATTTCCATGAATGGGACTCCTGTGCCATCTGTCCTATGTCACCCCAAACATGTTCTTTATCAAAAAAAGTATGGGCACTATGGGGGAATACCTGAACAGAGGCTGAGAGGGAGCTTCTAGGGCTAGTGGAACAAAAGAAACCCCACTTTCCATGACTCTTCTATCTGCTGCACAGGAGTCATTAATTACTGCTTCTACAGCCATCAGAATCACTTGCTCCAGGAATACAATAAAACTGTAGAGTTTTTAGACACAGAAAGGGTGAGCAATGGGCTGATATGACACCCCTCATCTGCAGTAAGACTGTATTAAAAACTAGGTTTGCTGATTCCTGTTCCAATATCTTTCAATCACATCCTATTGACTCACATCTTTCCATAGAAGCAATATCAAAAAGAGTGCATGCAACATTGTAAGAGTGCTATATTTTGAAGCCATTATGGGTTTTAAAACTTTGGCCTGACAACCTAACCACTGCGTGTAACATTATATCTATGGAAAAATGTATATGAATGAAAGGCCAACTTATTAAATATCTTTTCGAATACAAGCATTAGTAAACTGGTTAACAATATTAAATCTCCTATTTGTGTTTGTTTTTCTTGTGGCTTTGAAAAATACTAAATGAGCAGGCCAAAGAAAAGGACAAGAAGTAAAGGATGTTCTCCCTATGTGAGTCCTGCCATTTCTCTTCTAAATTAATCCTGAACCCTTTCTTTCTACTCCCTTGCCTTGGCAACGATTTGTGGCCACTTCCTGGGGTCTCCCTTGAGCTGACCTTTATCTGGAAAGCCAAAAGGCCAATTCTCAGGTCTGCTTATCACCATTGAAGTACACATAAGTATATACTTATACAGTAGTGTTTATTACTATTTGACATAAGCTGACATTTTTTTCAAAGCAATATCCATAAGACTGCAGAAATCTTTTTTATATTAATTAAAATCCAGTTATATTGAACCACGAATGACTCCAATTTTCTTTCTCTTGACGGAACATATTATATGCCCCTAGGGAAAAACAAACCAGAAGCTGGGATTTCAATAAAGTTAAAAAGAAAACTCATATTGTAGATAAACTTTGGACTGCAAATGTACCCTGCAAATTAACCAAAAATTAGAGGCAACCTTCAAACTGGAAATAAAACCTTGACAAACAGAAGATCTGCTAGGGGATTTAAGTTTTAAAATAGGAAAAGAAAGCTATCTTCTCCTACAATGAAGGTAACTAGAGTAAGATGGGAAGGATCCTGAGTTGGTAGCTCCTGCCATCAGAGGTTAAGGAACCTCAGTGAGAAATAAGCTTAGGACAATGGCCAAGGAAGCTGAGAAGCCCTGAAGGATGATATCAACTAAAACTACTGTCCAATAAATATGCTTCATGTACATTAAGTGAACTGAGACAAAGGAACTGGACACTCTGAACTGGATACATGAAGTCAAACAAACCAATTGGTGGATCATCATATATCATATAAATATGATTAGAATGAGTGTTTGTGTCCTGTTTGAGATCTTTTTTCCCCTAGGATACTAGCTGTCCATTGTTTCCTCCCTGCCTCCATATGCCATACCTACTAAGCCTGTACCACATTCTCACGTTACCATACCCTTGCGGAGTGAACAGTGGTCCAGGACCCACTGTCCCCTTGGTCACATCTAACTGAATAGGAGCTGGACACACTGGACTGACAAACCTCTCCAGATACAGTTTCCAGTCAGTTACCAAGTACTGAACCAACAGTTGGAGGAAAACTTGGGAGCAGCCACTCGGGGCCGCAGGTGCTACACGAAATCAGGGCAAGCAAGACTGCAAAGAAATGTCAAAAATGATGTGAATTTGCAAGAAGAAGCAGAGACTATGTGGTATGTTTGTGGGAAGACAAAAGGGAGAGAATAGAGAAAGTGATTGCCTTGATTTTTGCTGACTTTCTTGTTCCCAATTCCAGCCTCTCATGAGACCAGTGACCTTTTGGCCTTCAGCTACTACAACATAACCTTTCAGGCTGGTTCATTTGGGGTTCTGTTTTGTCTGAACAATCAATACCTGGCTAAAATACCAACTAAAGGCCATTTGTAACATTCTCACCTTTGTCAACAAAACAGAATTGTCTTCAGTTTCGAAACGTCCAATTGGCCCAGTTTGAAAGTGGCAGAGAATAAGAGTACACTGATTTTGTATACATGTCAAAGAAAAAAACATATAAAAAATCAAATTCCTATAACCTTCCCCAGAACATTCCTATTCAGTGGGTTTTGTAAGACGTCCAAGTATCCATATTTTTAATAAGCATCCCTGGTGGTTCTGAGGAAGGTGGTTTAAAGATCACACTTTGAGAAGCACAGCTGTAAAGCCTTCTTCAATACTGCTATAAAGATCTATACACTTTCAAATTCTTCTCCAAAAACATTATATTCATCAAGTGCCAGCATTCAAAAGTAGCAAATTGTCTTTGGAAAGACAGATTTGTTTGAAACCCTAATAGGAGAGAGTATTGTCTCTATTATTCTTTCTGCATATATGTTTTGTTTCACATTAAATGGGATTTTGCAAAATAGCTCAGAGGGCCTAAACACAATTTATGATGTTGTTTCCATCAAAAAATGAATTGAAACTTCCAAAGAGCTAATTTTCAGACTTTTGAAAGCTAAGCAGTTTGTAATTTGAGAATTTCATGAGCCATTCCAACTGAGAAAATTCAATTATGAATGGTTTTAGATGATACCAAGGAATTATTGTTATTTCTGTCAGGAAATAATAGCATTTGGGTTATAAAAGAAAATTCATTTTTTAGAGATGAATACAAAACTATGTAGAGATGCAACGATGGGCTGTCCAGGATTTACATAAAAATACTTTAGCAAGGAAACTACATTTTTTTAAAAAAAGAAATAGATGGAGCAAACGAGGCAAAATCTTCATAATTGCTGAGTCTGGAAAAAATAAAATATGTACATAGAGTTTCTCTTCTTTTACTTCGATGTATACTAGAAAAATAAGTACATGAAATTTCAGTTAACGTAGCAGCCACATAAGTTTCCTATAGGACCACACATACAAGTTCAGCATGTCCAAATTGGAATAATTAGTGACATCACAAAGGAATGATGTAAGAGATCCTTTAATTTGGGGACAGAGATCTACTCATCCTTTGAAAATCTGTGACATGCTACAGAAAAAAGAAATCAAAGCCAGAGCATATGGAAAACTATTTTTTTTTTATTATTTGAGAGAAATTTTTATTTTTCTGAATACACACAAAAAAATCCTTAATTTAATAGAGAATAGACTAGAAACAGTGTGGTGAGGGACAGAGCACATTGAGACATAGTATTCTTTTTGATCTCCCTTTATGTAAACTACGGAAGCATGGGAAAATCCCTTCTGGTTTTTGCACATTCTTTTTGTAATCCTGAAATGCAGGTGACATACTTACTTCCTTGTGTTCCCATGAAATAATATCCTGTGGACCGTAAACTACACACAAAAGCTGGTTATTCATAATACTAACACATCTTATTTGATAATAAAATCAAACATTTGATAGATTTCTCAGACCAATTTTAGGGAGAAGACGGAGAAGAAATCTGGAAATAAAAAACGTAGTTACATTTTGGGAAAAAATAAAAAGAGGAATTCCATGTCCTTAGATGAATATTAACTAATGGTATTTGTCTCTCCTGTTCTTGTGTTATGAGGAGAGTTGTAACTAACAACACTGGTATACATGTATTATTGTCTTACTCTTATTTACAGTCCTCGCTTTCTTTAGAAATTGTATCTTCCTTAAAAGGGACTGTCAAAGCCTCAAGAAATCCAGATATCAGGTGCTGGCTGTGACACATAGCATTCCTTAAACTCAATTTACACATCTCTGAAAAAAGAACATTGAAATAGAGGATCTGAAAAATCTCACCCAACTCAAACATTCCATGACACATTTTTTCATAGTATTTTTTAAATCTCTAAAGCCTTCAGAGGCTTTATTCTTACTTAGTTGTACAACATAGTCCTGGGAAGCAATTAACCAGAGTTACTACACAGGCTATATCCAAGCACAAAAATTACCTAGGGGTCAACAAACAAGACAAGAATTGATTCTGCTGGAAGAGCTAAATAAAGATTTCTAATTCTTTGCTTTCCTTCAAACAATAGGTATTTAGGGTTCATTACTAACAGATAATTTCCTGATAAATTTCAATCAGAAATTAGGAAAAAAAGAGATTAAGTTCATAATGGAAGTCACTTTTAATATAAGTAACTTTTCTGGACCGTGTATGTAAGGGAAGGTATACTTTAAATCTGCTTTATTGGTAAACGCAAAGAAATATGCCTAGGAAATATGGCCAGCACTGTAAAAAAAGAGGAAAAGGGAATAAAGAATATGGATTCTCTCTTATTCTAGCTTTTACTAAAAAATAATAGTACTGAAAGCCTACAGTATTGTATACTTTGGGACATTTTATTTGCAAAAAGTGACAAAGCATTTTCACTTTTTTTCTGGCTTCAATGCACTTTACCACTCATGTGTTATGTAGGCATCTCAAATAATAAACAAAATTTATGGCTTGTGAGATGATTTTTGACTGTGGTTTTGAAAGGCCAGATGAAATTTAACATTTTTAATTTGATTCTCTCAAATTTTCTGGTCATTGATTTGTAAATAACAAGTACAATTATTTTCCTCATTTTTTTCTATGGGGAGAAAAGAATTGCTAAAATGACTGGAATGGTTAAACAGGACAAATGACAGAAAATATAAAAGAGACATCTTCTCCTATAACATTTCAACCATAAATAATACGCAGTAGAGTCTTTCACATATAGTCACTTACATCATCTCAACTGAAGGTTACAGATAAACTGGGCCAAAAACACCATCTTGTAAAAGGGTAATGTATGTCACAAAGGTACTGAGTTGGGGACTCACTTACATAGAGTCATCTATTCTCAAAACCTTCCTCATTTCAAAGAACTGAGCATGTACAAAGAAGCCAAAACAAAAGGATCAGTTCTCAATGCAAAGTCTAGGTGGGGGGAACAGGAAACAGAAAGTAAAAAGCAGCCTCCCTCTTCCTCAACTTTGGGGTACCCTTGTTTTCATAGAGCTCTCAACCCTTGGGTCAAGGCAAAGATCAGCAAGAAGGGCCCTTCAAAGGTGGGAACAGCCTTCTGGGATTGATCTTTGAAAATCAGGCTGGGACTCTGCTCAGGAAACAGCACAGCTGTGTTGTGTGGGTACAGTGCTCTCTGAGAAGGTCATTGTGGATACAGGATGCAAGGCCAGAGCAGGAAACCTACAGGGGTCAATAAAAACATCACCTTTTCCCCATTTCTAATTTGCTATTTTTCCCCCATTTTCCAATTTAAACCTGATCTGAAGAAATGTCATCAGTCTCTAAGATGTCTTACCCTAGTCTGATGACTATCCACACTTAGGGCACATCCTGCCTTGACCCTGGCACTTTACCCACTGTTTCTCTTTCATCTCCTATACTAACATAAGCATACCACTACCCACTTTCTATTCAAATCAAACCTGGCATCACCAACAAATCTCTTAGACACACGCATTCTGCAAGTGTCCATTCATAGCATTAAAGTGAGTCAGCCCAGATCTCTTTTCCCTTTACTTCCCTTCTGGTTCAGGCTCTACCCACTATCACAGCCCCAAATCAAAGCCCTATCTTTTATAACTATCTTGCATGATATTATTGCTTAGCTAGGGGCCTTATTGCCTAGGATGGTGTACGAAACATAGAAGATCCTTAGTAATTTGGGAATTACCTATTAAATTCTTCCAGATGACCATTATGCCATCATTAGACATTTCCTTTTCTTACTCTCAATCCGGAATCTGTTTTTTTTTTCTACTACCATGGCACACAGTCAAATCTACCATCCTTATTTCCATCTTCTATCCAGACTGAAAAGTCAACTCTCAAAGAGCTTGGAAGTTTCACTAGGGTTGTTTTTTCCTTGGGATCTGACTTTAAACCTCACCGTGATAATAAAGCTCTCAAGTCTCCTCTTTGTCTATCTCCCCAGCAGTCACCCACTTAAGGGCTTATTTCTCCTTTTAAAAATGCAATTCAGAACATAGTTCTGCTTCTAGAAAAATTTACTCCCATTTTCTCCCATTCTTACCCAAAAACATGATTTCCAAGTGACTTCAAACCCCTCCCCCAAAAAGTATATACACAGGGCTTCCATCAAACGTATTTCCTGCTGTTTCTATTATTGCTGTATATGATCAAGAATTCACCTGCTTTCTAAGGTATTTCCTCCATTCCTAAAAACATAAACACACATAGTTGAACCCAACAGAGGTAATAAAGGTGCAGAAATAAGAAAGAGAATAATAGATGCGGTAAAATGGCCAACTGTCTTGTCCTTTCTGTTCATTATCCTTCTCCCACTGCAAATATCTGGCTATTTAAATTTATTGTTTCCACCCTTGTAAGAACAAGGTGCATTTCATCTAGTGAGGCTTCTCTTTGTTTTGCTGGGTCAAAACTGGGAGAACGTATATGATAAGAGACGAATTATTCTAGGAGACACTGAATATTTTTCCCCTCAAAATGTGTAACGATGATGTATTTTCTGTTAGTTGCTTGGTCCTTAAAATCTAATTTGCTTCAGTCAGTCCCAAACTAGAAACTTGAAAAAAGAAAATCATAAAAATACAGTTTTCTAATTATCAATTATGAGTAGTCTATATTCTGTAGTCAGAGCCTCCAAACTGAGAAATCCACTGAAATGAAGACATATTGACCCTAAACTCCAAGTACTTTTTGCCATAGCATCACTATATCACTTTCCTTTGGTAAATGAGGTTGGCTTTGGTTAAAAATATGAAAAATTAAAGAAAGTATTAAAGGAACCAGTCAGTCCCCTTCTCACACCACTACCACTGCGTGCCCAGCCCCAACCTCTGCCCAATTCCTGGCTTAAAAATGATCCCATTTCCTACCTATCTGGTGAACAACAATTGCTCCCAACCACTGTAATTTATATATATATTCTCTCTTTTAATCCATCCCAGGACGCTTGGAAGTAGGTTTTAACGTTCCCATCATACACCTTAAAAAAATAAGGCCCAAAATGAAAATAATGCCAAAGGATAATGTCAGTCAACAGAGTTGTTTAACAGAGCCCATTCTAATCCTTTGTTAATACTGTAAATTATGGAAAATCTTAAAGACTGTATGGATTCAGAACTCCTAAGATTTTTGAATTTTAAAATGTAAAAATGCATACCTGTTTTTTCCTTGAATTTTCTTTGGAAAACAGGTCTGCTGACAACACAGATGTAAATGGAGAACAGCATAGCTCAGGAAAAGGGTTTGGAATAGATGGCATTTCCAGAACATCAAGATCTTTCTTTTTTCTCCTACAGCAAGAGAACATAGGATGTAATTTACATAAAACAGAATGTAAAATATAATTGCTGTCAGGATTAAAAAGTGTGCTAAGGCCAACATGTACCACTCTGTGGCAAAGCTCGTATTATATAAAGTATACAGAAAAGGTCTGTGATGTACTCTCTATGGGTCAAAATATAGTATGTTAATTCGAGATGAAAAAAATCTCTTACAATATTTCTCTCTCTCTCTCTCCTTTTCTCTCTCTTTTGCCTTTAAATCACCAGGCATGGAAACTATTCCTTTTGATAATTTGACTATACCATTACTAATGTAAACATCACCCTGAGGAGTCAGACATTGTTAGGCTTCCATTATATTGACAAAGTCTTTAAGTCACATTTAGTGCATTCATCCTTATGATATTTTACTAATCACTTTTGGAAGTTATGGTTTATTAATTATAGCTGTGGTTCATCTCACTTCAAATTTCATTCACAATGTTGCCCACACACAGTCTGTTGATATTTCAAGTGCTTATAGATATTAAACAGTGAGGCAGTGTTTTGAGGAGGTAAGTTAATAGAACTTGATGGTATAAACCACTCTAGTCCACTGGAGAGTAATTTCAACTTCACTGAAGTTGGAGCGCTTTGAAAATCAGGAAAAAAAATGTAATATTTAAATGTATGAATATAAAGGACTACAGATTTGTGTATTGTTGTAACCTTTTTTTTTCCCAAAAGTATGTGCAACTCTAAAGGCACTTAGTGCTGAATGCTATGGAGATTGGCAAACCTTTTAAAACCTCTATTCTTTCCTGTTGAACAGCAAGACTGCTCAAATGTCAATCCATGCTTTGCTTCTACAGGGTCGCTGTAAGACTCTGTGGGAGGTGAATACATTTATGCTACGATTTTTTTAAATATATAAAATAAAATAGAGTTTCCTTTGTCAAAATGCAGGGCCACGAAGGAGCAGAAGGTGATCAACCTGCAGCCTGGCCTCCTAGTTTCACACCGATGGGCAGAGGCGAAAGAGATGAGAGCTCTCAATGAAACGGTGATGCTATTTATAAGGCACTGTGAGATCGCAATGTCCTGCTGGTCCGGTAGGAGCCAGCTCAGAGGATTGTCTTCAGAGACTTTTACAAACTTGGCCCAGCTCTGGGCACATGGCTCACCCCCTAGGACCGCCTCCTCACCCCCTCGCCTGCTGCCCAGCCAGGACACTTCCCCGCGCCCTCCAGGGCTGCCTACCTGTCTGCAGCACAGCCGCGGGTCCCGTCCGGCGGGGGCAGGAGCGTTCGCGCGTGCAGCCAGGGGGCCGGAGCCAGGTCGTGGGCGTCGCCCCTCCCCTGGGCAGCGCCACACACCTGGGCGGCCAGCGGCGAATCCCGGGCAGCCGCCCTGCCCGCGGCGCTCTGCCCATCTTGCAGGGAAGTGGTCATTGTCGCCGGCCGGGGGGCTCGGGCGTCATGGGAGACCCGGCGCGTGGGGAGAACGGGATCGCGCGGCGGAAGGCGAGGTGCCGGCTAGGCAGCCCGAGCGCTCTGCAGGTGCGGTGGCCTCGCAGCCTGCGCTCGGGGCCCCGGCGGCTGAGACGCGCGGCCGAGCAGTCTGCGAGGCGGCGGGGGAGGGGAGGGGGCGGACGAGGAGGGTGGGGAGAGGGGAGGAGCGGCCGGTGGGTGGGGGCCGCGGGCGGCGGGGCGAGGCGCGGAGGGGGCGGGGAGGGCGCGCGAGCCGCGGGCCGGCCCCGCGCGTGGCCCGGGGCGCCCGGGACCGCTGGCGTCGCTCCCGGGCCGTCCGCTCCGGGACGCTAGGCAGGGACCGCCGCCTCCCCAGGTGGGCTTCGGGGCGCGAGGCTGAGCTCAGGGTCTGGGCGGCCCCGGCGGCGTCGGAGGCGGGGACGCAGCCGAGGGGGTGCTCCCGCTGGGCTTGCCGGGAGGACCGCTGGCGGGACAGGGGTCTGCGCAGCCCTGACCCTCCCACCCTTGCATTCTTCTTGTTCAGCGATCTGAGATCACCTAAGCTGTTGCTGGGCCGCCATGACAGTCCCCACGGGGCCAGGAGGCCAGGAGGCCAGGAGGCCAGGGTACCAGGGGGCTGGGTTTGCCCCAGTCCTTCCCCCACGTGCTGCTTCTTCCATCCACTCCGCAGCCAAAGACGGGGGGGCTGCAGGAGAGCGATAGGGGAGCAAGGAGTCCAATCATTATAGAAACTACCGAGATGTTGAGAATTCCCAGTAAAGCATGAGTAAACCTGAAGGTGTCTGGAATTAGAAAGACTATTAGTTTTATTGTAATGAGAGAAGCTTACGTTAATGAATTCCATGGTGCCTTACGCTACCTATTCCATCCTCTCAACAGCTCCATAAATTAGATGTTTATCTCATTTTACACAAAAGGAAACTGGGGCTCAAAGCCATCGCCTGTAATCCCAGCACTTTGGGAGGCCAAGGCAGGCAGATCAGCTGGGGTCAGGAGTTCGAGACTAGGCTGGCCAACATGGTGAAACCCCGTCTCTACTAAAACTACAAAAAATAGCCGGGCGGGGTGGCTGGTGCTTATAATCCCAGCTACTGTGGAGGCTGAGGCAGGAGAATCGCTTGAACCTGGGAGACGGAGGTCACAGTGGGCCAAGATAGCGCCATTGCACTCCAACCTGGGCAACAGAGCGAGACTCTGTCTCCAAACAAAGAAACAAAACAAAACAACAACAACAACAAAAACGTAGCACTAGTAGCTGGTGTAATCAATATTCCAACCCAGAAGCTTCGTTCTCAAAAACCCAGACTGTTTGAAATGGTAATGGCATTATTATGCTCACGCTGTGACATGCAGCAGCCCTACTCTGAAATGTTGGGTGATCCTGTTTCTGCTGTTCCAATAAGTGTGCCCGTCCCTGGGCACTCTTGAGGATTTCCAAATGTTTCACAGGTTCTTTGTTCTTTGACCAAAGTTAGGTAATATGTGTCCCTGGCATCTGCTTCACCAGGTTTTCTTAATTTCAACAACCTCTGCCCAGGGAAAGGTAAACACTGCCTCCAGAAGAAAGCAGCAGCTCCCTCCCCCATCTCAGTGCATCCTCTCCCACCAAGGCACAGACCACTAGACAACCCAGGGGTCACTAACTCCCAGCCTGCCAGGATACCTGGGCACTCGTGAAGACAGATCTTTGAGTTAGAGTTCAGGGAATCCAAATTCTTCATTTTTCTAGTGTCAAAATTAAGGCCCAGAAGTATACCTGGATCACAGTGGGTGTGATCTCTGGGATCCTTTATACCAGGGGTCCCCAACCCCTGGGCCCTGGACCACACCATACCAGACCATGGACTGTGAGGAACCAGGCCGCAGAGCAGGAGGTGAGCGGCTGGTGAGCCAGCATCACACCGAGATCCCTGCCTTCTGTCAGATCAGCTGGGCATTAGATTCTCATAGATGAGAGAACCCTATTGTGAACTGTGCCTGCCAGGTATCTAGGTTGCTCCTTGTGAGATGATGATCTGATGATGGTGTGATGATCTGAGGTGGAACAGTTTCATCCCGAAACCATCACTCCCACTTCCCATTCGTGGAAAAATTTTCTTCCATGAAACAGGTCCCTGGTGCCAAAACGTTGAGGACACTGAAGTTTATACAATAC
Organism: Aotus nancymaae; assembly: GCF_030222135.1. Lineage (NCBI taxonomy): Eukaryota > Metazoa > Chordata > Mammalia > Primates > Aotidae > Aotus > Aotus nancymaae. The sequence goes on along the minus strand of NW_026988442.1, from coordinate 47,824,588 downwards.
TTTGGCCAAACCAGGACAAAATGATTCTCCTTCTCAGGAAAAAAAAAAAAAAGTAATAATACTAATGTTGGTAATTACTAACATTTTTTGACACGTGTGTCAGACAAAGCCCTCACTCACATCCGGTTCTCTGAATTACAGATTCTATGCCTGGATTTAAGTGAATTTAATTTAAAAGCATACAGATATACTGAGATTATCCCAGCAAAAACCAAATGAGGTATGTAGTTGCAAATAACTTGAACTAAAGAAACAAAGAAATAACTAAACTTTAATCATTATCATCATTATGCCAATTTTATCTAGAACTCTTGCAGGCAGCCATTTCTTCTTCTTCTTTTTTGTTTTTGTTTTGTTTTTTTTTGAGACAGAGTCTTGCTCTGTCACTCAGGCTGGAGTGCAGTGGCACAATCTCCGCTCACTGTAACCTCCGTCTCCCAGGTTTAAGTGATTCTCCTGCCTCAGCCTCCTGACTAGCTGGGACTACAGGTGCACACTGCCTAGCTAATTTTTTGTATTTTTAGTAGAGACGGGGTTTCGCCATTCTGGCCAGGCTGGTCTTGAACTCCTGACCTCGTGATCTGCCCGCCTCAGCCTCCCAAAGTGCTGGGATTACAGGCGTGAGCCACCTCGCCCAGCCATTTCTTCTAAGAATATTATAGTTTGAGCATTCTCACAGCACACAAATCAGTGGCTGAAGTTTATAACATCTCCATTCCAAACAACTCTCTCTCTATCTCTATCTCTCTCTCCCCCCTTTCTGTCTCTTGCACACAAAAGACACCACACACACACGCACACACACACACACACACACACCAGAAGAGAGAGAGCACACTCTTGATTTTTTTTTTTCTTGGAGAAAGGGATAGGTGGAAACTGCATATGTCTTTGGAATCACTGGAAATGCTATTTCCCAGTAGTGTATCCTGCTCCACATCCTAGCATACTTGCCATAATTTCTTAACCCCAAGAAAGAGTATTCCTTTGTTGGAAGTAGGTCTCTATTGTGTCTGCCCTTTCCAGGCATTCTCTTATTTAGTGGAAACACAGGGAGGGTCAATTTGCAGGCTTGATGCTCATCCTCTGACCCGCCATGGGTAGAAATTGTAATTCCTGCGATTACCAAGGGCAAAAAGAAAAAGAACAGGCCTCTGATAATGAGAACCTAAATAATTTTTTCTCATAGATTGGGAGTAAATATTAAATTTACTCCCAATAGTACCTTGAGAATTTGTACCAAGGGTTATTAGAATTAGCTCACTCACATTTTTGAAGCAAGTCAATAAAGGAACGAGGTTTTTTTGTTTTGTTTTGTTTTTTATCCAAGTGGTTTACAAGAAATGATTCTAAATAAAGAACTATGCAGTATAAAAGGTACAGCATACTGTCAGACCTGCTACAGCCTAAGATAATAGAGGTGTTTTTCTATAAAAGAGAAGTTTTAAAAGAGAAATTTTCATCCTCATAATGGACAGATTTCTGAAACAATAAAGCAGATATTTGGGTACCAAAGAGTGATGTCAGTCTCCTGGATGGCTGTCCTCTCTTTTGACTTAGATGAAATTTTCATCCTCATAATGGACAGATTTCTGAAACAATAAAGCAGATATGTGAGTATTAAGGAGTGATGTCAGTCCCCTGGGTGGCTGTCCTCCCTTTGGACTTGAGCCTGTAAAATTGCAGAGAAGCAGCTTGTCCCCTGGCCCCTTTCCTCTGTGGACATTTCCTACTCTTTGCACCTCCCTTTCCTGTTTTTCCTCAGGAATCTCAGTCTTTCTACATCTCCTGGAAAATGTGTCCTCATTGCATTCCTCTCTCCCTCTACTCATCAATCAAATTTCTTAACCCTTTGTATTGTGAAAGATAAAACACATACAGAAAAGAAGTTCTAAAGTGAAAATGTATAATGACTTATCACAATGAAAACACTGATGTCAGGTCATGAAATGAACTCTTGTCAGCTCTCCAGAAACTCCTCTCTTACTCCTTCCTCCAATTCAAATTTCCTTCCTTCCTTCTTTCCTTCCTTCCTTCCCTTCCTCTCTCCCTTCTTTCCTTCTTTCTTTCTTTCTTTTGTTCTTTTTCTTTCTCTTTTTTTTCTTTTTCTTTCTTTCTTTTTATTTTATTATTATTTTTTTTTTTTTGCAGTATCTGTCACCCAGGCTGGAGTGAAGTGGCAGGAAAATAGCTCACTGCAGCCTTGACTTCCCGGATTCAAGCAATCCAGCCACCTCAACCTCCCAAGTAGCTGGGACCACAGGCACATGCCATCACACTCAATTCTTTACTTTCAGTACAAAAGAGGTCTCACCATGTTGCCCAAGTTGGTCTCAAGCTCCTGGGCTCAAGCAATCCTCCCTCTCTGGCCTCCCGAAGTACTGAGATTACAGGCTTGAGCCACCACTCCCAGCCCAATTCAGATTTTCAGAGTAATCAAATCCTTCTTTTTGTTTATAGTTTAACACCTAATTATCCATCCCTAAACAAAATAGATTATGTTTTCCAGGTTCACTGTTCATATAGATGGAGCCAAAAAGACGGCCCTTTTACGTTTGACTTGGTTCCCTTAATGTTGCATTTGTGATATTCTTCTATGCTGTTGCAAGTAGCTTTAGTTTTTCTGTTTGTTTTTCTATTGTATGTAATACCACAATTTACTTATTCATTTTACTGGAGAAAGATATCTAGGCTGTTTCCATCTTTGACTATTATTAACACTGCTACAATGTGCATTTTACACTTTTCTTGGTGCACATAGGCAGGCACTTCCGGGAGGTATACATGGAGGAGTGGCATTGTGAGGTCATGGTATATAGACACATGTTCTGTTTTAGTAGATACTGCAGTTTCCCAAATTGTTTGTATTGATTTTCATTACTACCAGGAATGCATAAGCTTCCCCAGTTCTTCACATCCTTGACAATAAGTATATTAGAATTGTCACAGTAGGCATTCTGGTGAGTGCATAGCAGTATCTCACTGTGGAATTAGACTTTTCTTTACGACTAATGAGTTTGAGCACTTTTTTCTGTGATTAGTTGCAATTTGGATATCCTCTTTTTGTTTTTCATTTTTGAGAATTGGAGTCTCGTTCTGTTGCCCAGGCTGGAGTGCAGTGACACAATCATGGCTCAGCTCACTGCAATCTCAACCTCCTGGGCTCAAGCAATCCTCCCTTCTTGGGCTCCCAAAGTGCTGGAATTACAGGCATGAGCACACGCCTGTAGTGTCCAGAGCCTGGCTTGGACATCCTCTTTTGACGGACCAGTTCAAATCTCTTGCCCATTCTTATGATGAGTTCTTTTTCTTCCTCACTTATGAGTTATTTTTAAGTTCTAGGGTTTTTTTTATAGTGTAAAGGTATATAGGTTGTTTTTTATTAATATAAATTAGTAGTATCACAGCCTCATTCACAGAATTATCCTGTCCTCACAACTTTGCAGTGACTCCTTTGTCATAATCAATTGCTGATCTATTCATAAGTCTATTTTGGGTTCTCCTTTCTATTCCACTGGCTTATTTAACAATATTTATGTCAATATCTCATTGCTGTAATCATTATGATTTATAACAAGTCTTAATACTCAATAGAGCAAGGCTTTTTATTCTATTCTTCAAGACTGATTCTTCAAGATAGTTAACAGCACAGATCTTGGTCTTAGATCTGATCTCAAAAAGATAGGTATTAAATATAATATATCTTTATCACATATATCCTTTAACAGATAAAAGAGAAGGGTTCCCTAATTTTCCTTGTTTGCTAAGAATTTTTATTATGAATGGATAGTGAACATTATTAAACCAACTTTTCTGCCTTTAGAGTTGATCATATGGTTTTTCTCCATTATTCTATTAAAGTAATTATGTTGACTTTTTAATGGTAAATTAAGTGTACATTCATAGGATAAACCCTACTCATATAGATACATATATTTATTCACATTGCTAATATTTTGTTTACTGGTTTTTGCACCTATGTTCATAAATGAGATTGACCTGAATTTTTCTTTTTCATAATATTCTTCTGAGATGTTGGTCTAGGGTAATGATTGCCTTGTTAGAAGTGGAGAGTTTTCCCTCTTTTTCTTTCTTTGAAGAGTTTATACAGATTATTTCTTATATAAATTGTGTTATTTCTTCCTTAATAGTTAATACAATTTACTTGTTAAGCCATCAGACCCTGTAGTTTTCTTTGTGGAAAAGTTGTTTAATAAATGACTTATTTCTTCCTTAGTAGTTAATAAAATTTACTTGTTAAGTCATCAGACCCTGTAATTTTCTTTGTGGAAAAATGTTTAATAACTGACTCAATATCTTTAATAGTTATAGGACTATTCTAAATTCTTTTTTCTGCTGTCAATTTTGACAAGTAGCATTTTCTAGGAATGTATCTCTTTTATCTAAATTTTAAAATATTTTGGCAGAAAATTATTCATATTTTTCTATTAGCTTTTTAATATCTGAAGGATTTACTATGCTTCCCTATGCCCATTCCTGACATTGGATATTAGTGCTTTCTCTCCTTTTTTCTTGATTATATTCACTAGAGTTCATGAAATTCTTAAGCTTTTCAAGAATAACTTATTTTTCATTTGTGCTTTATTTTGTTAATTTCTATACTTTCCTTTTTTTTTTTTTTTTGGTTTTCAGGTTTTTTTTGAGACGGAGTCTCACTCCGTTGCCCAACCTGGAGTGCAGTGGCACTTCCGCCTCCCAGGTTCAAGCAATTTTTCTGCCTCAGCCTCCTGAGTAGCTGGGATTACAGGCATCTGCCACCACGTCTGGCTAATTTTTTATACTTTTAATAGAGATGTAGTTTCACCATGTTGACCAGGCTGGTCTCAAACTCCTGACCTCAGGTGATCCACCCACCTCAGCCTCCCAAAGTGCTGGGATTACAGGCATGAGCCACTGCTCCTGACTTCTATTTTTATCTTTCTAATTTCCCTCCTTTTTTTTTTTTTTTTGGTTTTATTTGCAGTTATTTTTTGTTGATTTTCTAAATATTTTACATAGATGCTTATAGTTTATTGCTGTTTAGCTTTATTTTCTAATATTGACATTTAAAGACATACATTTCCCTCCAGATATGATTTTAACTGTATCCTTGAAGCTTTAGTATATTTATTTGTATTATTCAGTTCAAAGTATTTTATACTTTCCATTGCAATATTCTTCTAGCTGTCGATTTTGATTCTTTCAAATATATAATTTAACTATCTTGATATCACAAACTATACTTTATGTGATTTCAGTCCTTTGAAATTTCTTGAAAATTGCTTTATAGCTCAGACTATGGTCAATTTTTAATAATATTCTATGTATGATATCAAAGAAGGAGTTTTCTATAGTTGCTTCACTTATGTATGTGTAGGTCAATTAGGACAAATGTGTTAACCATGCTATTTAAATTCCTTATTCTTACTGATTTTTGTTTGTTTTGTTATTTCCTGAGAGATGTTATATTAAAATTTCATCACTCAATCACTCCCTATTGGCAATCACTCTCCATTTTACTCCAACCTACTCAGTCCTAGGTTACCATTAATTTACTTCCTGTCTCTTCCTGTCCAATGTATCTGCACCATGCTACTTTCCCATGAGCAATCTATGAAGGGTCCAGTTCCTCCACCTCCTAACACTTGTTATGATCTGTCTTTTTGATTATGGTCATTCCAGTGGGTGCCAAGTGGTATCTCATTATGGTTTTGACATGCATTTTCCAGATGGCTAATGATGTTGAGTATATTTTCCTGTGCCTATTGGCCATTTGTATATTGTCTTTGGAGAAATGTCTATTCAGATCCTGCCTTTTTAATGGAATCATTTGTCTTTTTATTATTGATCTTAATTGTTCTTTACATATTCTAGGTACAAATCCCTTATCGTATTTATGATTTGCAAAATTTTCTCTCATATGAGGAATTAACTTTTCACTTTTTTGCTGATATCTTTGAACCACAAATGCTTTTAATGATGATGAAGTACGGTTTATATTTACCTTTGGACACTTGTGATTTTGTGATCTCAAGGTGGCTTTTCCTATGCCAAGCTCACAAAGATTTACTCCTATATTTGCTTCTAAGAGTTTTATGGTTTTAGTCCTTACATTTACATTATAATAATTTTGAGTTAATATTTGTGTATGGTATGAAAAGGGGGTTCAGATTCCTTATTTTGCATGTATATATCCAGTTGTCCAAGCACCAGTTAGTAAAAACACGTATTTTCCCATTGAAATTTCTTTTTTTTTTTATTGCATTTTAGGTTTTGGGGTACATGTGAAGAACATGCAAGATTGTTGCATAGGTACACACGTGGCAGTGTGATTTGCTGCCTTCCTCCCCTTCACCTATATTTGGCATTTCTCCCATTGAATTTTCTTAGCACCCCTGTCAAAAATCTATTGACCATAAATATGACAGTTTATTTCTGAGCTCCCAAATCTAGTCCATTGACGTGTCTATCCTTCTGCCACACCACACTACTTTTATTGTGCTATCTTTTTAGTAAACTTTAAAGTTTTGAAATCAGGGGAACAGACAAGGTGGCTCACAACTGTAATCCCAGCACTTTGTTAGGCTAAGGCAGGCAAATGGCTTGAGCCCAGGAGTTCGAGACCAGCCTAGGCAACATTGTGAAACCTCGTTTCTACAGAAAAATACAAAAGTTATCCAGGTGTAGTGATGTGTGCCTGTAGTCCTAGCTACTCAGGAGGGTGAGGCAGGAGGATCACTTGAGCCTGGGAGGCAAAGGTTGCAGTAAGCCAAGATCATTGTGCCCTGGGCAACAGAGCCAGATCCTATTTTAAAAAAACAAAATTGAGATCAGGAACTGTGAGTCCTCCAACTTTGCTTTTATTTTTTTAAGGTTATTTAAGCTAAGGCTGGGCACGGTTGCTCACACCTGTAATCCCAATACTTTGAGAGGCAGAAGCGGGCAAATCATGAGGTCAAGAGATGCAGACCATCCTGGCCAACATGATGAAATCCTGTCTCTACTAAAAATACAAAACTTAGCTGCGTGTGGTGGTGCACGCCCGTAGTCCCAGCTACTCAGGAGGCTGAGGCAGGTGAATCACTTGAACCCAGGAAGTGGAGGTTGCAGTGAGCTGAGATCAGGCCACTGCACTCCAGCCTGGTGACAGAGCGAGACTCCGTCTCAAAAAAAAAAAAAGATATGCATTTTCAGATCAGCTAATGCAGAGGAGCCAGCTGGGATTTTGGTAGGGATTGTATTGAATCCAGGGTTCAACTTTGGGAGTATTGCCCACTTAACAATATTAAGTTTTCCAATCTATGAATGTGGAATAGCTTTCCATTTATTTGTGTCTTCTGTAGTTTTGTTTTAAAATGTTTTAAAACTTTAAGACTATAAATGTTGTACTTCTTTCTTAAATTTATTTCTAAGTATTTTGTTCTTTTTAATGTTGTTATGAATGGATTGTTTTCTTATATTTCCAGAGTGTTTGTTCCTAATTTATGGAAACCAAATTGATTTGCATATTGACTGTGTCCTGCAACCTTGCTGAATGAGTTTATTGGTTCTGATAGGTTTTGTTTTTATTGTTTTGTCCTTTAGTAGATTTCTCCAGATTTTCTATATACAAGACGACGTCATCTGCAAACAGAGGCAATTATAGTTCTTTCTTTCTTCTTTCCTTCCTCGTTTCTTCCTTCCCTCCTTCCTTTCTTTCTTTTCCTAGAACCTCCAACACAATGTTGAATGGAAGTGCCAAAAATATAAATTTTTGTCTTTTTTCCGATCTTAGGGGAAAATAGTCAATCTTTCAGCATTCTATTCTATGTTGGCTGTCGGTTTGTTATAAATGCCCATTATCAAGTTGAAAAATGTTGCTTCTATTCCTAGTTTCTAGAGTGTTTTTATTATGAGGAGGCAATGGGTTTTGTCAAACTGTTTTCTGCGCCTCTTCATATTTAAAAGATGTTTTTGTTGGCCATAGAATTATTGGTTGGCACTCATGTCTTTCAACACTTTGAATACATCCTTTCATTGCTCTGCCTTAATTGTTTGTATTGAGATATCAAATGTCGGCCTAAAATTAACGAATGCTCCTGGGAAGAGGGAGGCTCTTCATCAAACCATAACCTAGTCTATATTTTATTCCTTTAAAATGGGACTTCTTTAGCCCCCTAGCTTATTGCCAGTTATTCTACCAAAGCAATTTTTAATTGTGGACTGGGATGAAGCATCTTCTGACTTATATAGTGACCATACATTTCTTTCAGTGGCTTTTAGAAGATAAAATTCACACCTGAGTAAAATAAAGCATAGGAGAATGGTAACTTCAGGTTAAGTTACTCTAAGATAGAAGGATAGTACTGTGGCCAACTGGTGAAGGCCCTATTTTATAGGACCACAATCCACTGGAGATCCTACTACCTTCTGTTAAGTGGTCCTCTCCCATGAAAGACCATTTAAGTAATCTTTGTGTCTAATTGAAAATAAAATTTCTGGGAACACTAATTGAGTTGACAGGCAAAGCTACCTATACCTCTTATAAATTTATTCATTTATCTTCTGCCTTAGTTTTTGTTTTGTTTTTGTTTTTGTTTTTTATGGAGTCTCGCTCTATCGCCAGGCTGGAGTGCAGTGGTACAATCTTGGAATCTTGCCTTACTGCAACCTTCAACTCCTTGGTTCAAGCAATTCTCCTTCTTCAGCCTCCCAACTAGCTGGGCTTACAGGCATGCACCACCATGCGCGCTAAATTTTGTATTTTTAGTAGATACAGAGTTTCACCATGTTGGCCAGGATGGTCTTGATCCCCTGACCTCGTGATTTGCCCATCTCGGCCTCCCAAAGTGCTGGGATTACAGGCATGAGCCACTGCACCCAGCTTATTCATTTATCCTCTAACACAACTTTCAGATGCTCAAACTGCTTCATGTAAAACTTTTAGCATGCTTATGAATTTCCATAATGCCCCAATTAAGTCTCCTAATTCTTGGTAGTACCAAAATTTTTTCAGCAGTTGTAATATTCCTGCTTGTGATTGCTTTGTGGGAAGAGGAAATTTGGGGCTCCAAAACTGTCTGTGACTTTTATAAGCTAAAGTCAGTACAATTTCATTTATTTTAAAGCAGTAAAGAAAACCACAGCAGTGCTCCAGGGAGTGTGCTTTATTCTCCAGCCCTCGAAGCACAACTTTTAGTGAGTGTCTCTTGGCACACCTATGCATGCCCACCTTTATTAGATCTAAACTGTGCATACTCTTAGACCTGTGAGCTCCAGATGGCTCACAGTGATCCTGCCACCAGCTTTAATATGGAAGTGTAAAGTATAGCTATTTTATATCTCAACTTTTATTACTCTCAGTAGCTAGATATAGTTCCCATCTCATTGACTTTTTAAAAAAAAAATAAACAAATTAGTTATCTCGTATTTAAAACAGCAGTACTAGTAAATCCAAGGATTGTCCTTGAATGAATGTCTTAAAGGAGCAGCAGGATTCTATTTTAAAAAGATAAAAAGAAGTAAAAGGATTGGGATTGTGGCAAGATAAAATAGAAATGAAAATTCCCTTAAAGAACAGGCTATAGGAATTGAAAATCTTTGATAACAGTTTTTAAACTAGCAATGTACCATAGTGTTATACCCAAAAAAATAGGATAGTATACCTGAATAAATGCTAATTTAACCCTTCCCTACAGATTCTCTTAGGGCTTCATGTTGTAAGGAACTTGGATTTCCCAAGGAATTAGAATATACCAGCAAAGATCAAGTGCTTATAGAAGAAAGCTCAGTATCACAGTTTTGTACCCCATTTATAGCAAGTACACAGATCCCTAAATCCTGCATTCTGTGGGTGAATAATGCCCATGGTTTTAGTTTCTTTTCTTTTCTTGTTCTCAGTATTGACCTTGACTTCCTTCTATATATTTTAGTTGTGTCTATTATTTTTATTGTTATCTTGCTGTATTTGTGCAAGCCACCTCAAATACTTTTTGGAACAAACCTAGTGATGGATTGATAGACATATAAAAATAACAGTTAGCAACTTACAATGATTACTATATACTCTACAGTTTTGTGAGGGGATAAATGGCCTGCAGAGTGAGTGTGGACAAAGCCAGAGAAACACTATTTTGGTAAGATTATTTGGACTCCATATTTTCTCTTTTATTCATGCCCAACCAATATGTCTTAGAGATTTCTCTTTTATTGGACACTTGAATATCAAAGGGATAGGAAGATGATAGAGATAAAATTTCAACTTCCCTTCTGATGCCAACCTGGTACTATTTAAGTCTCATGCCATCTAAGGCCTGCATTTCACATGTCCCTCTTCCAGCCCCCAAATATCTCTCTCATATGGGGGCTTACCCAATGTACAAATGATGCCTAGATAATGTGTATCATCTTTAAGGATTAAATGGATCATTCATTTATTTCTTACCATTAATTCAGAGTCTACTGTCTATAGGATATGGTGTTCTATTAGAAATCCTTGTCTCAGCTTTTAAGAAATTTAAATAATATATTAAGAAACATGTAACAATCCACAACTTAAAAATCAGTGTGGAAATAATGACACTTCTTTTGGCTTGATACAGAAATCTTGCCTTTGATTTGCTACGTTGCGTAATGGCCAATACTCAAATTCATTCTCACTTACTCCGTGATTTCTCTTGCCACATGTTGATTCCTAGGCCCGGCTTAAAATTTAGTTGAGACTTCTATCTCTTCCTCTTGCTACGTTGCATAATGGCCAATACTCAAATTCATTCTCACTTACTCCGTGATTTCTCTTGCCACATGTTGATTCCTAGGCCCGGCTTAAAATTTAGTTGAGACTTCTATCTCTTCCTCTCTGCAAACACTCCCAGCCGCACCATGAGGTAACACCTTGTGCAGAGATCTGTAGCATACATTTCCATCCCTACCTTCAAATTTTATAGGAACATTTGAGAACCTCTTCTGCAATTTCTTCAGAAAATAAAGGAAAATAGGTGAGGGGGATCACTCCAGGGCTTCTCTTGGGCTGGATATTCTAGATGTCACATACCTACAATCATGTATTAAGAAAATCTATCCTCCTGCTTTGGAGATTATCTATCTAGCTATCATAGCCCAATTCTATTCAATATTTGAATCTGTTTTCCTTCTAGTTCTGATTTTATATGGCTGTGTGGTTAGACCAATGTTGGGGGACCAGTTTGTCTGACCATTGCATTTTCAGAATAAATAAGAAATTGTTAGGCTAGACACAGTGGATCACGCTTGTAATCCTATCACTTTTGGGGGCTAAGGCAGGCAGACTGCTTGAGCCCAGGATTTCGAGATCAGTCTGGACAATATGGTAAAACCATGTCTCTACAAAAAATACAAAAATTACCTAGGTATGGTGATGTGCACCTGTAGTCACAGCTGCTTAGAAGACTGAGAGGTGGGAGGATTGCTTGAGCCTGGGAGGTCAAGGCTGCAGTGAGCCATGATTGTGCCATTGAACTCCAGCCTGGGAGACAGAGCAAGACCCTGTCTCAGAGAAAAAAAAAAGAAAGAATGAAATGGTTATTCTGGTTTCAAATATTAGTCTCAAGGATTTCATGTATAAGAGTCATATCCATTAATCCAATCAATTCTAGGTCAAAGCTAGGCGTGGTGGCTCACGCCTATAATCCCAGCATTTTGGGAGACCAAAGCAGGTAGATCACTTGAGGTCAGGAGTTTGAGACCAGCCTGGCCAACACCGTGAAGCCCCATCTCTACTAAAAATACAAAAATTATCCAGATGTGGTAGTACACGCCTGTAGTCCCAGCTACTCAGGAGACTGAGGCTGGAGAATCGCTTGAACCCAGGAGGCAGAGATTGCAGTGAGCCGAGATTGCAGTGAGCCAAGTTTGTACCACTGCACTCCAGCCTGGGTGACAGAGATTCAGTCTCAAAAAAATATTTTAAAAATCTAGGTCAAGTTCCTGAGTCTGCAAAGTAGAGGACCAGACCTGGGTGCAGGTGAATTTATATTCTAAGGCTATTAGCTTGAGGCAGGCAGGGACTGTATTTATTATTCTTTATTTTAAAGTGTCTGATCCATAGTAGACATTTGACGTATCTGAATGAATAAAAATTCTCCTTTCTCAGGCTTCTTAGAAGTCACTCTGCCGACTCTCCTGGTGACATCAATCACATCACACAGAGTTTCCTTTGGACTTCTTGGTAAGTTGTATTATACCCATTTTATAGATGGAAAACCAAGATTTAAAGTAATAAAATATATTTTCTATCATCAAAAATTTAATAGAATGACTTCAAAACCCAGGTGTATAGAATTTCAAAGCCCATGCCCTTTCCATTACACCATGGTGCTCATCAGAATAGAGATTACAGCTAGCTAGAGCTTGAACCTGGGAGTTCAAGCTTCTTAGAAAAGGCATAATTTGAACTGGGTTTTTAAGGTTGTGTAGTACTTCAACCTAGAGACAGGATACACAATATCAGAAAAATATGAAGGAGCGAGAGATTGCATGCTATATTAGGAAAATATTAAGTAATAAAATTCAACTTGAGTATGTAAGCTATAAGTTATCGAATGATGGGGGATGAACCCAGGAAAGTTTGACAGATCTTTAAGTTCTTGAATGCCAGATGGAGCAATTTGAACATTCTTCTATGGGTATTCAGAAGCAAAGGTTTTTAAAGAGCATGTGAAACATGATTAAAGCCATGCATTACAGTGATGATCAAGTTGACATGTTCTTCAATTGAAAGTAAAGAGACAATTTAAGAAGCTATTGAAAATAATGCAAGTGATGATAGTAAGGGTAGGACAGTGGGAAAGGAGAGGGACAATTCAAAGAAGCCCTGAGCTTCAAGACAAGGTAGATAGGGAATGGAGCATTTACAGAAATTAAGGACTTAAATTGAGGGTATAGTCAATCATGCTTTTGATTTTGTATACATTTGCATTGCTTGTAGGATATCCAAATGTAGATGCATAGCAGGAAGTTGGAATGCCTGCCTGTAATTTGAAAAATCTCCTCTAAAGTCATCTGTTGGGGATTATTCTGCAGAGGGACAGTAAATGAAATCATAGAGCAAATGAGATTGTCAGAGGCAAGGTCATTTAAAGTAAAGACTTGAACAAACCTCAGGCAGGAACATTCATGGGGCAGAAGGAGGAAGAAGAAGCCTCAAAGTAGACAGAGAAGGTGTGGTTGGAGAGGTAGGTAGCTATTACTTCCATCAAGGGGTTATTTCTGCTAGTCTCAAGACTGAGGACTACTGTCTTAGTTTAATGATAGAAGATGGCGAAAATAGCTAGGAGGAACTAAGTTGGTAAATATGGATTAGGCTAAGGTAAATTTGATGAGCTGAATAGAATTTTTTTTGTGACCATTGACTTTCAAAACCTTCTTAACAAAGTTTTTAAACCTTTGTAAAATGTTACTTCAGACCTGGTTTATTTCCCCAGCCTTCCCCCTGCCTCCTTTTTGAATAAAAGTAGGTTGACAAAGTCTAGGCAATACTGATGGACAATGGATTTCAAGCAAATCTTTTTAGAAAACATTTAGGAATACTATTCTAAGTTAAATTTCAGACTTGCTTCAAGTGTGAATTGAACTACCAGCAACTGAAGTTATAGTACACTTTGAATTGAAAATAAAGTCAACTAATTGTATAACTTTATCTCAACTATTAAGGTGCTCTTTTTCTAATATTTTGTCTTTGAACTACTAAGTAATAAAGAGAGGTAAAATTGCTTTTTAATTACAGAAATTATTTTCTTTTTTACAATTTCAACCTTTATTTTATTTTATTTATTTATTTATTTTGAGATGGAGTCTTGCTCTGTTTCCCAGGCTAGAGTGCAGCAGCGTGATCTCAGCTCACTGCAACCTCTGCCTTCCAGGTTCAAGTGATTCCGGTGCCTCAGCTCCCAAGTAGCTGGGATTACAGGTGCGTACCACCACACCTAGCTAATTTTTGTATTTTTAGTAGAGAAGGGGTTTCACTATGTTGGCCAGGCTGGTCTCGAACTCCTGATCTCAAGGGATCCACCTGCCTCTGCCTCTCAATGTGCTGGAATTACAGGCATTAGCCACTGTGCCAGGCTCAACCTTTATTTTATATGTGCAGGTACATTTATTTTAGAATCAGGGGGTACATGTGCAGGTACATTGCAGAAACATGTACCTGTGTACGTTGTATAATGCTGAGGTTTGGGGTACAATTGATCTTGTCACCCAGCTACTGAGCATAAATACAACAGTTTTTCAACCATTGCTCTCCTCCCTCCCTCCCCACTGTAGTAGTTACCAGTGTCTATTGTTGCTATATTTATGTCCGTGAGTACTAATGTTTAGCTCCCACTTACAAATGAGAATATCCCATATTTGTTTCCCTTTCCTGAGTTACTTTACTTAGAATAATGGTCTCCAGCTGCAAACATGTTGCAAAAGACGTGGTTTTGTTCTTTCAGATCAAGTGTAGAAAAAAATTTTTAACTAACTTTTATTATTAACTTCAATTGATATGAGAAACCCTGAAAATAATCTGCATGAATCTACAGTATATTTGGAAGATGTCTGTAATTTCCATGTTTATTTGTTGTTGTCATTAAAGCACATTGGTTGGCAAAAATATGAAAAGCTATCCATGTCACAGTAAATATTATGTTAGGAGAAGACAACCAGAATAAAAAGTTTAAAAAGATGGGAAACACTCAATAGCAATTTAACAGAGTAGTCCCTAAAATAAAAGAATCTGTTACAGTGCAAGATGAAACTATCAAGCCTCCAATTTATAATTATTTCTTGCCTAAAATATAGAAAAGATATTAAACTTTACTAATCGTTAATATAGATATTTACATTGGTACCTTCACACCCTCTGTATATTAGCAAAGTTCAGATCATACCAAGTGTATAAGTTATACCCAGGGCATATTACGAGAGTCCATGCTCTTTGAGAATTACTCCAATACTCTTGGATTCACTTTCACTGTTTTGCTATGGATTGTGATTTCCCTGTCCCATTAAGTTACCTTAAACTTACTATTTTCAATTTTATAACCTTTAAATACTTTGTAATAAGGCAGACAATGACCACGAAATGGTTGTGTTCTACTGGTTATCCTTCTCAAACAACCTGAAGTAGTTGTTGAAATAAAAAATTGAGTTTACACTGCAAATTAGTTAAGTGCTCCAAATTTGCTGAACTTTGCTGCAATTACAGGTATGTCTCCGTAGAATGCTACCAGGCAGATACTTTTTAAAGACAGTTTAAAATTCATTCCATCAAGATAAAATGGGTGTTTCATCAATGAGTGATTCATCAACTGTCTTTTTGAAAGAAACTTACAAAAGTAGAAAGTTTTGAAAATGAATCTTTAGAAACGTTTCTATTGTTATGTGATTTTGCTTCATGTTAGCAGCAGATGTAAATATGTCACCTATAAATATCCTTATAATTGCTTCTTAATTAAAAATACACAAATGAAAGAAAAAAATCTTAAACCAAGCATACTAACTGGGTGCCTGTAGTCCCAATATCTCAGGAGGCTGAGGTGGGCGGATCGCTTAGGCCCAGAAGTTTGTGTCCAGTCTGGGAAACAAAGCAAGACTTTCTCACTAAAAATAAAACCCAAAACAAACAAACAAACAAAAGCAACTGGGTAATGGCTGGGAGTGGTGGCTGACGCCTGTAATCCCAGCACTTTGGGAGGTTGAGGTGGGCAGATCACAAGGTCAAGAGATGGAGACTATCCTGGCCAACATGGTGAAAACTCATCTCTACTAAAAATACAAAAATTAGCTGGGCGTGTTGGCATGTGCCTGTAGTCTCAGGTACTCGGGAGTCTGAGGCAGGAGAATCGCTTGAACCCAGGAGGCGCAGGTTGCAGTGAGCCGAGATCGCGCCACCACGCTCCAACCTGGTGACAGAGCGAGACTCTGTCAAAAAAAAAAAAAAAAAAAAAAAAAACCCTTGGTAGCATTTTATACACGTTTATAAATTTTCTAAATAAAGAATTTCAGTGGGTCATTAACTCATTGCTAAAAATGTAACAATTCAACTTCTGATTTGGTGTCAAAAACAAATATCTAATAAGACATCAAGTTGATGAATTTCAACAAAACATTTGCATAATTGTTAGACAGGATTGAAAAATTAGTATCATGATTTTTTAAGTGCTGCCTTTCATGTACTCTTTCCATTAAAAATACAGATTTTTGTGAAGTATAATTTTCAGCTCTGATAGCCTTTAGAACCAAGTTTAAGAAGCTGAACTAAATTTTTAGGTCACAAAATATTACAGTAAGACTTTCACCCAATTTCAGCATATGCAATTATATAGCTTTCACTGAAAAATTAATAACTTTATTAAGAGTAAGTATTTTATATATCAATAACTTGAAAATTATTTAAACATTATTTTTCCCTTTTAATCCAGTCTTTAAAATATTCTGCTTGTATATCTATAAGTATTGTTAAAAGAAAAACTTCAGCCAAATAAAATTTAAAAGAGTTTAATTGAGCAATGAACAATTTATGAATTGGGCAGCCCCCAGAATCACAGCAGATTCAGAGGAGCTCTAGGGGTGCCTCGTGGTCAGAACAGATTTATAGAAAAAAGCAAAGTGACATACAGGAATTGAAAGTGAGATACAGAAACAGCTGAATTGGTTACAGGTTGGCGTTTTGCCTTGTTTGAACACAGTTTGAACACTCAGTAGGGTATGAGTGGTTGAAGTATGGCTGCTGGTATTGACCAAGACTCATCTATTGTTAGAGGCACATACTTCTAAGTTAGGTTTTAATTTTGTCTACCTGGTAAGTTAGGTTGCAGTTTGTCCAAAAGGACTCAAGTACAGAGTCCTTCTCTGGCCATATTTAGTTTGCTTTAACATTATGTATATAGTATACCCCATATAATATAATGGTACAGTAGTCTATTATTCAAATAGTTAAGAGTCCATTAATTTAATAAAGTAAAACATATGGGGCACTGAGGCTCATGCCTGTAATCCCAGCACTTTGGGAGGCTGAAGAGGGTGGATCACAAAGTCAGGAGATCGAGAGCATCCTGGCCAACATGGTGAAATCCTGTCTCTACTAAAAATACAAAAATTAGCTGGGGGTGGTGGCAGGTGCCTGTAATCCAAGCTACTCGAGGCTGAAGTAGGAGAATCGCTTGAACCAGGGAGTTGGAGGTTGCAGTGAGCTGAGATCGCACTATTGCACTCCAGCCTGGTGACAGAGCAAGACTGTGTCTCAAAAAACAAACAAACAAACAGAAAAACAAGCAAAATAAGATGTATTTCTTTCAGAATAATAATTCTATTGAAGAGTACACAGTATGTTAATGTCTCTTAATACATAAGCAGTAACAAGGTTGCATCATGATTTCCCTGGACCCTAGGCCCTTTTGCCTACATAAGTCCCTTTCTCCATAAAAATATTTAAATTATATTTTATGAATGCATTGGCATAAAGGTGAATATCTTATTTAATTAAAAGTTAATTTCTTTATTATTAAAAAATTGAAACACTGTATGTACCCCTAAAAGTATTGGGGGCCCAAAGTACCATGTCCACTGAGCCACATGAATATGTTGGCCCTGGCACTGACACAAGAGATGACATGGAGCTTCTAAAGCGCACTCCATTTACCCATCCTCACATTTAGGTTTGCTTCATAACTAGTATTCTATTTGTTGCTAAAATAGCTACACAGGAGGACCACGTGTACTTTGAGAAATGGCTGAGTCACAGAATATTTGTTTTCTCCAAATAATCCCTCAAAGACATGAAGCCTTCCTGTTTAAAAGATAGTGGTTTTCTTAAAACAGCAGCCAGGACAAGAGAAAAGAGAAAACAGGCACCTGAAGCCACCAGCTAGGAACAGGTGGACGATGGAGGCAGACTGTACACAGGTCCTGCCAGAATCAATAAAAGAGGAAGTCAGGTCTCCAATCTTTAACAGAATTAAAACCCAAGCCCCTTGTCATGGCCTACAATCTGACCCCTGCCATTCTACCCTGTCTCATCTGCCCCCTCATTTCTCCTTCGTCATGCTGGCCTTCCTCCTGTTCCACCAACACAAACGTACTAAGCTCACTCCAGCCTAAAGGCCTTTGCAGGGAGACTATTTCTCCACATTGGGGAAAAGCTATCTCCTTTGTGTCACTTAGGCCTTTGCTTACATGTTACCTCCCCAGAGAGCTTTTCCTCAAAAACCCTTCCCTCACCACTCTGGTACATCACCCTATTTTATTTTCTTCAGAGAAATTACTGCTGCCTAAAGCCATCATGAGCATTTATTCATCTGCATATTGCCTACCTCCCCAGATTGAATGTATGCTCCGTGGTTGTGGAGAGCAAGTCTATCTGGTATCCTTGGAGCTCCTTGGTATCTAGAACAGCACCTGACATTCAAGAAATGCTTATCCAGTGAGTAACTATGCTCAGGTGAACATCTCCCTCCCAATCCATTCCTCCTCTACTTCCACTCAAGCAGTTCAGTTCATGGCCCTGACTTGAGCATATGATCTTTCCTTTTCAGAACATCAAATCTAATTCAGCACCTATTTTAACATATTTGAAAATAACATTTTTAACAGGTTACAATACATTGCTGTACAATCAGGCAGCTGAAGAAAACCTACCTACATATCATCTTAAATCTCTTTACTTACTGGTACCAATGCACTTCGAATGAGTATGCATCACATTATTAACAAACTGAAACGTCATTGTTACATAAAACCTCTGTGCTGCATCCAGAACTTCGGTGACAGTTTGGGTGAAATGACATAATACATACATTGTATCCAGTGATCATGCATCTTTTTCACAAAAGTGGAGGCAATAGCAGAGAATATAGAACTTGATATTTAAAATATGAACAGTAGTAACATTCACAGGGCCTCTTTCTACAACCACACAGAGCTGTTTCCAAGCAGGAAAGTTTCTGAAGTCCCTTACTGCATACTTTCATCCTCTATGGAGCAGTTGTAGTGTAAGCCTATTGTTAAGTGGTCACTAATTGGTAATACTCAACTTTAAAAAAAAAAACCCTAAAAAACAACCAACCAAACAAACAAAAACTGTGGAAGATGATTTTTAAGTCCTCCCTGCCTCCAGAGACTGATTCTTACATCAGCTGCTAGACCTTCTGCTAAAACCACTTCAATTTTCCACTCTCCCTGCTCACACTTCATTACCCATCCCTCTCCACACAGGCTCACAACCAGCCAACCAAGAGGAATTTACTTATTGCTGGTGGTGTGTTCAGTACTGTGCCAGAACTTTGAGGATAAGAAGATAAAGTGTGAAAAAATATCGTTTCTGTTCTTGGAGAGTTATAGTCTAGAAAAGAGACAAAATTACTAGGCATAAAAAAATATTGAATCCTGAAGGACAAAGTACAACTACAGGAAGCAGACGCAGAGCTCATTCTCCAAATAAGAGAGAAGGGCATTTCAGGCAAATGGGTAAAGACATAAAGAAAGAATGAATATGGCTTGTTTATGGACTTTGAGAAGACTTGGTTAAAATGAGGTCTATGTTGGGAAAAAGTGGGAAATGAGGTTGGTTAGCAAATCAGAACATATCATCAAGACATGGACTGCTAGGCAAAAGTATTTAGATTTGAGCAGAAGAGTTGGTATTATATTTACTCTGATCTTTCTTCCTATGTCCCATTTTGTAAAGAAAATAAGACTTCTTTTTGTTGAATAACCCCTTCCTGGAAGAGTTCCATTTGCAGTAAAGACAGTCAAAACCCTTTGAAGGTATGTTAAAAATAGTGACTGAAACCTCAAGCTGAAATTTTTAGCATTGATATGTTTTTTCAATGTCCTTATGCTATTTTTAAACTTAAATAATTTGGTTTGGAGAAATGAGAGAGATGATCTTTAATGAGATGTGACTTTTTTATGACAATGAACGGGTTTTTTATTTCAGCTCATCTTAGGACATAGTTGCTTTCTCAACTATCATAGAAGCTTTCGGTTTGTCTCAGGATCTAGAATAAGAATATTGTATGCAGCTGGGTAATACACAGCCTAACTTTTAATACTTTTTAAAAACTTAATGGTTATTTCTAAATTATTTTCAAAAGAAAGAAGAAAACTCACATTTGCAGAGCATGTATTAAGCAACAGTATATTAATTAGGATATAATAAGATAAATTGTTATGAAAATTTTACTCTCAAATCCTGGTGGCTTAACAAAACAAGGAGTTGTTTGTATTATGTGGAAAGGACCCCTTTGGCAGAGGTCCGATTCCACATGGTTGCTGGGAGATCCAAGATGGCACAAATACCATCACCTGCAGCTCCACCGTCTAGAACGCATGGTCTCCTTGGTTCCTGCAAGGGGGAATAATCACATGCTGGCCCTTCTATGCTTTCACACCTTGGCCAGTTCTGGTCACAAGGCTCCCCTTAACTGCAAGCAGGATTCTGGGAGATATATTCGTCCATTTCCATCTGGGAGATGTCTTTCATGTTTAAAGGACAGGGAGGAAGTCCAGATTTGAGTGGGCGGAAGTAAGGTCTAGCATGTCCAGACATTGAGACAATGTGCTTTCTATTTTTTGTTTTAATCACAACAAAGCTTTAAGGAGTAAGGTTATCCTCACTTTGCAGTGAGAAAACCAAAGCAGAGGTAAGGCAGAGTGAGGTTTGGGTTTGAATTTAATTCTAGTATATACTAGTTGTAAGACAAATCAACTTTCACTTCACCCCGTGATCACTTTCCAAGCCTCTTGTTGGTGTTAGGGACTCCTCCTCTGTCTTCCCATAGCAATCCGTGCCTCTTCCTCACCATCGCAGTTACTATATCAGAACTGATTTTATAACACTAACTTCCTTGAGGAAAAAGGGATTTTCTTTTTTATTTTACTTCTTGTGTGTAGTCCAGTAACTGGCACGTGGTAAGTCTTTAATATTTGTGAGGTAATAAACTCAAATACTTATCTTTCTGGTCACTTCTTGGAGTAAGGCATTAGAAGATGGTGGATATGTTGAGAATGACACAAAGTACCTTGCCACATTCCAAACAGGCATAGCCACAAACATGTACTTTTAAAAATTCTTGAGTTTTAAAAATCCATAATAAGGTTACTAATATGATATGGTGGCAAACGATATATAAAACTCACAGTTCTGTTTACCTACTATGGCATTAGTTTAACAGGAGTGCCATAACAAAGTACCACAAATTGGGTACTTAGTAAAACAATATAATGTTTTGTCTCATGGTTCTGGGGGCTAGACTTTGATTCAAGTTGTGGCAAGGTTGGTTCCTTTGAGGAATTTGAAGTAGAATCTGTTTCATGCCTCACCTCTGGCTTCTGATGATGCTGAGAATCCTTGGCTTATAAATGCTTCTGTTCAATCTCTGCTTCAGGCTTCACACGGCATTCTCCCTATGTATTTTTCTCTTTCCTTTTTCTTATAATGGCACCAGTCATATTGTATTAAGGCCCACCCTAATGACCTCATTGTAACTTGATTACATCTGCAAGACCTTATTTCAAAATAAGGTCACATTCACAGGTATTGGGGTTAAGTCTTTGACATATCTTTTTAGGGGACACATTCAACCCATAACAATTGTAAATAATATTTTAAAAATATTTACACCAATATAGGTAAGATCAGTAGATTTCAAATGAAAATCCAGATCTCTACTTCTCTGTAAAAATCAGAAGCTCCTAAGAGGATGTGCATTCCCACATAATATCAATTCCCTGGAACTATGAATAGCTACACCCAGCCCGCTTCACTCCACTACATTACCTCTCTGACCCTGGGGATTCATGATTTTGAAACTCCTGTTATATAAAAGAAATCAGCTCTACAAATACAGACAAAAGTTTACTAAATTCATTTTACTGTATAGTGCTTCTTTTAGACTTCCAATATTATTCACTACCAAAAATAATTCATTTATGACAAATCATTTCAGAATAATTTATCTGAAGAGTCTGGAATATAATCAAATAGAACTCATGAGAAATGAAAGGGTACTGTGAAGAGAAGATACACTCAGTAATCACTTTAATACAAAAGCAGCTGACATGATGCTGGCAATAATTGAGAGGAAGAGATAGAAAATTAATTGTATTATATGACCCACCACAGGGAAGATTAAAATATACTATATTCAAAATCACTTTAATATGGTCAAAACATAGAAAATTTATGATTACAATCATTTTTAAGTGTACAGTTCAGTGGTACTAAGTACTTTCAGAATGTTGTACAAATATCACCATCATCCATATCCAGAACTCTTCTCATCTTGTAAAACTGAAATTTGATGCCCATTAAACAATAACTCTCTACCCTCTAGTCCCTAGCAAGCACCATTCTATTATCTGTTTCTAAAAATTTGACTGTTTTAGATGCTTATTATATAAGTGGGAGCATGTGGCATTTGTCTTTTTGTGACTAGCTTATTTCAGTCAACATAATGTCCTTCATGTTGTATATCTCAACAGGGTTATTCCTTCTTTTTTTAGGCTTAATGATATGATTTGGATCTGTGTCCCCACCCAAATCTCATCTTATAGCTTCCGTAGTTGCCACTTGTTGTGGGAGGGATCTGTTGGGAAGTAAATGAATCCTGGAGCGGTCTTTCCCATGGTGTTCTTGTGATAGTGAATAAGTCTCATGAGATCTGATGGTTTTAAAAACAAGAGTATCCCTGCACAAGCTCTCTCTTTGCCTGCCACCATTCATGTAAGATGTGGCTTGCTCCTCCTTGCCTTCCACCATGATTGTGAGGCCTCCCCAGCCATGTGGAACTGTAAGTCCACTAAACCTCTTTTTCTTCCCAGTTTTGCATGAAAATGGATTAATACACTGAATAATATGTTTTATAAAACCTATTCGATTGTTGGTAGACATTAATGTTGCTTCCACTTCTTGGCTATTGTGAATAATGCTGCAATGAATGTTGGTACACAAATATGTTTCTGAGTTCCTGTTTTTAATACCTTTGTGTATGTACCTAGAAGTGGGATTGCTGGATCATATTATAATTCTATTTTTAATTTTTTGAGGAATCTCTGTACTTTTTTCCATAATGGTTATACTATTTTACATTTTCACCAACAATGTGCAGGTGTTCCAGTTTCTCCATGGCTTCACCAATGCTTGTTATTTTCTGGTATTTTGACAGTGGCCATCTTGACTGGTGTGAGGTGACATCTTATTGTGGATTTGATTTGCATTTCCCTAATGATTAGTGAGGTTTAGCATCTTTTCATATGCTTGTTGGCTATTTGTGTATCTTCTTTGGAGAAATATCTATTCCTTTGCCCATTTTTAAATTGGGCTGTTTGACTTTTTCTTGTTGAGTTGTGGGAGTTTTTTTGTGCATTCTGGATATTAATCCCTTATGAGATATATAGTTGGCAAATATTTTCTCCTATTTCTTAAGTTACCTTTTCATTCTGTTGATTGTTTTCTTTGCTGTGCAGAAGTTTTCAAGTTAGATTAATCCCATTTACCTATTTTTGCTATTATTGCTTATGTTTTTGGTGTCAAATCCAAGAAATCATTAAAAAGTCCAATGTAATGAAGGTTTTTTTCCTTTGTTTTCTTTTGGGAGTTTCATAGTTTCAGATCTTACATTTCAATCTTTAATCAATTTTAAGTTTTGTATATGGTATAAGGTAAGGATCCAATTTCATTCTTTTGCATGTAGATACACAGTTTTCCCAATATCATATGCTGAAGAGACTGTCTTTTCTCTCTTGTGTAGTCTTGGTGCCTTCATGGAAGATCATTTCATCATTGTCCTTTGAGATTCCATATTAATTTTAGGATTTTTTAAAAATTTCTACAAAAAGTATGCCATTAGGATTTTGATAGTGATTGCATTGAATTCATTGTTTGGTCTGAGTAGGGTGGATATTTTAACAATATTAAATCTTACAATCCACGAACATGATGTGTTTCCATTTGTTTGTGTCTTTGTTAATTTCTTTCAGCAACATTTTATAGTTTTCAGTGTACAAGTTTTTTAATCTTGGCTTAAGCTTATTCCTAAGTATTCTTTTTGATGCTATTGAAAATCATATTTTTTCTTAAATTATATTCAGATTGTTTATTGTTAATGTATAGAAATGAAACTGACAGTCTACAGCCATATCACCCTGAACACACCCAATCTCATCTGATCTCAGAAGCTAAGCAGGGTCAGGCCTGGTTAGTACTTGGATGGGAGAAATGCAACTGATTTTTGCATGTTGATTTTGTATTCTTCAACTTTGCTGAATATGTTTATTAGTTCTAACAGGTTTTTTTTTTTTTTTAGGATCATTAAGGTGTTCTACATACAATATCATGTTATCTGTAAACACAGATAATTTTACTTAGTCCTTTTGTGTTTAGATTCTGTTTATTTTTCTTGTCTGATTGCTCTGGTTAGATATTCCAGTGCTGTGTTGAAGGGAAGTGACAAGAGTGGCTATTCTTGCCTTGCTTCTTATCTTAGACAAAAAGTTTTCAGTTTTTCACCATTGGCATGATGTTGGCTGTAGGCTTTTCATATATGGGCTTTATTATGTGGATGTCATTCCCTTTAGTGTGTGTGTGTGTGTGTGTGTGTGTGTGTGTGTTGAGTGTTTTTATGATGAAAGTTTTTGGAGTTATGCAACATGCTTTTTCTGCATCAATTGAGATGATCATATGGGTTTTGTTCATCATTCTGTTAATGTAGTATATTACATTGATTGATTTTCATATGTTGAACCATCCTTGCCTTCCAGGAATAAATTCCACTTAGTCATGATGTATAATCTTTCTAATGTGTTCTACATTGGTTTGCTAGTATTTTATTTAGGGTTTTTGCCTCAAGAGGCAGTGTTCCCCCTCTTCTATTTTTTTTTGAAGATTTTGAGAAGATTGGTTTGTCAATTTTGTTGATCTTTTCAAAGAATGAACTCAGTTTTGCTGACCTTTTTTCTCTTCTCTATTAATCTCTTCTCTATCCTTTATTATTTCCTTCCTTCTGCTAACTGTAGGTTTAGTTTGATCTTTTTTTCTAGTTACTTCTTTTTCTAGTTTCTACTTTTTCTACTTGTTAAGGTGTAAATTTTGATTGGTGATTTGAGATCTTTCTTCTTTTGTAATGCAGGTGTTTCTGCTGAGACATCCATTTATAAACTTATGGAAGTTCCCTTGCATGTAATGAGTTACTTTTCTCTTGCTGCTTTTAAGAACCTCTTTTTGTCATTTGTCTTTTGACAGTTTATAATATTTCTTAGTGTCAGCCTTTTTACATTCATCTACATTATAGTTCCTTGAGCTTTTTGAATTTGGATAACCATTTTCTTTCTCAGATTTGGGAAGTGTTTAGCTATTATTTCTTTAGATAATCTCCCTGTCCCATTCTCTCTCTTTTCTTCTTCTGAGACTTTTATAATGTATATAATTGCTCTGCTTGATGGGGTCTTAGAAGTTCCTTAGGCTTTCAACACTTTTCGTTGTTCTTTTATTCTTTGTTGTTTGTTCTTTTGTTCTTTGTTCTTTGAAATTTCAATGTCTTTGAAGTCACTGACTCTTTCTTCTGCTTGATCAAGTCTACTTTCATCCATTCTAGTGAATTTTTCAATTCAGTTATTTTATTTGTCAGCTCCAGAATTTGTTTGGTTCTGTTTCATTAGTTTTCTTGTTTTTAAAATCTATTTAATGATACTCTTAATTTGTTCATGCATCATTTTTCTGATTTTGTTTAGTTTTCTGTCTTCTCTGAAAGCACACTGATGTTCTTTAGATGATTATTTTTAATTCTTTGTTAGCTACCTTCACAGATCTTTATTGTTTCTTACAATTGGTGTTTGTTTGAAAATTGGCTTTATTCCTTTGAATTAACCACGTTTTCTTGTTTTTTTATGTGCCTTATTTTTTATTGTGATTTTTGCATTTGAAACTCAGCCACTTCTCCCAATCTTTGTGCACTGGTTTTGTACAGGGAAAACCTTCACAAATCAGCCTGTATAGAGATTCTAGTGGCTTCACAAACCATTTATGGGAATGCATCTTCTCTCTGAACTTGTACATGTAATTTTATAGTGAAAGAGGCTGGCCAGTTTCTTTTTCAGGAACTTGTCATCTCTTGCTCTCTCTGGTGTCTGTCTGCAGTACATCAGTTTCTCTGGTGCTGCCACAATTCACTGAACTGCACTTTGTTCTCAGGCATCTAAAGCATCCTGGTTCCCTGTTAATGCTCCAAGTTAGGAAAGATCAAAACCAATCTCTGAGGCAGCACCCTCCTCCCACCCCAAAAGCTGGAACTTGGACATACATTCCAATCTTCTTCTTTCCCTACAAAGGAGAAGCTGTACATTGGGGCTTTTCATTTGGATTACATACTATAACAGCTTAGAGGAGGAGCTTGCTTCTCCTTCCCATTTTAATGGGGCTATTCTTGGCTTTGTGCTTGCCTGGTGTACTTCAACTTTCTAACTGATTTCTACCATTGTCATAAAGGCTTTTTGGGCTACGTATTGTTGTTAAGTCAGTGTTTCTGTGGGGGAGCAAGGTCTGGGCATCTTCTTCTGACATCTTATTGGCATTATTCCTAATACAATTAGAAGTCATAACAGCCAACTTTAAGGAATACACAGAGAAGTTACAAATGAGAAAATAAAATTACTGAAAGGACTCATGAAATGATGCTAAAATGCTAATATTTTTCAAAAAAAATTAAATTTATTGCTAAATAGAAAATAGCCTCTATCCTAGAATTCTTTAAACTCTAGGTTTAAAGATCTATTATTGCTTTTCTGTTATTAAGTAAATTATCCTGGCCCTGGAAATATGTCCCTCAGTCATTAAGTTTTACATGTTCAGATTCATTTTATCGTCACTTTCAACCTCCTCTGGCAAATCTGAAACTGTTTCTCTTACTCTAACTCTTATCTTAAAAACATTACCAATTTGGCAAAATGGTAATGTTGACATAAATGGTAATTTTGACAAAAACAATATTACCAATTTGGTTCTGTCATTTTTTTTTCTTTTTTTTTTAAAACAGGGTTTTGCTGTTACTCAGGCTGGAGTGCAGTGGCATGATCATAGCTCACTGTAACCTTGAACCCTGGGTGCAAGTTATCCTGCCTCAGCCCCGCAAGTTGTCAGGTCTACAGACACGTGGCACCACACCCAGCTAATTTTATATAGTGATAGGGTCTTGCTATGTTGCCTAGACTGATCTTGAACTCCTGGCCTCAAGTGATCCTCCCACCTTAGCCTCCCAAAGCACTGGGATTACACACATGAGCCACTGAATATGGCCATGGTCTTGTCACTTTTTACCTCGTAAATATATTGGGAGAAATGTACTTCCTTTTTCTTTTTATCCTCCCTGTTTCTCCCTTCATTAGGGCCTCTCCACTATACCTTTTAGAAAACTCAGCTATGAATAGTCGCATGAATACACTAAAGTAATTCAGGCCTTCATCACCTCCCAAGTGAACTGTTGCTCTTCCTGGAAACTGGTCTCCCTGCACACGACTCCCCAGTGTGGTATCATTTTTCTATACCCACACCATGGCAATTCACACCGCTGTGTTCTATATAAAATAGTGCCTCTACCCAAAGACATTTAATTGTCTTGCTTTGCACCTTCTGTTACTCATCCTTCAACTCCATCTCAATTCCTCTTTGGATCTTACACAGTTGAGTTAGTTTCTTTTTTTCTGCGCTCTGGTAGCATATCTCTGTTTATATTTTATTACACTCACTTCTCAAACTGTGATTCATTGATCAGCAGTATTCATAGCCTGGCAGTTTGTGTAAAATGAAGAATCCCAGGTCCCACTCCAGACGCAGTGAACCACAATTTTAAGGAATTCCTCAGGTGGTTCCTATACACATAAAAATTTGAGAAAGGCTTCTATTGACCGTATCATGCAAGGTTTGGATGCCTGCTTTTCACATTAAATGCTGCATTTCTCTAGATAACAACCACTTATTTCATTTTTTAATTCTCAAATAGTGTCTGTTTATGCTAACCACTAAAGGTATATTAAATAAGTGAAAGAGAAAATGGAAACAGATGGTTTAGTGGTCACCTAAGTAGGAGTGACAAAGCCAGGATTCTACAGACATTTATGTGTTGGAGGTTATTTCTTTCATTATGCTATGCCACTTACAAAATATATTTCCGTTCCATTTCTGAACCTCCAAGATGTTGGATGACACACTTATAGTCACAAGGCTATTTTAAGTGGCAAAGACGACTCTAGAACACTAGTTTTTTTCTTGACATTTAGTTGAAGATCTTTCCATTTTGTCATTTGGCCTCTATCTGTCAGCAGAACAAATGGGAAACACAGTAATTGAACTTCTGTCCTCACGATGCAAGTTTCAAAGAGCATCTGCCATGGTGAATGAAAATATGTTTGTAGTTCACAGTGTGCTTCAATTCAGTAGTACTGGATTAAAGTCCAGTAAACCAGGATCAATGAACATCTTTATTCCAAAGTTAAGGCAGATGCCCTAACTGAAAAACAAAAATGAAAACAAAAATGTAAGAAATAATTAGTAATATAATTAATCAATTTACCAATTTGATTTTCCCTATCCAGTGCAGTAATTTTATTTTAGTATTAATTACACTTTACAGTACTTTTGTACAAATATGTGATATAAAATGATTACAAATTTCCATTTTGAGTGAGAGATATTTATACCCCAAATGCCTCATTTATTTATGTATTCCCAATATGCTTAAATATTTTGGGCTAAAAATATACATGATGTTTTGTAATTGCCACCAATACATCTTGCTTTTCTTTGTTTCTATTTTGAAATAACTCTATCATGCCATAAGTGGCCTATTTCTCATTATTTCTTTATTTATGGGATATGTACTATGTTCCATGCACTGTGATACGCTATACCATCAGGAAATTCTACCTCTAGGAACCTTATGGGCAAGTGGAGGAGACAGCCAAAGAATCAAGCAGTTTGCAATGACCTTTTACAGACACAGGGGTAAACAGAGGGTACTTACTATGATCTGAAATTCCTATGTTGAAATCCTATTCCCCAAGGGGATGGTATTAGGAGGTGGAGTATCTGGGAAGTGATTAGGTCCTGAGGACAGAGCCCCCATGAATTGGGTTAGTGCCCTTTTAATAGGGGCTCCAGAGGTACCCTTGCCTCTGGTAACAAGATACCATCTATGAACTAGAAAGTGGGGCTTCACACGACACTGAATCTGCCAGTGCCTTGATCTTGGACTTTGTAGCCTCCAGAGCTGTGAAAAATAAATTTATGTTGTTTGTTAGCCACCCAGTTTATGATATTTTGTTATAGCAGCCTGAGTGGATTAGGACAGTCCTAAAGGGCATCTAGTAAGACATAGGACCAGGCCCAAATTTGGAGAACAGAAAAGCTTTTGCAACATCTAACTATGAAGCAAGGTCCCAAAGAATGAGTAGAATTTAATATGACAAATTATGTAGGATAAGATGTTCTAGACAGAGAGCTACATGTGTAAAGCCCTAAGCCAAGAGAGAGAATGGAAGGTTCAGGATAACTACAAGTAGTTCAGTAGGGGTGGAACAGAGTTTTTCTGGTGCCAGGGAAAAAGTGGTATGGAGTATGATGAGTTAAAGCCAGATAAGAAAGCAAGGGCAAGATCATGAGGGGGAGCTGAATATTCTGCAAAGGAATTTGGGCATCATTTTAAATAATAAGATTGATATGTAGTGCATTTCTAGTGCTTACTGTAGGCCCCGCACTGTTCTAAGCTCATCTCACTTAGTTTCACAACCACCATATGCTCTAGGTACTGCTACTACTCCTAATTTTTCAATAATAAACCATACTGGGAGAGCCACCGTAGGTGAAATCTTCTCTGAAGACCTGAGATTGGTTCGGCACTGGCTGACAAAAGATGAAGCCAGGGAGATTCCCTGTAGGCATTTTCCTTGGGAACCATCACAGATCCACTGTGAAGAGGAAAGCCAGCCAGTTCTGGAGTGTCATCACCTTTTCCTCCAAGAATATTTGCAATCTTTTCTGAAGGAGAGAGAAAAGATTCTGTATTGGCTTAAAAAGGTTGAATCATTCTCACAGTTGAGATCTAGGTTGCCGAAGGAATGACTCAGAGGAGGTGAATTAGACAGAAAGTTCCCAAATTTCCTCATAGAGAACCTTGGAACCTCGTGTCTCATGGAAGGATTTCTGTACCAGAACCTACCTCCTTGGGAAAGGTGTTTCCTGAGTTTGCTGTCTGCTAGTTTATATGCTATCTCTAGACAATCAAGCTGTGTTGTAGTTCAGAAAGCAAAATTAGATGATGTCAAAAAAAAAATCTCACATTTTTGCTCACACAATGGAAAATTAGATGCAGCCCCACTACATTTAACCAATTTTGTTCAATAATATTTAATTATACCTGTTTTATATACACACATAAAACAAGCCATTGGAACTTCAAAATGTTAGCCTACTTGGTTCATTAGGAGTTTCATGAAATCCGTGCAGTGGGTACTGCCAAGTCCTGGGCATATGGCTCCACCATGTGGATGAGCCTCTGCAAATAACACTGACAATAATTTTTTCCTTTTTTTTTTTTTTTTTTAAGACAGAGTCTTGCTCTGTTGCCTAGGATGGAATGCAATGGAACAATAATGGCTCACTGGAGCCTTGACTGCCCAGGCTCAAGTGATCCTCTCATATCAACCTCTTGAGTAGATAGGACCACAGCCATGCACCACATGCCTGGTTAATTTTTAATTTTTTATTAATTTATTCATTTATTTATTGTAGAAACAGAGTCTCCCTGTTGACCAGGTTGGTCTTGAACTCCTGGTCTCAAGTGATCCTCTCACCTCAGCCTTCCAAAATGCTGGGATTTTAGGCACGAGCCACCATGCCCAGCTGACAATAATTTTTAAAAGAGAATTTAAAGTTATAATAAAATCAGAGATCACAGGTCAAACCCTTATTTTATAAATGAAAAAAGTTAAAGCAATCGAACTAACTCACTCTTAATTCACTTATTCAATCATTTTAATTATTAAATAATCAGATTAAGTATGTTCAATGGGTATTTGCTTTATTTTTTGTCTACATATAATCTAAGCCCCTTTTCTACTTGGGAGGAATTTTGTTGTGTAAATGTGGTGAAGCAAAACCCCACTTCCCTCTAGGGAACTGGGAAGAACATTCAGCCCCTCTTCTCACCCCATGAATTAAGATGCAGGCATGTCTCTTAGGTTTAGCCAACAGGCTACTCTATGCAGGAATGTTAGCTCTGTAGTAAATGACACAATTGGGATAGTTAGAGGTTGTTCTGGAGGCAACAGAACTCGACTAGGTCAAGTAGTCATTGTAGTGGTAGATGTTAATGCCAGCAGCAATGGTGAGGACCTAGTGGTGACACTGCTAGTGACAATGTCCTATCAAGCTGTTATGGAGATATAAGTTTATATACATTTTCTCTTCCCACTCTCTAAGGTCCATTTCCTGGGAGAGGTACTTTTAGCCTTCTTATGGACTATCTGAGCCAAGCTATATTCTTTCAATGTAGTTCTTTTCTGATTAGTAAAGCAAGAGTCTATTTTGTTGTGCAACAAAGACCTTGATTGAAACAGAAATTGTTACCAGTAGCCAGTTATAGCACAGAGCTTCTGTGAAATGGGCAGAATTTAGGGTTTTTATCTGGCCTTGTTAAGGCTAAAGAAATTTTAGATCCTAATCATTTTAGTGATGGAATTTAGATCTGCCTGATCCTAGCATGGAAAGGTGAAACAGTAATTCAATTATTTCCTATGGTCACCTGGAATGAAATCCAACTACCCTGTAGTTATCATGCTGTATGGTTGCCAAGAGAGGCCATGTGTAGGGGCCCCAGTCACCAGTCCTAGTCTTTGAGTCAGACCAGTTTAGGTATCAGATATTTGAATGAACAAACTTTCAGATGCTTCCAGCCCACAATCATTGAGTCACCTCCAGGCTTCAAGACTTCCTAGCTGAGATCACAGACATAGAGCAAAGACAAACTGTCTCCCACTCCAATTCCTTACCTACAGAATCCATGATTAGAATAAAATAATGGTTTTGAAACACAAAGCTGTGGGTTAATTTTTTTATGCAACAACAATAACTAGAACGGGAACCTACACCAATTCAGCTGTTAATGTACTGGGTAGACAGCCAGGCACTTGAAAATAGTGGACTTGGAGCATGTGGAAGAAGTTTGGGGAAAGGGATTGCTGAAGGGGTATGATCCTTCATAGTGAGCCCAGAATGTGAATATATTTTTTGGGAAGTTATGTATTCACCACAAAGCCTCTAGTGTGAATAAGGTGACCCACTAAGTAGACATAGGTCACCCTTCATTCTCAGGAAATTCTAGTGGACTCAAGAACCACATGATCATCATGGAAGGAATGAAGGTTATTCATGGTTTCAACAACATGGAGTTCTTCCCAATCGTAATATGGCTATGGTCTTGATGAATACTCCATTTTCTAATAGCAGCAGACCATCGTAAGCTCCTTATAAGCATTATATCTAGAAGAACCAAAGAACTATTTGGTGTCAGGTTGTCTAGAGTGGGCTGCTGCCATCTTTTGGGGAATAAAGAGTGAGGAGCAGAAATCTTTCCTTCTTGCAATAAATATTCTGGATTTTTTTTTTTTTTTTTTTTTTGCTTTTGTTGATCATTTTTATCTGTCCTTGCTGTGTCTATAGATTAATTGTCTACCTTATGCAAGGGCACGGTATCCCACACAAAATTGCTTCAGTTTAGGGAAAAAGGCAATAACTTTATAAAGAAACAAGGCAATGACCTAATGTTCAAAAGATTCATTGGTATTATGGCATACTTCATTCTCATCATTGAAAACTCAGATGAGCTTCATCCAGAGTTAACAGCTTGCAAATTTAAAGTGCTGTCCTGCAGAATATGGTTTATTTTCTGAACAAGTGACTGTCACATGGAGTTCTGTTACCCCCTTAGCTAAAATATATGGGCCTAGAATCCTAGGATTGGAAACTGGGATGCAAGGCTTTGAGATTACATTTACTGACACTTTCTAATTGTTTGCTTTGTGCCCTTTTGATTTTGGACTCTGATAGCATAGCACCAAGAGAAAGGGAATTCTTTACCAAGAGATACAATAATACTGCATTTATTTGTAAACTAAGGCGGCACCTGATGAGTTTGGATTTTTCATGCCCTAGATAATCAGGGAAACAAAAAGATCGTTACTGTTGTTAATGCGTTACTGTGTTTTGTTTCCCTTGAAGGAAAGTATAGTTATTGCTATATTTGGGGATAGGAAGAAAATGTCAATGAAATTATACTGCAACCTAATTCAGGAGGGCCACAAGGGGTTCAGATCCCTCACCATACAGGAAAAAGAATCATGACCCACTGTGATTCAAACTGAAGGCAAAGGAAGTGAAGTAGAGGAGGAGATTCATATAGTTCCAGTGAGGCCTCAGCCGAATTACAAGCCCAGTAGTACACTCCCCATATTCCTTTTTGCTGTGTTATACTCAGACTGTGTTGCTTTGTTCTTACTGGTTTTTGTTAATTTATAAACAAGAGTTGACTAGTACTGTTTCCTAGTTGGTTGTTGACTCATTTTTCTGGAAAATGATACAAAAAGCAGCAAATGTCTAATTTTAAGTTCATATGTAACTGGAATTATATAAATTTGCATCTATTTTAACTAAATTACATTACATAAAGCAATCATAGCTCTTGAAAAATACTATATTTTAAGTAAGTGTGCATATAAAACATTACAAAAAGGGTTTATTTTATTGAAATATTTAATCAGGTAGTGATTTAAACCCTAAAGGAACTCTCATTTCCTGGATTTTATAGTTATAGAGACTGTACCTGTGAAGTTATTGATTTTTAGTTAGTATTTTTCTGATTCAAAATATTTATTTCTCAGCTTAACATGAAATCTTTCATATGCCAAATATAAAAATTACATTTCACCTAGTTTCTACCATGAAATTGAACTCCTTTCTTAAATACTCCTTATAATAAAAGTAACTGAGTCTGGGAGAAGAACATTATATTCAGTAATATTATTGGGGGAAAGAATATCAAAGTTTAAGACGTAATCATTCTTGGAGACACTGTAACTCACTACGATATTTACATATCAAGAAATAAATATTGTGAGTTAAAAAATGATAACTAGCTATGAGATGGACATAAGCATTCTACGAGTGTTAGAATTATTTGCTATATGACAGGAAAATGAATCCTTGAAGGATACAAGCTTTGGATCATACAAAGAAGAAAATATAATGATTTGGGTTTAGGGTCTTTCACAATAAACTGATAGTTATGTAAGAATATTATTTAAGTGGTTACCGAGCAATTTATCATAGAAAAGTGTTTAATTAAGACTCTGAAATGATTTACCACAGACGTTTTAAGCATTTCCAAACATTTCCACATAAATTAAACATGATGTAATTGAGTGTTACATTAAGCAATGTTCCACTGTTGATTCATGTGGAAATCACAGAAGTTTCACTGATTACTATCTTTCCAGTGTGTATTAATGTAGATATCATAGGTATTTTCATAAGAATCACATTTCAGTGTGCCATTTTATATAGTGAAATACAGTTTTCAAAATGTCATTATCTATGCAGATCCATACACTGTTTGGAATTTAATTTATAAATAAGTACTATAGTATTAGGATTACTTCAAGTAAAGCCAGATATTTAACTTAAGACATGTTTATTTGTATTTATCAACAAGTTATTTCTGGTTAAGAAGTCATGCTTTTTTATGGTTATTCATTTTCTATTCTAGCATTAAGAATAATTTAGGCAAAAAAAGAACTTAATTCTTTTGAGCTTCCTAAGAATCACACAAACTATTTCACCCTTGTTTTTAAATTTATATCCAAATATGCATCAAAAGCAATTTAAGGCAGGTTACTGAGATTTTTTTAATACAGAAAAATTCAAAATGTTTTGAATTGAGAAGTATTTTTAAACAAGGTAAAGGAAAAATAAGAATGGAAAAGTTAGATGGAGCCAGAAGTCGGGTTACCATCTAAAAAACATAAGCTTGCTAGTGACGAACTGCAAATTTGGCTCCAAGCTCTCCAGCAGCCAGATATTCCTTAAATAGCTTGGGTCTGTCTTCTCACAGAAGCCAAAAACTAGTCTGAATGACCTTGAGGCTACTCAGCCTTGCTTAGTAAAGCATAAGATTACAAGTAGACCTTGCTTCACACAATAAATTTGTTACCAAAAAACTGTGTGGAAATGGAAATTTTACACATGGAATCAAATTATAAATGCACTAATGGAGGAATCATAAATGGCTCCTTTTAAAGAAAACCTACAAGTGATTCCCTGTGTAACATGGAACTAATAAACTTACTTCTGTTACGCTTTAACATTCTTAATGTTGGATTTTCTAAAGAGTCAGTGATATAGTTTGAAAATATGTCCCCACCAAATCTCATGTTGAAACGTAATGCCTAGTGTTGGAGGTGGGGCCTACTGGGAGATGTTTGGGTCAAGGGAGTGGCTTTCTCATTAATGGTTTAGCACTAGCCCTTTGGTGCTGGTTCAGCACTATCCCTTTGGTGCTGTCCTTGCCATAGTGACTGAGTTCTTGGGAGATCTGGTTGACTAAAAGTGTGTGGCACCTCCTCCCACATTCTCTCTCTTGCTCCTGCTGTGGCCACATGAAGTGCCTGCCCCCATCTTGCCTTCTGTCATAAGTCAGAGCTCCCTGAGACCTCCCCAGAAGCTAAGCAGATGCTGGCATCATGCTTGTACAGCCTGCAGAACCACGAGCCTAAACCTCTCTCTCTCTCTCTCTTTTTTTTTTAATAAATTACCCTGCCTTGGGTATTTCTTTATAGCAATGCAAGAACAGCCTAATACAGTCCGCATAATATCATGGCACCATCCTTTAATCTCAGTTTCATGGTGGTAGAGATATTAAATGTATGCATTAGGTTTTTCAGGGCAGGGTTTTAGTCAATATGTGAAAACTTCTAATTTCCATTTTGTTTTATCATGTTTTATTGCCTTCGTTTAATATTCTAAGGGTATAGGGCAACCTGCACATTTAAATTTCTTTCTTCAATGCACATACATTTGAAAATGTAAATACACATAGCTATAGCTATAATCCAACATATCCCTAATATTGACCAGTTATTGTCAACCACAGTAAATCCTAAATTGTGAGCAACAAATCACTTTAAATATCTTTATTTTTTAAAGTCCTTTTTCAATGCTTATTCACTCTTGGTAGGAACGTAAATTAGTTCAGCCACTGTGGAAAGCAGTTTGGAAATTTCTCAAGTATTTAAAAATAGAACTACCATTCACCCCAGCACTCCCATTACTGCATATGTATCCAGAGGAAAATAAATTGTTCTACCAAAAACTATGCAACAGAATTCACCACAGCAAAGACATGGAATCAACCTGGGTGCTCATTGATGCTGGATTAAATAAGAGTATTTGGTACATATACACCATGAAATACTTCACAGCCATAAAAAAGAATGAAATCATGTCCTCTACAGCAACACGGATGCAGCTGAAGCAAATTAGCACAGAAACAGAAAATCAAATATTGCATGTTTTCACTTATAAGTGGGAGCTAAATCTTGGGTACACATAGACATAAGGACAGGAACAATAGACACTGAGAACTCCAAATTAGAGAAGTGAGGAAGCAAGGGCTGAAAAACGTCCTATTGGGTACTATGTTCACGCTCTGTGTGTCAAGATCAATGGAAGCCCAAACGTCACACAATATATCCTTGTAACAAATCTACATATGTACCCCGATCCAAAATAAAAATTGAGATTAAAAATAAAGAAAAATAAACTTTAAAATCCTTTTTGCTGGCCGGGCGCAGTGGCTCACGCCTGTAATCCTAGCACTTTGGGAGGCCGAGGCGGGTGGATCACGAGGTCAAGAGATCGAGATCATCCTGGTCAACATGGTGAAACCCCTGTCTCTACTAAAAATACAAAAAATTAGCTGGGCGTGGTGGCGCGTGCCTGTAATCCCAGCTACTCAGGAGGCTGAGGCAGGAGAATTGCCTGAACCCGGGAGGCGGAGGTTGCAATGAGCCGAGATCGCGCCATTGCACTCCAGCCTGGGTAACGAGCGAAACTCTGTCACAAAAAAAAAAAAAAAAAAAAAAAATCCTTTTTGCTTTTACTAAAATGTATAATCTTTTATGATTCTTAAAATAAAAACATTCAGATTTATTGGAGATTTTATACCTAGAAGAGGCTTTTCAAATGAAGTGCTAGTTTCTCATTTCGCAGAAGAGCCTATGAGGCAGAGAGGATAAAATTCCTATTCTAGCCCACTGAGCATTGTTAAATGAAGGCCTATGTATTTGCACATTATTCTCTGATGACACTGCTCAAGCAGTCACTTATGATGGTTAAAGTATAGATATGCACTAACATGTCACCTATGAAAACGGGAGTCTTCCCACGGTGTTACATTACCATTTGAAGAGGCATAAGTTTCTTTCCTAATAGCTAGTATTTTCAGATGTTAAAAAACACAAATCAAAGAATGGAGTCGAATTAGAGCCCTTGCCTATATTTAAGACTTCATGACAAAATGTTTAAAAGTTCAATATTATCTTATATTTCTTACACTGAAAAGTACTTTAGGGCAATGATCCACTTGGGAAATAAAGTATTTGCATATGAATAACACAAGAAATAAATCACCAGCAACAAAAATGAGGAAATAATCAATCATTGCAGAGAAAGTCAATGAATACCTAGTTTACTCCAACATGACTAAAATATACAGTACCATTCAACCATAAGACTAAACTGTATAAACGAAGTAACAAAACCTTTTTTTTTCTTTTTTTTTTTTTTTTGAGATGGGATCTTGCTCTGTCACCAGGCTGGAGTGCAGTGGCACAATCTCAGCTCACTACAACCTCCGACTCCCTGGTTCAAGAGATTCTCCTGCCTCAGCCTCCCGAGTAGCTGCAATTACAGGCATGTGTCACCATGCCCAGCTAATTTTTGAATTTTTGGTAGAGACAGGGTTTCACCATGTTGGCCAGAATGGTCTCAAGCTCTTGACCTCATGATCCGCCTGCCTTGGCCTCCCAAAGTGGTGATGAAACTTTTAATAACAAGTGAGGAAGAACAGTTAATTTTTTCATAAGGCATCTATTTACACTGAAAAAATAAAAAGAAATTAAAAGCATTTTCTCTGTTTACAACAGAGTATTTGAATACAAGATGGGAATAATGAGAAGACATTCTTAATGACACAAAACCATGATCATTTAGTTCTCCTGGTAAATTATGTAACCATATAAAGTGCTGTATAAGAGCTGGTATTGAGTTAGCCTTTATATCCAGAACTAAAAATGAGTGTAGCTAGTTAGCCAGGTCACCTTTAAAAAAGACAAAAAACAAGGAAAAAGAAAAAGTACATTAGAGAATCAACAATTAATAACAAATAGAAATGAAATGTTAAATGGTCATATCAAGATAGCAGATAAAGAAAAAAAGTGTGTCGGGCACGGTGGCTCATGCCTCTAATTCTAGAACTTCGGGAGGCCAAGGTGGGCAGATCACTTGAGGTCAGGAATTCGACACCATCCTGGCCAACATGGTGAAACCCCGTCTCTACTAAAAATACAAAAATTAGCCAGGTGTGGTGGTAGGCACCTGTAGTCCCAGCTACTCAGGAGGCTGAGACATCACAAATGCTTGAACCCAGGGGTGGAGGTTGCAGTGAGCAGAGATTGCGCCACTACACTCCAGCCTAGGTGACAGAGCAAAACTCTGTCAAGAAAAAAAAAATGAATAACTACTAAAAAGGGAGCCTGAAATTCACGCCGATGGTCAGGAAAAGCAGTCAGTAACAGGAAAGAGCAACATCAGTGTCTACTGTAGTTTTCAAGAAAAAAAAATAAAGACATAACATAATTTAATGTTTGAAATGAAATCTTACTGTAGACTGAAGACCCTACCACAGAAATTCATTCTCAATCTCTTTTCTGACTAAGATGGCTAATTTGGAAAGAAAAAAAATTGCATAGTTCATATTCCTGTTCGTTGCTCCTATTTATTTAATGTTACCTTCCATAAACTGGATGGTAGCTATTTTATAATTAAATTTATTTCAAATTTTGTTTGAGAAATGCAAAAGAATTAATAAATGAGCTAAATAAATGGAGGAAGAGTATGTGGGTTTTTTGTCATTAGAAGAGTATGTCAGTTTTCCTCTTCTCACCTCCAGCAACCATACTTAACCAAACACATCAAAAACTACAGAACTCATCATTTGCCTTAAAGGAAAATGGGTATGTTTCAGGTTTACATTTGCATTATCCATCATAGTTAGAAAACAGGTTGAGAGTGCTAGTGTTCTATACCACTTGAGAATGATGATACTTAACCATAGTATATTATGTAGTTTGAAATAACTAGAAGAATATTGAATATTCCTAACAAAAATAAATGATAAATGTTTGAGATGATGTGTGATATGTATGATAATAAAGGTGATCTGATTACATATATTTTATGTATTGAAACATCACTGTGTACCCCATAGATATGTACAATTATTAAATGTCTATTAAAAAATAAAATTCTAAAAATGAAGTATAATTATACCTCAGAGATACTGCAGGTTCCATTCCAGACCACTGCAGTATAATAAACATTGCAATTAAGCAAGTCACACAAATTTTCCGGTTGTCCAGTACATATAAAAGTTATGTATACACTATACTGTAGTCTAGTAATTATGCAATAACATTATATCTAAAAAAATGTACATACCTCAAAAATACTATATTACTAAAAAGGCTAATGATCATCTGAACCTTCAGCAAGTCATAATGTTTCCGCTACTGGAAGGCCTTGCCTCAGTGTTGATGGCTGCTGATTGATCAAGATGGTGTTTGCTGGAAGTTGAGATGGTTATGGTCATTTCTTAAAGTCATATAACAATGAAGCTTGCCACACTAACAGATTCTTCCTTCCACAAAAGATTTATCTGTAGCATGCAATGCTGTTTGATAACATTTTACCTACCACAGGACTTCTTTCAAAAATTTGAGTCAGGCTTCTCAAAACCTGCCGATGTTTTATCAACTAAGTTTGTGTAATATCTAAATCCTTTGTTGTCATTTCCATCTCAAGAAACCACTTTCTTTTCTCTTCCATAAGAAGCAACTCCTCATGTGTTCAAGTTTGATCTTGAGATTACAGCAATCCAGTCACATCTTCAGGCTCCACTTCTAATTCTAGTTCTCTTGTATATTTTGACCACATCTGCTGTTATTTTCTCTACTGAAGTCTTAGACCCTTCAAAGTCATCCATGAGGGTTGAAATCAACTTCTTCCAAACTCTTGTTAATGTTGATGTTTTTACTTCCTCCCATGAATCACAAATGTTCTTAATGGCATCTAGAATGGTGAATCCTTTCCAGAAGGTTTTTAATTCACATTCATCAGATCCATCAGAAGAATAACTCTATGTAAGATACAGCCCTGTAAAATGTATTTCTTAAATATTAAGATATTTATTTAATATTATATATTAAACATTAATATCTTCATATATTTTCATGGGTGCATTGTCAATGAACAATAATATTCTAAAATGGATCTTTTTTTTCTAAGCAATAGATGTCAACAGTGTGCTTAAAATATCCAGTAGTCCATGCTGTAAACAGAGTTGCTGTCATCTATGCTGTGGTGTTTTGAGCACAGGCACAGTAGATACAGCATAATTATGAAGGACCCTCATATTTTTGGAATGCTAAATGAGCATTCGTTTCAACTTAAAGTTACCAGTTGCATTAGTCCCTAACAAGAGAGTCAGCCTGTTCACTGAAGCTTTGAAGCTAGGCATTGACTTCTTTCTAGTTATGAAAGTCCTCAATGACATTTTCTTCCAAGAGAAGGCTGCTTTGTCTATGTTAAAAATCTGTTATTTGGTGTAGCCCCACCTTCATCAACGATCTAATCTGGATCTTCTGCATAACTTCCTGCAGCTTCTACATGAGCACTTGCTGCTTCACTTGGCACTTTTCTGTTACAGAGACAGCTTCTTTCGCTAAACCACATGAACTAACCTCTGCTAGCTTCACACTTTTCTTCTGTAGCTTCATCTCTCTCAGCCTTCATAGAATTGAAGAGAGAGTTAGAATGTTGCTCTGGATTAGGTTTTAGCTCAACAGTATGTCGTGGCTGGTTGGATCTTCTAGCCAGACCACTAAACTGTCTCCATATCAGCAATAAGGCTGCTTCGCTTTATTATTCTGTGTTCGCTGGAGTAGCACTTTCTTTAATTTCCTTCAAGATCTCTTCCTTTGCATTCACAGCTTGGTTGTTTGGTACAATAAGCATGTCTCAGCTTTTTTTTTTTTTTTTTTTTTTTTTTTGAGATGGAGTCTTGCTCTGTTACCAGGCTGGAGTGCAGTGGAGTGAGCTCAGCTCAATGCGCCCTCTGCCTCCCAGGTTCAAGCGATTCTCCTACCTCAGCCTCCCAAGTAGCTGGGAGTACAGTAGAGAGGGGGGTTCACTATGTTAGCCAGGCTGATCATGAACTGCTGACCTCAGCAGATCCACCCGCCTCGGCCTCCCAAAGTGCTGGGATTACAGGTGTGAGCCCCAGTGCCTGGCCTGTCTGCTTTTGACATGCCTTCCTCACTAAGCGTAATCATTCCTAGCTTTTGATTCAAAGTGAGAGACATGCAACACCTTCTTTCACTTGAACGCTTAGAGGCCATTTTAGGGTTATTAAGTGGCCTAGTTTCAGTATGTTGTGTCTCAGGAAATAGGGAGGCCTGAGGAGAAAAGAGAGATGGGGGAATGGCTGGCTGATGGAACAGTCAGAACATACACAATATTTCTCAGTTGCTTGCTGTTTTATATGGGCAACATTTGTGGTGTCCTAAAATAATTGCTATAGTAACATCAAAGATCACTGATCACAGATCATCATAACAGATATATTAATAAAGAAAAATTTGAAAATATTGCAAGAATTACAAAAAAGTGTGACATAAAGACATGAAGTGAGCTCATGCTGTTGGAAAAATGGAACTAATCAAATTAACTGACATAGGGTTGCCACTAACCCTCAATTCGTATAAAATCCAATGTCTGTGAAATGTAATACAGCAAAGCACAGTGAAACGAGGTATGCCTGTATATTTAGTGCCCTGCTTTTCAACTTTTTCTTTTTCTCTGTTATTTTCCATTTTATGTTTATAATTATTGAAAGAGCAAAACATTCTGTGGATGTTTATCTACTTGTCTATTGTTGAACAATTGGTTTGCTTCTTGGGTTTCATTTATAATTAACACTGCATTTGAATTCTCCCTGCATTTATATATTTTTTTCTTTTTAATTATTGCCTTAGGATAAATTCCCAGGAATGGGAGAACTGTGCCAAGTGGTATGAACATTTACAGTACACTTCATAAGTGTTGCTAAATTGTTTTCTAACAGGAATATACCAATTTATACTTTCCTTAGCAATAACTGAACATAGTAGTTTCCTCCCCAAAAGCTGACAGCGATTATGGTTTATCTTTTGTCTGTCTTTTGTTTTTAGATACTTTTGTTCTCTTTTTTTTCTCATTATCCAAAAGGGAAGAATTGATGAACTCAGAGAGCACAGAATTTTTAACTTAGTTTGGAATGACTGAGGAATCTTGTTTTTATTCAATAGTCTTTGTTACATCCACTGAATGAAATATTATGCAGGAATAAATAAGAAGAAACATGAATACTACCTGGTAATATAAAAAACACATTCTGCTAGTGACACTTCTCAGCCTTTTGGCTAATATCAAGTGTAAAATCACATTCTGGAATTCAATTCAAAGGAAAAGAGAGACATATAGGGTTTGGCTTGTTCACTTCTGTTTCCAGACCAATGCCATATGAGAGACAACTGTGTATACTCAGCCTTGTTTTATGTCAAAGACTTTCTTGCAACATGGTCTGTTTCCAAGAGTAATACACATCTTTTTTTCACTGCTTGCTGCCCAACCACTTCTAGCTACCTACCGAGTTCTGAAGAAATGGACTGAATGGGGGGAAGCCCTGTAACTTTGCTGGATGGTTATAAAAGGCTAATTGGGAACATTGCAAAAAACATTCTTTCTAAAAGGATAGGCCATCTCATCGAATTTTTTTCTTGTACTTATCTATCTGGTTCTTTTCTAATTAATTGAAAGTCATTTGCTTTTTAGAATTTTTGACTTTTACAGTAATATTTACAAATATACCTGCTAAATATTAAACTCTTCCATATCTGTTTACAAAAATGGAGTCTGGAACTCAATTGATTCCATTCACATCCCAGTTTTGCCACTTCACTGTGAAATCTGCATGTGGCTTAACCTTTGACTCAGATTACTCATCTATAAAATGGGACTAATAATAATGTTTCTCATAGATATGTTATGGGGATTAAATAAGTTATGATATTATAGTATCTGGGGTCACATCGTAAAGCATTAAGTAAACTGTCCTTTTGTTGGTATATGAGAAACAGTCATATATAATGATGGTCACTAGCAAGGTATTTTGACTTGAACTGTTATTTTTCCGTCGAAAATATAATCTAGATAATAAAGATCATAATAACAGTAGCTGACATGATCGAAAGCTTATCCTGTACCACATTCAGTATTGTTTTATATGCATATTCTTATTAATCTCCACAAAAACTCTATAAAGATGGTACCAGTTTTCAGATGCAGTGACAAATGCTTAGAGAATCTAAATAACTTGCCAAAGACCAACTAGTAAGTG
Source organism: Aotus nancymaae (assembly GCF_030222135.1). Classification (NCBI taxonomy): domain Eukaryota; kingdom Metazoa; phylum Chordata; class Mammalia; order Primates; family Aotidae; genus Aotus; species Aotus nancymaae. The sequence continues at coordinate 47,780,777 of NW_026988442.1, read as the reverse complement.
GAAGAATTTGAACTTGAAAACAGTTCTTCCTGTCAGAATATATGTAGAAAAAGAGAAAAAATGTACATAAATATTATCAGTGGTTGTTTCTGGATTATAAAATTAGGACTGATGTTTCAAGTATCTCTACTTATTACTTTATAAGTATTAGAACATATTTCTCTGATAATAAGAAGTTTTAAAAATATATTCCAAATAATGAAGATAATAGCATTTCTAGCTAACAACGAATAATAGCAATCTTATTGCTCACTCTTGTGAATTAAAAAGTCTATCTTTGAATCAGTCTCTTTATCCTGTGCACAAAGAAGTTCTGTTATGGCTTTCTAAAAATGGATACAGTGTTTTAGAACCTAAATTCCATCTACTTTTACTTAGCAAAAATGTAACATGTGTAGATTTTTAAAAATTCAAGTTAAAATCCAACATCGGTTTTAAGTTGGGATTAGAAGGCCTCCTTGCTTTTGCCCCTGATGTCCCTGTGGGAAATCCCACCACGAGTCTGCACATTGATCAGCGACAGAGAAGAGAGGCCAAGTGGCCAAATCGAAGCAGACACCCAGCCTAGTGACACGCTCTGAACAGGCAAGTTTGTCCAGCACTCAATTACTTCTCAGAACTCATGAGAAATGGAGAAAAAAGAAAGGCAATGGTGACAGATCAGATTCATGGGCAACTCACATTTATTCCAGTGCCTGTCAAGTCCCGGATGCTTTCACCAGTATTATCCCATTTAATTCTTCAAGAACAGTGTAAAATAGGTATTATTAGTCCCACTTCACAGGTGAGGGCAATGAAGTCCAGGCATCAAGCAGTATTCTGAAACCTATAGAGATGATAAGCAGTAGAAAAGGGATTAGAACTCTGGTCTACAAACCTCTTATTCTTTTCTCTTACATAATGCTGCCAACACCTTCGACACTCCCAATTCCCAGAAATAAAGGGCAGGTAGTAATCTATTATTAGAAGCATTATATGTTAGAAAGTATCTATAAATTAGAATTCTATAACAAAAAAATAATTAATAAAGAAATATGGTTCTATTTACACACCAGTTCTGCACGTTTCTTTTTTTTTGAGATGGAGCCTCACACTGTTACCCAGGCTGTAGTGCAGTGGCGCCATCTCGGCTTACTGCAATCTCCGCCTCCTGGGTTCAAGCAATTCTCCTGCCTCAGCATCCTGAGTAGCTGGGACTCCACACGTGTGCCACCACGCCCAGCTAATATTTTTTGTACTTTTAGCAAAGATGGGGTTTCACCATGTTGGCCAGGATGGTCTCAATCTCCTGACCTCCTGATCCGCCCGCCTTAGCCTCCCAAAGTGCTGGGATTGCAGGCATGAGCCACCGCACCCAGCCCCCTTTTAAATTTAAGAACCTATTCTTTCATTTCATGTTTCAGCTCAGGATAGTGTTTGCTAAGCCTATGGTCCTTGCTATGAAGTGCAAGGCAAAATTTCATTTAGTAGTTCATAATAAATGTTATGTGTGAAAACAAATCGACTCACAGTATTATTTTAACTAGAACCACAATCCACAACAGATTTGCTAATTATTCTCTCCTCTGAGGTCTCTGGAAAGGTGATGATAACCAGTTCCATGACCCATCCCTAAAGTTCTCATCATCTTTGACGTTTCTGTCAATTTATTATTTTTTCTATCTGTCAACATGGAGATTAAACAGAGGAGAATGTGGACTTCTATTGTTTCCAGAACTTTATGAGGATAAGGACATTTAGACAATGGAATAGGTTACTGAAGCACGGTGTGAAGATTTTTCTTTTTTTCCAAGAGGTTCAGCTGTCATTTGCGTGGAATGGTATAGGACTGTTCTGCCTGGAGGCAGGACTATGGACTCATTAACCTCCTAGTCCTGCAACTCTGTCAATCTCAATTCTCACCACAGTTTCAATCAGATACAGCTGCCTCTAGTTTCACTCTGGTTGGTTTAGTGTGGTTGTGTGCTCATGCAATTTTCTGTATTGCCGGGGAAAAAAGCATCTTCAATATGTGCCTATAACTGGGCATGAGGCAGTGTGCATGGTGGGTCTTTCCTTACCAAAAGGCTCCGCAAAAAATGGATTGATAGATGAGTACACTGGTATATAAAAAAGTACCCTGTGCCAAATATAGATGATTCTTATTATTTCTCTTTGCATACAGATGAACACACAGCTGCAGCGTTCTCAGGAGGCCCAGGAGTTGACTTAGTCCAAAGGAATGACTGTGCTATTTTTGCACTTTCCCTCACATTATTTCTCAAGGCTTGAGGGAATTTAAATGTGACTTACTTGGCAATGACAAGTATCTGTCCCTTCAGTGCCTCCTGAATGAGATCATTTACACAAATCACTTCACCATAGCTTATTCTATTTTTCATAGACAAATACTATCAATTAAATGGAATCTAGATTTAAAGAAAGGAGAAGGTTTTTTTCTTCCCTTAAAAATAACTTCTTAAAAAAAGTCACTATGAAATTCACAGTATTGGTGTGATGATTCATTACACTATATGTTTTCTGAAAGAGATAAGGATGTTTCAAAAGCACATTAGTATTACAGATGAAAGACGTGCGGCTCTGAGAAGCGAAGTAGCTTGGATAAGGTCTCCTAGTAAATTGCGCATCCCCAGGCCCATAACTCACATCTCTGGTATCCTGGTCCAGACTGCACCCTCCCTGCACTGTGTAACTGGAGCCCCACGCACTCTTGAATAAAACTGATTCTAGCAAAAACACCAATAATTTAAAAAGTCTTTTTGATTAAATATTACTGAACTTTTCTCATGAAATATAACTTTGGAACAAGCAATTGTATTTTTTAAGTACACATAATTTGGGCTGGGTGCGGTGGATCACACCTGTAATCCCAGCACTTTGAGAGGCCGAGATGGGTGGATCACCTGAAGTCAGGAGTTCGAGACCAGCCTGGCCAACATGATGAAACCCTGTCTCTACTAAAAATACGAAAATTAGCCGGGCATGGTGGCTCATTCCTGTAATCCCAGCTACTCGGGAGGTTGAGGCAGAAGAATCACTTGAACCAGGGAGGCGGGTTACAGTGAGCCAAGATTGCACCATTGCACTCCAGCCTGGGCAACAGAGCAAGACTATGTCTCAAAAAAAAAAAAAAAAAAAAAAAAAAAAGTACACATAATTCATGTCTGTTATTCCTTGATTCTTATGAGAATTTTATTATTACTGAAATACTGAAATTGTTCTCTTGAGAAAATCTATTAAAATGGAAACAAGTAAAAAAAAAAAAAAATGGAAACAAGTAATAATCAAACCAAGCTTAAAAATACACAGTACATATAAATTTAGAGAATATGACCAGACACATTCACCTCCATGGTAAGAATAAGAAATGTCCAAGGGAGAAGGGGGGATTAGTTAGAGGCATAGTACTTTATACTGTGGTTACTTGGTGAATGTTTTTAAAATCAATCAGTAAGCCTGAGTGTGGTGGCTAGACCAAGTGCGGTGGCTCACACATGTAATCCCAGCACTTTGGGAGGCTGAGGCGTGCGGATCACTTGAGATCAGGAGTTCTAGACCAGCCTGGCCAACATGGCAAAATCTCATTTCCACCAAAATACAAAAATTAGCCGGGCATGGTGGCGCACACTTGTAATCCTAGCTACTAGGGAGGCTGAGGCATGGGAATCCCTTGAACCCAGGAGCGGAGGTTGTAGTGAGTTGAGATCGGGCCACTGCACTCCAGCCTGGGTGGCATAGCGAGACTCTGTGTTAAATAAAGTAAAATAAAATAAAATAATCAGTGAATTCACTTCATAGCAATTTCCAAGTTCATAAGCCACTTTTACAAGTAAGTACTACAGAAGAATTCTGTGCTTATATATTTGTGTATTATTTATGGCAGAATATGTTTAAATGGAAATGAAAACAACTTTGAGCAAATTAAACCTAACCAAATTTTTAAAAAATATCTCTTCGGAACTTGAGAGAATTCTATAATTACATCAAGAATGAAGCTTGGCTATTGTCATATTATTATGCTATAAATGCTATTGACTACATCTATTATAACATTTTTAGGGAGGTAGGATTGGTATCTCCAGTGGTCTATTTCTCATTTAGTCAAGCTACAATATAAAATGTACTGTCTTATTCATGCATTCTTTCAGCAATTATTTATTGCATGCCTAATATGACAGGCAGTATAGAAGAACGAGGACTCTAGAGTCAGAAGGCCTGGGTTCATGTTCTGGCTTTGTTTACTAGATATGTAATCTTGGATAATTTCAGTTTCCTCATTTATAAGATGGAGGTAATGATAATACATATTGTTATGATACATTAAATGATTCACATCGATGAAGCATTTAGATGAAGATATGGTCAAGGCAAAAGCTCCTGTTATGATGTATTATGGACTGGGGATGGAGGGCAAACAAGACAGATATGGAGCTACACTCATGGGGAATATTGGATAAATAGCTTTTACACTACAATTATGTTAAGTGCTACAAGCAGGTATAGTATGAATAATATAACATAGTTCAACATCTCTTTAAACATTCACGTGTAATTTTCTTCTGCTATTGCAACCAAGGGAAGCCACACAGTACATTGCTATTCCACATTTTGGTAACTGAGATTTGAAATCTTTGTCATTTCTACTGTAAATCATACATACCCCTTTAAATGAAGCAAGTGAAATTTCGTATAGTGACATTGTGTTGGGCAGGCATCCTTGGAATAATTCATTTCTCCAGTTTATTCTTATTTCTTTATGACCACTTAAAAGTTTCAAGAAAACGATCTTAATTGTGCTACATTCCTTAAGGCATAAATCTTTGTGATGCTTCAGGGACCTTTGTCTTGATAAAAACAAGTACTTCAGAAAAAAAAATGAAAAGACCAACAGCCAGTGTTTGTTGAGGATAAGCTCAGTTGTTCTTCACATTGTGCAACAGATGGCATTGACAGACTGATGGTTGGGAAGCAGGAAACCTGCATCCCCAATTTCAAATACACCGTTGTCTCATGCCACAGCACCATGTCATAATTACATATTGATTTATTCTCTTCTAATTCCACTCGTCAGCCTTCTACAAGTGAGCCGATTTGGATAATCTGAAAAAATATTAACCAGATATCTCTAAACACACTTGTCATTTTAGCCCCATCTCAGATATCAAAGAGGCATGAGGCACAGATTTTAAATTTATATTTAAATAAATATAGGCTTGTTCTGCAGACAGCTCATCTAGACAAGAATTTAAAAAAGAAAAGAAAGCTGCCAAAGAATCTTCAAGAAGTCAAACTCATTTCTCTGAAAATTTTCTTAAAAAATAAAACAAAATAATTTTATAGGATTCTCCAAATGAGGATGGGACAAAAAGTGAGCCAGAAGTCCCCAGGTTGCTAAAAAGGACTTCTTTTATCTTTGGTATGCATATTAAATGTCTTATCTTACTTTTAGACAAGGGTTTTGAGGTCTCTTCTAGAATACAGGGGCAATAAAAATGTTTTATTGCTTTTCTCTTCTTCCACAACAACATGGATATTCATTAGAGAATAGAAAACTTGGGACTCACCCTTTAAATTGAAAGACAGATAACATAAGCACTGGCCACCTGCTGCCAGGCAAGGTGCGGTCCAGTACTGCTGTGGTTATATGGTGAACTGTGACAAGCATTTCCATGGTGTGGTACTTGAGTGCACTAAAAATAGGCAACCCTGAACTATACTGCAGTTGAAGGACAAGATAAAAATAGGAAATAAACTCAAAAATAATTGTATAAATAGAGTACAAGGATTAACAACTCAACCCACAGGATTGAATTCCCTAATAAGTTTTGCTATTTTTACTGAATGCAGGAAAGAAATTAACATTTAAATATTTAAGAGAAATGTTTAGTATAGAAATGTTTTCTGAATTTAGGAATGGTTGACATTCAAGCAAAGATAATATATACCATAATTTGGAATAGAAGTGTTTTAATCTTTTTAGCCAGGATGTCCCTTTATATCTTTTAATGGTACTCCTTTCACTAAACACACACACACACACACACACACACACACACACACACACAAAACAAACAAAAAACTTGGATAATATTTGTCAGCAATTTAAAAATATATAATTGATTTTGTAGATGTAGCTAAAACCTGACCTTTATTTGCAGTGTCTCAGCTTTGGTCTTGTATTCAATTCCCAGAAAACAGTCAGGACTGGGAAGAGCCCAAGAAATGAAGGCATCCTGTATCACTTGGCATAAACGTAGCCAATATAGACACAGCATCAAATGGTTAAATATTCTTCATATTTCCTTAAAAGAAAATATTTAAAATGCTGATTTCAATAATTCTGGGATGGAAAATCTGCACTAAATTACCAACTCTTGGCCTCACATTTCAGTCCTATCTCATTTTGTTTTCTGTATTTCCACCAAAAATGCTATCGACTCTTAACTCTGCTTTTTTTCCCCTTTCTCTGCCACAAGTCTAGAGGCAGAACCCCATCAAAATCAGAGTTGATTTTGGCAAGGGATCATTAACTTCTGAATTTCTGGCCACTTCCAGCAGATTAATTTTATCATTATGTCACCTTTCCGCTCAAAACTTCATAGGATTACTTAGAGGAATTCTAGACTCTCTAAACCTGCTATTCATTTTTAACCGTAATACATTAATTATGCATTTATTTTATCCAACCAATTTATATAATAAACATCTCTAAATCCACCACCCAATTTCTATCACAGAATAATAAAACACCACTGATAACTTACCTTTTCGTTCCTTGCCTACTCCCTTTCTCCTTCTCACATGTAACCAATCTCTAAATTAAGTGTTTTTAAGCCTCCTTTTAAAAAATTTATAGCATATATTATGTAGACATAATTTAATTTTATAAAAAGGTTATAATTCTGTATGTTGCCTTCTGTGGGTTTTTTTTTGTTTGTTTGTTTGCTATTACCAAAGAATCCAAAGTGTACTGCAAACGTTCTTAACATGTCTCCTGGAAAACGCACCTACTTTGGTTTCTCTTGGGTATATACCTAACAGTGAAACTGTTGAGCTTTTGGTTATATTAGCAAAGGTACTGTCAGGAACAAGATCAAATTGTGTAACTGAAGAAATTTTAAAGAAGAACTACTATGGGACAACAAAATATGCTAGGACTAGCAATGGCAAGGACCCTTAAACATCTCTAGCCCTAACAAGGCATGAAGAGGGAGCTACTACTTAATTTCAAGAGGGCAGCTGCAGCTTTAAAAGATTACTCAATGGAGTTCTAGCTTTAGAACTCAGCTAACAAACTGGCAGAGAAGGAGTTAATCTCACTAAGAACCTTGACCTGACTCTTTATGATTCTCTCAATTGTCTTGCCATGGTCTCTCATTGGCTGAACCAAATCAAAAGCCAGAATGCAAGGAAACTATTTAGGATCAGTTTCCAAGAACACAGTGCAGGGTGGAGAGGGCTGGGATCCAGATCTAGAGAGGTAAGTGGATATATGCAAATATTAGATATTATAGAAGTCCCTCATTTCCCAAAGTGTTTGTACCAGTTGATACTCCCACCAACAGTGGATAAGATCATATTGGGCCATATCCTCTCCAACACTTGATATTATTAGACTTCTGAATTTTTGTCAATAGGCTCAAATCATTATCTCCTTGTGGTTTTGATTTGTATTCCCTCAGTTAACTGCTAACACTGAGCTATTCGTTGTGTTTACTAGTCAGACACATTAACGCTTCTGTAAAATTCCCAGTCATATATTCTAGAAACTAAAGTTATGCTAAAATTTAAAGAGAAGAGCAAAGAGCTAGAATAGCCAAGATATTTCTGAAGGAGAAGAAAAAGGAGCAACTTTTCTTCTAGATATAAAGGCTTATTATAAAGTTATAGTAATTAAGACAGTAATATTGGTGCAGTATATACATCCTGACCAATGGAACAGGAAAATAAAAGTCCCAAAATAGATTTATTAATTTAGGGATCCTCAAAAATGAGATAATATGTCAGATCACTGAAGAAAGTCATGATTATAAATAGAGTTAAAAAATTTGACTATTCATATATGGAGCAAGAAGAAAAATGGATTGCTATCTGAAACCATACAAAAAATTCAGATGAATTCAGACCTTAAATTTAAGAAATGAAACCTCAAAACTTTCAGAATAAAATACTAATGAATTCCCCTGTCTGCTCTCAGGACAGAAAAGTATTCCTTAAACATACTACAAAAAATCTTAACCATAACATAAAATACTGGTGCTTTCAATTATGTTAATAATTTTTCATTAAAAGACAATTTAAAGAAACAAGAAAAAAATAAGCTACAAACATGAAGAGAATATCCACAATTCATGGAACTAATAATGGGCTAGTAGCAACAGATAAAGAACTTCTGAAAAGAAGGCAAATGACCTAGCGGAAAAAGGGACAACTTAAGTTTCCCATACTTTTCTTTTATTACCATGTTTCATGAATCATCACTAGTCTATAATTCTTGGAAGACAAAAATTGTCTTAGTTAACTTTGTTTCTTTATGACCCAGCACAGCGCCTGGTGGAAAGAAAATGGTCAACACATGTTCCTCAAATAAATGAGCAAACTTGCCACCCCAGAATAATGCAGACTGTTAATAAAACTCACCATATGCAAGCCCTCAGAGTGTTTCCTCTTATATTCACATTACCAACTCCTATCCACCCAATTTTGGAAGTCCAGAGCACCAGTCCCTTTACATCATAGTCTTTGCAGCCTTTAGCATTTGGCAGATATTTCCTTAGGACATCTCATGCACTACTGGATTATGTTTCTCCACATTTCTATGTCTGTCTCCTCTCTCTGACTTTGATTTTAGACTTCTCGAGGAGAAGGTCATACTTCTCTAAAGTACAGTGCCTACTAAAATTCTAGGAGGTGCTCCATATTTATAGCGGATGTGGCACAACACCTAGTACGAATTACCAGCCGTTCATCAGCTTTCAAGACGGTCTTGGAGAAAACCTGAGAAAAATCATAAAAATACTGGTCACTTTCATTATGATTTTTCTCAGGTTTAGGCAACTGAGATAAGGTTACAAAGATTAGAAATGTAATTTATAAAGAGGCACTCATTGCAAAGGAAAAAAAAATTTTAAGATTGTTCAAGTACACAGTTACAACCTGAATAAGGCAGCAGAGTGCAGCAGAAAAAAATGTGGCCATGGTATGAAATATGTCTTCAACCCCAGCACCACCCTAGGTGGTCTCTGAGCTTCATGAGTAAAATGTGGTAAGAAACCTACCTCAAGGGACGCACAGCAGAGTAAAGGGTGGAGAAGCGGTACTTAAATTTCATTTTCCTTATTTCTCCCTCCCTCTTAAAAATAATGCTGTGTTCCATCAGATCTTGGAGTGTATGGTGCTTTTTAGTTAAAACGAAACCATAACACCCTTAATTAACACTGCTAATAGTGAGATGCTTTTGCCAAATTCCTACTTGCCTCGCATCATCTACCCTGACTTGACTAACATTCTTAATGGGTGGAGGGAGAACAAATGGCCACAAATTACACGTCTTTACTCACATGTATAGAGTGCAGTTGATCACTGTAATAGGAGTGCATCAATATTTACTGACTTTATTATAATTTCAAACACATAGAAAAGTTAAAAATCATGTACAATTATAACCCACATACCCACCACCTAGATTTAACAATTGTTTTAACTGTCATAATAACAACGTGGAGGGTGATTATGACATTACCAGACTTTCCTAAGTACATATTTTCTGATGGCTTGAAGGTATCCAAAACCCACGAACAGAAATCATTCAAAAATCTTCTTCACTATGAACTCTTCAGTAAACCTTCCCCATTCATAGCATGAGGGCATCTCTGATAGAGAACTACCAAGGAGCACATGGGTTTAGCTACTCTTTTCCATAATGACGCCTCTTGGTTTCTTGACTTAGGGAGTCTTGGACCTGCTCTCTTGTATTACTCATATGGTAGATTCTGCTTCTTCCTTTTTTGTACATGTTTGGGTTTTCAATGAAATAGTACGGTTGCCAGATTTAGCTAAGAAAAATACAGGATCCCTAATTAACTTGAACTTCAGATAAACAATATAAAAATATAATTATATCCCAAATATTGTATGGGACATACTTATACTAAAAAAGTAATTTGTAGTTTATCTGAAATTCAGATTTAACTGGGCATTCTCTATTTTATCTTGCAATCCTATGAAACAAACAAATTCAGTGACCTTCTGAGGGAGCTCTAGATGACATTGACAGCTGGGCTCTCATGCTTCCAGATATGAAGACAAAATGAGAGAAAACCATAGAGAAAGAGAGAGAATATACTTCTGCACCATAACTAAGAAAAAATATTATTTAGACTTGCTTTTAATTGGCTGGGAGCTACACAGAAAGCCTGACGTGTGTTCGTATTGGATTTAGTAGGTAGTCTGTGGGATTCTGGAGGGAACAGGGTGTGTGGACCTGAACAGATTGAATGAATTTATTACTGGGGTTAGAGTCTATATGTGTATGGTTTAACAGGGTGTATTGCACCTATTGCCACATTAATGCTCTATACCAGCCAACCACAAACTTTGTTGGTATTGCTGGGGTAAACATTTATTGCTTACACATAAGAGTAAGCTTAGGGCCTGGCTCTTCGATGATCTAGGCTGGCCTCAGTCGGGAGCTCTGCTCCCTGCATCTCTCCTCCTTTTCTTGGGACCATTCAGCTGTCTGAGAGATGTCTTTCTCACAGCAACATTTCAAATACAGTGAAAGCAAACAGAAACATGTGAACCTTCAAGGGCTGGTCTCAGAACTGGTACAGTGTCATTTTCACTTCATTCTCTTACTCTCAAAACCTGCTTCTATGGGTGGGAAAGTAGGCTCTGCCTCTTCAATGAGAGGAGTTGCAAAGTCACAGAGCAAAAGGTATGGATGCAGAATTGAGGCCAACGCTGCTACGCACTATCACAAAGGGTGGGCTGGAAACTAAGAATAAACTATGGAGCAAAAAAGTTGCTTCTTTTGAAAACTATACATTTGTTTGCAACTGTAGCATTTTTGCTTCTCCAAGAAAAGTAATTAGCAAGGCTCCCAAATGATTTTTTCCAGTTTGTGAAGTAGAGATGCCAAGAGATCTCTACAAATTACCAGAATGTTCCATAACTCTTCTCAAAATACCTGTCAAAAAAGTTCTGAGCACATGGTGGCATTTTTTCTTTGTTGTAAACATAATGTATCTATATGAAAAGCCTAACATATTAAGGATGGAAATTTGCAGGAATGTGGTAACATTTAACAGAAAAAGAAAACCAACTGACAATTCAGAACAAATAATTCCTATTCTGATATCCCTTGAAATCTAGCACGTTTCTTCACCATCATTTCTACATTTGGTTATGGGGAACAGCAGACTAGAAATTGGATGCGGGACTCTGAGACTCCTTTGTTTGTGTGACCTTTGTAAAGTAGAAATCTTTGTACACTTTTAAAATATGTGGATCAAATAAAAATCTTGTAAACTCTAAAATATCAAATAGGAGCTTTACATCTAAAATCTCAGAAATCACTTTGACCCTGGAAATCTTTGTTATGACCTTTAATTCCAAGTTCTTTTCTTTCAAGTCAGTTACCAAAATCAGTAGATTGTAAAAATGATAAGTTTGATTCTTAGCTCTTTAATACTTATTTTCTCTACTGGTAGTGGGTCAAAAGTAAACTGGCATTAGACAAATAATTGTATCAACTGGGATGCTTTTGGTTTTAAGCATGTATAAGTAACTAAGTCTCAGGACAAAGATTGGTCTTATTTCAAGGACTTGGATAAGGTGACAGAGTGAGCATGCTATTGCCAATGCCTAGCAGCCAAGGCCAGATCTGGCAGTACATGAAGAGGTGAATCGGAAGAAGGGTCACTCCTCAAAGAATAGGGATTATATTAGGCAGATAATACCTGTTCACTAATAATATTGACATCAGGTAACTTTAGAAGACGAATTGCCTGCCATTTTAAAAATAAGTGTTCATATTTGTTCATGTTAATTCATTTTCAGAAGAGAAAATGAAGCATAGAGAAAGTAATTTGCCCAAGATCCCATGACTCATAAGTGGCAGACTTGTCATCTGAACCCCAGTTTCTTCACTCCAGCCAACATTATGTACCACAGCAAAGAACAATAGAATGGCTACTGGAAAAATGATAGATTTGCATGTGCAAAAAGAAAACTCTCCCAGAACACTGCTGGTATCAAGGGCAAGTTGTTAGATAGTATTAGAGTGTGACTTTTTCATGTTAACACACACAAACATAGAAGCCCCCAACGAACCTGAACACAGGTACTTCATATAAATACATCTATATAATACTTCATATCAAAATATTAACAGCTATCTCTGGAGAGAAAACTGGGATGCTGGGGACAAAAAAGAATGTACTTTATATTCATATATATATAATCTGAATTATAATTTTAATATTATATAAAGAATAATTTGATTGGGGGAAAGAAGGAAAAGCAAAATGCCTAGACGCTAAAAATTATACATGAAAGTCAAAAGTTGGTTCTAGACCATTCCTGTACCTTACTTGTGTTATTTCAGGATACGATGGGTGAAAACTACTTGTCACAAATTTCCTTTCCCATTGAGAGGGTAGCACACATTCTCCTAAAATGGTAGATAAGGCTACTTTTCAGAATATACATGTATTAATAGTTTATATACATAGCCCCATAAATCCTATGTAACCTTTAAAACATTTTATTATAAACTACAAGTAAACTAGAATCTAGAATATAATAAGCACTTGTTTTCAGTTTATAAAATAAAATGCTACAAACACAATTGATGCCTCTTATAAATCTCAATTCAACCTTTCTTAGTTACCACAGATAGCCATCAGCAAATTTTTTTTACATAAAAAGTCATAATTTATAGTATTTTGTATATTTATACTTTATATAAATGGTTTCATAAAACACATCTTATTCCACTACTCTCTTGTCACTTGTTTCTGAGATGTATTTATGCGGACACACATAGCTCTAGCTTGTTCATTCTGACTGCTGTGTGGAAGTCTATCATATGAATATATGCATTACCAAAGTTGAGCGCAGGTTAGGACCCCTTTCTGCTGTTTTACACAAGCCTGCCATGAACATTTTTGTAGATGTTTCCTTACGCATGTACATAAATACCTCTTTAAGGTACCACGGTAAGGAATGTTTAATTTTACTAGATATCGCAGAACTGGCAGTTATGTCAGTGTATTTTCCTACCAACAGTTAGAGTTCCCACTATTTGATGTTCTTGACAGCACTTGCTATTTTGAAACTTATGTTTTTGCTAATTTGATGTGGTACCTTCTCATGGTTTTTTTGGTTTTTATTTTGAGATGGAGTCTCATTCTGTCACCAGGCTGGAGTGCAGTGGTGCGATCTTGGCTCACTGCAACTTTCATGTCCCAGGTGCAAGTGATTCTCCTGTCTCAGCCTCCCAAGTAGCTGGGACTACAGACGCACACTACCACGCCTGGCTAATTTTTTGTATTTTTAGTAGAGACAGGGTGTCACCATGTTGGCTAGGATAGTCTTGATCGCTTGACCTCGTGATCTGCCCACTTCGGCCTCCCAAAGTGCTGGATTACGGGCATGAGCAACTACGCCTGGCACCCTTCCCATGTTTTTAACTTGTATTTCTCTGATTTTCAGTGAAGAGTATTTTTTTTTCCATGTATGTTGGCCTTTTGAATTTCCTCTTGTAAGAATAGTGTGCTGATATTTCTATTGGGTAGACTTTTCATAAGTTGTAGAAACTTTTATATTTTAATAAATTAAGCCTTTCTTATATATTAACATATTGAAAACATCTTATGTGTGGCTCATGTTTTAGCTAAGTCTTCAATCCAACTCAAATATATTAAGGTTTAAATTAGGGATCCAAATATATATTTTTACAAGTAGATAATTATACCAACACAATTAAAAAAAAATTTACTCCTTTCTCTACTAGCTTATAACAACCTAACTTAAGTATCTATATATGAGGGTCTCTCCAACTAATTCAAAGAAAACAGCAGCAACATTTAGCACTTAAGATGGCCATGCCATGTATCAGGAACTATGCTAAGCATTTCACATGCTTAGACCATCCATTTTGGAGTCAGAATGCCAGGGCTTAAATGTACACTAGGGATCCCTGATAAATGGTACATCTGACAATTACTTGTCTGTTCACTGGCTAATAGAAACGTATGCATCAGGTAAGGGAAATAAATATGCTGGTTGACACAAACTATATATATTTAAAAGCATCCCAAATATACAACTTGCTTTTATTAAATAGAAAAAAATCCCAAAGAGGCAGATATTCCAGTAAAGTGAAAACAAATTTAATATCATCTTGTTTGAACAAAGCTTTTAGAATAAGTGAGCAATTAAATTCTTAAAGTAGGGACAGAACACCAACAGGCTCTAGACTCCAGAAGAGCTGTAAGCCAACAAATTAGGCATTGTTTTGCTTAACAGTTTTAGCTTCAATGTAAATATATATTATTATTTAGGATATTAGCATCTGAACTATATAATGACTATTTTATCATTTTACCTGAATTAAAACCAGAATTTCTGGAACTTCTAAATAGTCTTTAAAGTTTTTTATATGGACATGAACTAACCCCTATTCCTCTCTACATATCAAATGTGAAATAACTGTCACAATATATCAACATTTTCACAGAAAGATTTTTAAGGCTTCTGGCACATAAAATGTGTAATTTCTATGTGACAATGTCATAATTATATACAGAAAATATTTAAAATTCTTGCAGAATTTAAGTTCTAAAGATTAAAAAAACAAGAGTTCCATGTTAATAAAATATTAAAATACTATGAACTTCCCATAAATTTGACAGTGATTTGTAATTACATAAAGAATACACAAGGCAAGTCTTTCACACTAAGTGATTCATCATTGAAAATAATTATTGAACTGAATATACTTATTTGATATCACTAGTTTTCTAAATCATTCTTTCAGCACAAAACAGGCTTTCATATAACTTATAAATATTTCCAATTGTAACACTGAGGCAGCAAATGTCAGATCTATGTTTGTCCTCGTTATGTGTCATACAAATATAAGTCTATGAATCTAATACTTTTGTCTAAGTCACCATTGCAGAGAATGCGTGGGTAAGTGAAATCAATACAAATTGATTATTTTTCATTTGTAAAAAATGAAAATCATTTACACCTCGTTTTAAAGTTCTAAAGCAGCATATTCAATTCTTAAGGCAAAAAAAGATAAAAAAAATGATTATAAATTCTGGTAACTTTTCTTCTGGCATTAAAAGCCACAGCATAAATTCTCATATTTTAACAGATAATATATTAGTGTACATCTGAATATACATTTGCCAAAATGTTCCGTTAGTATGAAGTTGGTCTGAAGTGGAAGTGAAGTGCAGTGCAGTGTGGCAGGGTAACATTTAACGGCCGTCCTGGGCATCAGTGGACATGGAATAATGGCTGAGTCTTGACCTTCCATTCACAGATACTGTATTTGATGGAATGGTAACCTAAGAGAAAGAAACAGACTTTGCACCCATCAATTTAAAATGGGACAGCTGTCTAATTTTCCATTTTCAACAGTTACCACATTTTAACATCTGCTTAATTGTAAATGCTAAGTATTTATTATTCAATAAATTATAAATAATAAGGAATAAATGTTCATTCTACCATAAAATTAAAAAAAGAAAAGAGTTGTTATTTTCACAACAAATAAGTTAAATAATCCATTAACACATCTTAATCTTTACAAAAGTACCAAATCAACACAAAGGACAAGAGCACAAACAGACTGGAAGCCAAGCTGTTAAAGAGCATTTTTAGCTGGATTAATTCTGTAATTCTGGTTCCCCAAAACTGCCCCAAGAATGTAGAAAAATAAAGTGAATTCCACAAAACAATGAATTTTACATGTTTTGTACTGATGGTATAAATGAACGTGAAATTCCCCTCCAAATGACCCCCTATTTATTCAAAACAAAAAAACTAGCCCTTGGTTTTAAAAATGTTTTCATATGAAGGATTTAAAAACTCAAACCTGTGACTATTAAGCCAAATGACTTCAGACTAAAAAGGAGTTTTTTTCTCCCAGTTAAGTAAACTCCTAAGTTTCAAAATTCTATGGCAAAATCTTCTGTTCACACACTTTAAGTGAATAAAAACACTAAAACAAGAATATTCTACATAGTGTGAAACTCCAGCTTTAGAAAAATGTAAAGTCATTTGGATTCTGAATAGTAAATATCTATATTTTGAAATATCAAACCTGCAATATGATGAAGATATTTTAAGACAGTTTAGATTATAATTTGACTAATTTAGATTCATAACCAACACTATCATCTCACAAGAAGACAACTAGAGTACAAATGGCCACAGATTCTCCTATCAACAGAGTAAATCAGTTAAAAGGAAAATAAAACTGGCAAATTTAATTTGGATTTGGCTTCCTTGTGCTTCATTTCTTGCCTTTTACTAAATAAAGATTGGTCATCTAAACTAATGTATTTTCTAGACTCTGATGAACCCAGGATGGAGTAGAGTGGTTGACACTACACATCTGAAAGAAAATGCATAAGAAGAAGAGTTGCCACCAGCAGAATGGAAAACTCATCTGCAATCTGTTTACTATGCCTGTGGGATTTCTTTCCACGTAGAGCCAACAAATGACAGATAATGACTTTTTTTTTTTTTGGACAGGAAGTAGATTTATTGTTGAGTATTAGGAGGGGGCAGCACAGTGGAAGCCCTCATGAGTGCAGGGTCCACCACTTGTGCAAAGGGCCACAATTGGGGATGTACTTGACCCCACAGCCATTTGGGATGAGCCGCTTCTCAGCCATCATGTCTTCAAATTCATCAGCATTGAACTTGGTGAAGCCCCTCTTCTTTGAGATGTGGATCTTCTGGCAGCCAGGGAACTTGAACTTGGCCCTGCTCAGGGCCTCCATCACATGCTCCTTGTTCTGCAGCTTAGTGCAGATGGACATGATAACTTGGCCAATGTGAACCCAGGCCACAGTGTCCTGGGGCCTTCCAAAGGCTCCTCGCATGCCTGTTTGGAGCCTACATTGGGGTAGTGCAAAGTCAGAGACAGGAACATACATCTGGAAGGCCTGTCACCAAAGTCCCTTAGAGCAAACCATACAAGAAACAGGCCACATACACTATCAAGGAAGTTGCTGTTTGCAGCCACTGCACACTGGGCCCCATGAGGAAAGGAACTCACTCAGTTTATTTGGCTGCAGAGGTAATGACTTTCATTGTGGAACTTTGGTCCCATATGTTTCTGTGTACAGGAGGATTATTTTTGTAATTCTTGGCAAAATTGCAGTCCTCATAATTATTTGTAAAGGAGAAAATTTATTTTAGGCATTTAGAAAACATACTGATGGCTCTAAATGTCTCCAAGTAAAACATGCTCATTGTAGCACCATATATAGAATCCAGTTAAATGTCCACCAATAAGGAACAAATAAGCTATATTACATTCATAAACTCAAATACTATGTAATCTTAAAAAGAATAATATAGATATATATGTAACAATTTAAAAACACTTCAAAGAGATATTTGTTTATGAATGGATTTGCAGAGGATTCCACTTTGTAAATTAAATATGTTTATAAACCACAATAGTAGTCTAGAAGCTTACAGACCAATCTATCAAGAATGGTTACTTTTGCAGAAAAATGACATCTTTATCATTTAAATACTTGTTTACTAAACTGTTAAACACAAGAAGACATCATTAGAATGCCAGTTTATAAATTCTGAGGGCAGATATCTTATTGAGTTTAATGCCAGTTTATACCTACTTTATATGGATGTTTATTTTAGTGCCTGGCACAGTATAGTGCTCATATTTCTTAAATGGAATATGGTAACTTTTTACAAACTTTCATCAAGAAAAAAAGGTATCATTGAACGTTTTTGAATGAGGAACATATTACAAATGATACCGATAACTTAAAAAACAACATTTAAGAAATTACTTCTGTGAATATCTACTAGTTGATTGTCTACTCTTGAAGTTTAAAGAATTTTTAGGAATTTCACATAACTTTCTTTTTTCCATAAGGAATGTAACTATGAAAATTTCTATAATTTACATTTACTTTAAAAATGCAGCTGTCAACCTGAAATTCTTTGGTTCTTCAAATTTAAGCCAAGGAAATATGAATTTAAAAGAACAATTAAATAAACAAAACAAACCAGCAAGATTCTGTGTGACTTACCCAGTTTTTTCCTTCCCTCCACTTTCTGTTGAATCAAACACAAATCTTACATTTGAAAAACACTTAATACATAGTGCTAAATATCAAAATATCATTTCATTGATTTATTTTCAGAGCTTACTTTTTCAAACCTATATTCTACTTGTAACAGGGTAATAATTTGAATTTTAGTAAATCAGAGACCATCAAGTACTGAAAGCCAACATTGTTCTTACGTCAACACAGGCCAAGGGTAATGAATTAATCTGTCTTATTTTCTGTAAATAATCTGCTGATTCATATATAAACCTTAACATCACACAATTTATAACATACTGAGCTCAATTTATTAATGCTTTACATGAAGAAAAGAAAGACTACTCTGTGACTATAGGCGGTTGAGTAGGGGTAAGGTATTAAAAAAAAACAACTCCCTTCTGAAACATGAAAAAAAAATGGCACATTTATGACTACATTTACACTAGAGCAATCAACTAGATAATTATTCTAATATGAACCAACCATTATAATGAAGGTTAATTGCTTGGGTATGAAGCAGAGCCATAAGACAAGTGAGTACCTGAAGTTAAATTGAACATTTTGGTGCCAAGATATAGACAAACACAGAGCCAACTTTATGATGAACAATCTAAACCTACTATCAAAATCACTGGAGATTTTATTTGGCAATATAATTGTTGTTCTATAAAAGAAATGTCAGAATTTAAAAGAAATTAGAAGAAATCTTCAATACAGAACAGAAACACAGGACTTAAGCAAAGAGTACAAGAAATTTAGAGCCAGCCTGTGCCCATTTTTACTTCCTTTTGCAATTTTTTGATATAGAATATACGTATAGAAAAATTTGCTAAATGTAAATATGCAAGTCAGTGAAAAACAAACCTGCATACAACGCACCACTCAAGAGAAAGAATACCTCCAAGTTCCCTATTAATCTTCTTTTAAAATTTTGGTATTTTCTTCATCATAGATTTTTGCATTATTTTGGATATTTTTATTGCATTAAAATAAATAACTTTTATCCGGTTACTTAGCTTTCTGATTCCTTCTTAAGTTGTGTGCACAGCTTACCTCAATAAGCTCTCACCAACCTCTTTTCTTCTCCTCTGGAGGTAAGCACTATCATAAGTTTTGTAATTATTTCCTTGCTTTTTAAAAATAACTGCTGCTTATACATGCATCGCTAAATAATATAAATTAGTTTTGCATGCTGTCAAACTTTATGCATATATATTTTTGTGTATTTTTTATGCACACGGCTGCATTTTACTATATTTTGTCCATTTAATGGCTATATGACAGTCCATTATTTGAATATGCTGCTATTTATTCTACTAATTGGATATTAGTGTTATAGTTCTTTGGAGTTTTTATAAACAATATTCCATGAACATTCTTATGTGTGAGAGTCCTGGTACCCAATAAGAAAATTTTTAGTGTATGTAACTAGAAGTGAAAAATGCTGGTCATGAAGTTTGCATATTGTGAACTTTACTAGATACTACATCCATTTTTAGTGAAATGAGATGGATTATAGATGGGATTTTTATTTAAAAACATTAGAATCTGGCACTATATATACTCAGAGTTATCAATAAGCTTCCACTGAAAGAGAGAAAATTTTAGATTCAGTAGAACCTAAAGTAACTAGTTTTAAACAGGAAACAATTATAGGATCATCATTTAGTGGCCGATTTTTATGGTGAGTCATATTCATCTCATTCTGGAAGCAATGAGAGTTTTCTGTGTGAAAGGACTGCTAAGTCAGGGCCCATAACACACCACATATATAGCTGCTGGCCTGTATAATTCTGCTGGCCTAAAAGGCAATTCCAACTTAATGCAGTTTTCTGCAATTAGTTCATTGAAACTGATGAATATCTTCACTGACCTAGTATAAAGACACTGCAAGCAGTTTCTGTGTAGTAACTTGGTTCTCCCATGGGCCTGATATGCCACTGTATCTCAGGATCAGGCTGTGAATGCACAGAAGACAGAGGCTGCATTTTATTCATTTTTGTGCTCTCAGTATCTAGTACAATACTTGTTACTTGTGTGCTTTAAAAATGCTGGCCAAATTTATTGAACTGAGAAACCAGTAGTGCTTGGTTTGAAACTCATCTTTAATTTACAAAATCAGAAAGAAAAATTTTTATAAGTGAGGATATGTAATTTATTAACATGGACATATATGCTCCTCTAAAAATATAAATTTGTCATGACCTATGAAAAACCAATTTCAATATTCAAAGCTATACCAAATTGCTATGCTACTTGGCACCTAAAATCAGACTCTACAAATAATGTACAAAATTCAAACCTAACCTCCTGAATTACTCCTTCCTGTTTCCTCCACTCTTGACAGCACCCAATATTTCGCCTTGTCTCCATGTTTGCCCAGACAGGAGTGCCAAGTCCTCTGGGAGGGAATGGCTGTCACTCATAGTTCCTCACAAACACACTGAGGAAGTTGGCTTAAGCAGGCAAGTTTGGCCAATGTCGATATGGTTGAAAGACCCAGAAAGTCTTTCCCTGTTTTTTTTTTTTTTTCTATCTTAGTAGCATTCCTGTTCCTTTGCAGATTTAATTTCTGTTGAGTTCAATGTTTTGCTCAACAAGTCTCTTACTATTCTCTAAATGGATTTTAAAATGATCTCTCAAAATGAAATGCCTCAGGAGTTAATGGAATGATAAGTACTTTCCTTGTCTTAGATGCTAAGGTGCTTTCAACCAGGACAATTAAGGGTAGAAGAGGACAGAGGTTTAGGAGAGGACTCCCTCTGAGGAGTCTAAGTGCTGATGCCCTGTTCAAAGCTTCACTACATCCTCTTCTCAGTGGATGAAGGAAACCCAAGGAGGAAATTCACCTGAAAAGAATTCCCTGTGACACTGTTGGGTGTTTTTCTTGAGAAAAAGCAGATTTCCTCTTTTGATGCTCTTCTACTCCACAGTAAGGAGGAGCTAGGCAACTCTGGCAGGGCATTACTAAGAGTTGAATTTCTGCATTATATCTCATCTACATTTTCTAGATTTTCTCTACTTTTTTTAGTTTAACCTATAAATTCTTCCCTAAGTCTCACATATGGTAGTAACTAATCATGGCAAGAGCCATGACTACAAACTTGTAGGGTCCTATCACTAATTTACCTTTTTTAGAACAGTGAGGTATTTTCCAAAGAATCTTTCTTGAGGTGCTAACATAATCTCTTAAAATAGGACTCCAGGGCATTCTCTATATAGTTATATTAAAATAAACAAAACTCATGTTCTGCACCTGGCCCATGCTGTGGAAAATAGACCTGACGTATTTTTCAAGTATGTGTAAGACTCTGGAACTCCTTTATCTTATGCTTCAAAAGTGACCTCTAACATAAAAGTTAACTTTTGGAACTCTATTTAGATTTACATGCTAGAAATTTTGTTTCCCTAAGTATTAGTTTGACAATGGTGATAATAAACCCACGGTCACCCATGTGATAAAGAAGACTTACCCTTTTCAATTTGGCAGCAGCCTCTCCTGAACGGATTGCAGTCAGCAAACTCTGTCTCATCTGTTCTGGGTCAGAGCTTTGGAATGGTAAAGAACTTTGTCTCCTAAGACTGAATGATGGGCGATCAGTTGGAGTTGGTATTTGAGAATTCTGTTCATTATGTGCAGAGTTATTTTCCTACAAAAATAAATGTGAAATATTTATATGAATGCCAAGAAAAGAATGGGCCCTTTTTTTGATAAACATTTTCATCATCAGTAGTTCTTTAACAATCACCATTTGCCATACTCGTGTTTCAGACACAGCTCTGTTTCCTCACCCAGTGAATTATCTCTGCCCTGTCAGAGCTAAGCTGAAGATGAGGGTATTATTTTCTTTTGAACTCAGGAAGCCAAAGAAGAAAAGTGGCACCTCTCTTTGCTTCATAAATACAGTGGTAGTTTTATTGTGCTTGAGTTAAATACTGTTGATTTTACCAATATACAAAATTGGCTAGAAAAGCCAAATTAAGATTTTTTAAAATTCTACAAACTAGAAAATGACCCATTTTCATGGTTTCAACATTCTAGACTGTGAAATTACTATTTTTAAATGAACAAGACAGTCAAATAGACAATGTCATATTTGTGGAATCTAATATCTCTTCTAATAAAGGAATACAAATTACTATGCTACACTTAGTAGCTTATTTTGTGTTTCTGGAAGTCACAGGGACTAAGTGCTGACTATGTTTTATTTTTGGAATGAGAATCAATATATAAAAATTAGGAACTTCCAAACTGAAGAATCAAAAATTTAATTAAACTTCTCAGGAAGGAATATTTAGTAACTGACGTAAGTGGCATATGTTATCAAGTAATCTTAAATGTCTTTTTCAAACTGCCAAATACATAACTTCACTAAAAAATGAGCTAAACAGGGCTCAGGCAATGACTCAAAAGTTTTTATTATCTAAACCAGACTTCCATTGTTTAGGAATGGTATTCTATTCCAAGAAAAGTCACAGGCTTTGTACCCAAGTAAATAATTAATCTCTATATCATACTTCTATTCCTGATGCTACATCAAAGTAATAAACGTAAATGTAAAAATACATGAACAAATATTCCTTAAGATAAATATTGTTATGCAATTATGGAAAAATATTTACTTGGCAGTATGGTTAACATTCTTTTGCTTTAGGAATGTTTGAAAAAGTAATATTCAATACTTCTGGAACTGTCACACAAATATGAACGTACTCTTTAAACACTATCAGAGTAAGAGTACACACAGTATTTCTTTAAAATTGCATGAGGATTATCATAAATCATGCTGTGAATTTCATCTTCTCCTTTGACTCTTTATCTGAAGCCAGCAAAATACAACATTTGGTTGACCAAACACTAAGTCAACAACACTCCTTTTTGGTAAATATTTAAGGTTAGATAGTGGCTAGTTAACATTTTGGTCAACATACATATTATAGTTCAAAGTTGACAGTGAATTAACAAAATGGAGAATTAAGAAAATTACATATTAAAAGTCTGCTTTCAATTTATTTATATGTGAAAATGTACAATATTTGCAAGCTGGCGTTGAGTGTATATGATGGAAACTACATAGCTGAGAGATGCTTATTTTGTCTAGTCTCTGATACTGTTTCTTTCCATTTCATTAAGACGATTTCTTTTGCTATTATATAGTAATGTAATACTGGAGAATAAACCAGAGGACTTAGACAAGTTAAAAACAAATTAAGATAACACAGAAAAATAGAACCATAAACTAGTAAGTATATCATAGAAATGAATAAGCAAAGAAACTTTAAAACATTTGCTATTGACACTATTATATAATGATGACCTTATAGTAATACCTCAACAAGTTATATAAGTTATAACCGTGAGTGAATATCAGATTTTATGTATTAACACTCTCTTCACTACAATAGCTTAATTTCAGATTAATACGAGTTCAGAGTTAAGTAGCACACAAACATATCAACACGCTTGTTAACCCCCATTAAACCATGTTGTTAAATTTGAATACTTATATTTAAAAAGGTTACATTTACCTTATCAGTCACACCAAGTTGTGGGATGTCCACAAATTTATTTACAGAATGAGTCTTCCCTTCCTCTGTGTTGGCTGGAGGTTGAACCGATGCACCGGCACTAGATGACTCGGTACGTTCTTTACTGAAAGACTGTGACCTTTTCACTACAGCGAGGGCAAACGGTGAAGGACCAGAACTTGAGTATGGTCGTGGGGCACCAAAAGTTTTCAGAGTCTTCAGATTTTGTGTGGATACCTGACTAGCAGGAACTGTCACAGGTTTCGGAGCTATGGGAGGAGGAGAGGCTTCATCAGGCTTCTGGCCGATGACATCATCATCAGTTTTTTCAACAAGGGGTTGTGGAACAGAGTGAGCCGTTTTACTTAAGGAAGAAAGAGTTTGATCCAGAGAAGGCAGCATATTCCTTTCTGCCTCTTTATTTGCCAGTTCTTTTGGAGCAGGATTAGGGGCAGCATGGACACTTCTGGCAGCTGCAGAAGTCACATAGTGACCTGATACTCTCTTCTGCATCTGCAAGAAAAAGGAACTGGGTTTGGCCTGGGGATTTAAAGCCCGAGATTTAAATTTTGATTCCAAAATATTGTTTATGTCTTCCAAATTTGGTGCAAAAGGAGCAGTGCCAGTGTCTCTTGTCATTTTGGGAGTAGGTTTCAGAGGACTAACCATGGCACCAACAGGTGAGCTCACACAACCGTGTACCTGATGCTCTGTTCTCAGGTTTGGCTTTGGTTTAAGGTCTGGCAGTGGCCCTTTCGGGCCTTCAGAAATAGCACAATCTTCTGTTTGGATGGCAGTTTCTTTCACATTCTCATGAGTGTACTTTTTCCCTAAAGTATGTATGTCCTGATCATCTTTATACCCTATGGTTTCTGATTGCCAGTCTTTCAGTATTTCCAAGGATTTGGGAGGCACTATTTTATAAGTAGTCATTCCAATTTTGGGTATATACTCTCGTGTAACTTCATTTGAAGGTTTTGGCTTGGGATTATAGTCCTGTCTATAAAGTGGATAATTCTTTAGGTAAGAAGCAGTTGAATTCTTATCAATCCTATCAATAGAAGGCAAAAGATCATCATTACCATGTGCACAAATTGGATCTTTTATGGTAAACGAATCTTCTGAATGTATAATTAGGGTGCCTTGGCTCCTGAATTCCCTTGAGGTATCTACAGAATCTTGTGAACTTAAGGATGAGTGTTGAGTTGATATGTTATTTGAAGTTTGCACACTTTCTTCAACTTTGGAGTCAGACAAATTATGATCTTGGTGTTTCCCATCAAAACTGTTACAAGAAGGGGTTGTTTGAATTGCTACATCTTGCATTTTTGTCTTTTCTGCACTGGGTTGATTCAGTTTTTGATCTGGTACTGATGAAGCTGCTAGATGGTTTTCCTTGTAACTTATAGAAGTATCAGTTTCATGTGCCTGAGAGTTTGATGGTCTCTCCACTTCTATATCAATGTCGTTATTTTTGGCAACACCTCCTACGTTGATTTCTGTTTTCTTCACTTCATTTTTCATATTGTCTTCTGTGTTCTTTGGAAACACAATTATTTCATTTTGAACTATTGAGGGAAAAAAGATCAAGTTAAATATATGACAAAAGTAGAAAACCTCAAGTTTTTAATGCCTACTTTATCCAACCTGAAATAGTTTAAATTCTACAGATAATTTTCAACTCACTGAGTTTATAAAGGCAGGTAGTAACATACAGAGAAAACAGTAGGGGCTTTGGATTCATATGGAGTGAAGTTTGGAACCCTTGGCTTAACTAGTGTGGCCACAACATGTTAATTAACCCCTTTGAGCCTTTTTGCTCAGGCATAAAAAGGTGAAAATGTTTGTTGTATTATAGATGTATCATTTAGATAGCATGCTAATTAGTATATTGACCAGAATAAATACTCCATAGAAGGTAGCTGTGCTTCTTTTCAGAAGTAAAAAAAATTTCATTGTTCATAATGACAAAAAATAGAAACTGACAAATTCAAAAACTGTATTTTTTTCTTTTGTTTTCTATTTTGACAGTCTTTTCTATAGCCCCTAGCATATTTATATTTTCATACCTAACATTAAAAAGAAAAAAATCCCAGCAAATGTAGTCAGTTTTAATGAAGGCCTATAATAGAAAACATTAACTTCAAGATTTACAGTAAAAACAGAATCTCAGTTGATTCTCTTGTTAATTAGGTATCCTTGCTGAAGACTGTTAGAGGGCTTTGCTTTTAGTTATAACATGGGTGATTTCAATGGCATGAAATCAGTCTTATTGGTTTAGATTTTTCTCTGCTGGAAATAGGCATCATTATTCTAGAGTCAGAATCAAAATCAAAGTAAAGAAAATAACCTTCCTCTTCCTTGCACTGCTTTTCTTCTTGATTCTAATTCAGACCTCTTGAAAATAAAAATCATTTGCCAGTGTCTAGGTTAACAGAGCAACAGCTTCCAGTCAACAACAGGATGGCAAAGCACTGGCAGGAGGCGTGCAGAAGGAAATACAGACTTTGGCGTCTGCACCACGTGCCTAGTACTGAATTAAGTTATTCCTGTGCTCCTCTGTTCAAATTCCCTGAAGAATCATGCCTCCTGCATGACCACTGTGCTTATCCTCAAAACCCTAGTGGCCTTTTCAGGTATGGCAATAATTTGCACAGCACAGTTAAATGTGAACCTTGGGGGTCAAATTGTGAAAGTATGTCAAGTGTTTCTCTATAGTTTTATCATTACCCACTTTTACCTATAGGGATGAGATGAAGCACACTGCCTGAAATGTAAAGAGTTACACTGTATAATTCATCTTTTAAAAAAAGAAAAAGAGATATGCATGAAGAAAAATATCACGTCAGGTAAATTTGTATACAAACAGTTTTTAAAAATATCTTCACATTTTTAAACTCTGCAAGACTGCATAGTTATTTGGTTGTGGCAGTTAATATTCCATATTGTGTTGTAAGATTCCTATATTAAACATGTAATTTTAAAATGCAACTCATTTTTATTCTTTCCAGATAAAAATGCAACTGAGTTTCAGAATATGTATCATCTACCTAGCTGAATTCTTTACTCAATAACCAATTATTATTAACTCTTTTGATTTACAAGATTAAAGACTCATGCTCTTAGGAACTATAGAAGAGGCATATTTCTGCCTCTGCTCTCAATTTACTTGGTTAATAAGCATGTTTCAATGTTTATATATGAAAACACTATTCTGAACACTGTTATGAGCATGGAAGAATTTAAGAAACAGTTCCTGGCAGCAGGAAATAAGTCTAAATCTATTTCCTTCTTTTTTTCTAATTTTCCACTGAATATATGTATTTCCCAGTTCACACAACACAAACATTATCCAAAAGAAAAGTTAATCTTTGTAAACATTTATTTTAAATTAAATCCCTTTTTGAAACCCTAATTTATTGGTTTTAGAATTATAAGTCTGTTTTTCATATTTTTGGTGGGTTATACCTACTTTACCGTTGTCTAACTCTGAATTTTTTCTCAACATTTCATGATTATTTCCAATGATTGGCAGTCCTGGAAACCCAGAATCTATCCTCATATACAACTGACGATGTTAACCAAGTGTTTATGAATGGCTAGATCATTTTCCAAGGATGGCCAGTAGAGGGAGAAGGTATCTTTTATACTATAGTGACCCTCCACTCAAAACTGACACTGACATTGACAACCTTACAAGACAGTGATTTAGATAAGGATAGGTAAAAAGGAAAACAGAATAAAACTACTTTAAGAATAATAGACAGTATTTACTTTAAAAAACAGCTAGAGTTGACAAACGTCTTAGCCAAACAAACCACGTGCAAATCAAAATACTATGTATATATACTTGTGACTCTGGCACTAATTCGACAACAAAAATCTTAGCAAAATGATTCAACTTGACTATTGTTTTAAAGAGAAAGAAATGGCTTTTAAATCATAATTTCTCAATAGAAATGCTATTGCCATCATAGTACATGCTGTGAAAAATTTACTCAAGAGGAAGAGAATGAAGAAATTATTTGCTTTTAGACCTTCTCAGTATATCTCACAATGGTATTGAATGTGGGAGAAAATGAATCAGAAGCATACATATTCAAGTTAATGAACATACACCAAACACATAAAATTTTATATATATAGATATATAATTATATTTATATATGGCATTGGGATTATCAATATCTTATTCAAATATGAATACTATATTCCTATGTTTTCTGAATATCTTAACCTAGTTTTGTATACTAACATAAAAGATTAGACTGAGAATTCATAAGCCACTTCCTTCTTATCTCCTTAAAACACCTTTGTGCGTTCGTTGAATTTTCTATTTGCATAGGATTGCTTTTCTGAAATTCAATACTAAGTAATATTTTATGAGTATCTCAGTATTCTGCTTGGTGCCATGAGTAGTGCAAAGTATCAAATGTAACTTCTCGGATCCAAGACTACCTGATTTAGTTGAGGAATCATATAGAACCACAAACCTTCCAATAATCAATTTAAAAAAATGAAATAATATGATTTGGATAAAAACTGAATGGGTAAAATAGATGAAAAATTGTCTTCCAGGCAAAGACAACATGAATATAGGCCTTACGATATAGAAATGAGCAAATGACATCATGAGAAAAAATACGTTGTGTTGATTTGGGGAAGGGAACTGGGAAACAGTGGTAAACAAAGTTATATCATTAGATGATCTGGGCCTTGAAAATCAGGCAGAAAAGTTCCATTCGAGAAAATTAGACAGAAAAAAAAAGGAGATCACAAATAGATATGCAGAGGAAACATTTTTAAGATCCTAAGTCTAAATTAGATAATCTCTATGTTTTAACCACAAAAGTAGTACATATGGTCTTAAGAGTACACTTTGGAGCAATATTGCCTGAGTTTAAATCCTAGTAGTTGTGAGACCTCAGGTGAGTTATATAACATCTCTGTGGCACAATCATCTGTAAAATGGGACTAAAAATATTAGTACCCATAATATTCACAAATGAGGTAGGTATTAAATGAGTTACAGGAGATTAAATGAGTTAATATATACAAAAAGTGTTAGGTATTGTCCTTGGCATGTAATAAAGTGCTGGCTATTAATTCATATAACTTACCATTCTCTTGGTTTGGGCCCAATGACTTCAAGTTTCTTAGGCTGTCAACTACCTTCTTTTCATTGCTTGTATCATATACTACACTGTGTGGTTCTCTGGAAGATATGACACGGTATATGTTGATACTACTGAAACACACACACACAGAGTCACACACACACATACACAATGAGAAAACAGGCAATAATTTCCAAAGACAGATGGACTAAAATAATTATCTATTTCTGCCAAGCATCGGAAATTTAACAGCAGAGGAAAAATATAACTGACAAGAAATGCTGCTATGAAACATTTGTTTTCATATGGTGGTCCCATTAAAAAGAAAGATGTAAGAAGCTTGGTAAAATCGACACTTTTCCAAAATAGTGGCTTTATTTTGTTATTATCAGTTATTTGCCTTTTAAAGAAAAAGGAAATTAAATGAAACATTTTAGTTTTGCATCCGGGAAGGTCAACTATATAAACCAGAATGCAGATTGACCTCACTGATCTTTTTTTTCCCTTTGGTGATAGAACAGTTTAATAAGGAGACAATCTCATGCAAATTATAGTAAACCTCTGACATACATGGTTTATTTTGCTTGGTTGATTTCACCTTAATCATGGTGTTGCATTTCAAACCTAAGTGGAATAGACTATAGCTGTTCATTTCTAGAATCGTGGAGAAAGTACGTTGTTTCATAAAGTTGACTGCAAAGATAATACTCGTGATTTAACATCATACTCTAATATGCAGAATTGTTTTCAAATGCCAGTCAGTGAAAATCCTCCAGGAATACTTGGTAAAAATTGAAAATGAAATATTACATTTAGGTCACAGAGATAACAGGCAAAACATATGCAAACACAAACTTTCCATTTTTAATCACACAAATTAACTATTTCTCATGGTTTATCTGATGCACGGATATTAGAACTATAACATTTGATTTTCTTTGAACATATTTACAGCAAATAAGTATTTCATTAATAAACATTTTCATAATGGTAAAAGGGATAAAGTCAAAACCAAAGGGCTGACTGTATTTATGTTTAAAATATCAGATCTGTATTTCAGAAGACTAGTGTTAGTTAAACAAACCGCCACCAACACTCCAGCACAGAGACTACTTACTGTCCATCTGTGCTTCTAGTTTCTTGTTTTTCTTCCTTGGAGTTTTGTGAGAACTCTCCACCATCATTGTCAAGGGCTGAGTCACGATCATTTTTCAGTGTATTTATTGTATCGGTAGATACAATAGGAATCTCTTGTGACTTCACACAAATATTTTCAGCTTCTACTTTAGGCACTTCACTCAGTTCTTCCTTTTCATCTATCTCTTCAAGGCTATAATCAGAGCTTATTCCAGCTACAAAGAAATGCAGATATAATCCTAAATATTAATTTGCCTCATTCATCCTATGCAATTCTGGCAAGGAAAGAATTTTGAAAAATAATAATTAGCTAGACTCTTTTAAGTTCTGCTTCAAAAATAATAGTGAAGTTCTTTCTCCTGGTGAGTAGTCACATTAACATAAAACTAGATTATCTCAGACTCATAATTCTCAAAACAATTTGCTATCACTCTAGGTTTTATTCATGGTAGAAACAAAAGGTTATTTAATCTCATAAACTTCAAGTTAAATATTTCCTTTAAGAAATATCTTTCAACTGGATGATTTTTACACTCATCCAACAACTCAATAGTGCAAATTAAATGCAAATTAATAATTTTAAAAGCAAAAATGAAAAGCACATGAGATTTCTGTATTGTTTACAAGGGCACCCATAAAATTCGACTCAATAGTTATTAGTACCAACTATACTTGATAATTACTTGAGCCCCCTTTAAAAATACTAAGCCTCATACCCTATTCCACAAAATCAGAATCTCTGAAGGGTGGGGGGCAAGGGACTTTTAAGCCTACTTAGATGATTCCACTATGCAATCAGAGTTAAAAGCCACTGACCTAGATGCTTAATATAATTTTTAAAAATACAAATAGAGCAAGTATTAGACAATGAAAATTAAGTTTTATTCCTACCCAGTGTGATTCTCAGAGGCACCTTGTTTTAACAGTTTTTCCTGTATGTTCGGAGAAAGTGTAATATACATGCATATGCTGATAACTATACCCACGTTTCCTTTTCTTTTGTTAGTTTCTTTTTGATAATTTATTTAATATAAATGGAAGCACGCTGTAGCCACCTAGCTTTTTTCTACACTTACAATATCTTAAATATCATCCGTATTAATACATATGTGTGTATACATAAATATTTTCAATAGCTGTAGTTAACATTTCATTATATAAAAAACATGCTTTATCACCAATAACCAATAGCCAGCAGGGTAAAAGAGAAGGAGGCATCCCTAGCAGTTAATGTTCATGCTTATTGACAAGATTAGCCGTGAAAGTAAATGCAAGCCAAAGAGTGAGGTTTTGGACTTTTGCTAAATATAATTAAACATTTCCATGTACACCATAGTATCTGAATGAAATTTAATTTTATCATAAGGCTGGGGTGGGGGGAGGGGGTGGGGTGGGGATGTGATATAGCATCAGATTATAGTAATCAGCACATCCACAAAATTTAAAATTTTAACATAATTGAATATTTAAAGTACTTAAAATATATTTTTAAAATTTTATCTCTAGGCATATAGACAGAAAAGTGTGCCATTTGTGCTCTTTGAGAAATTAATATGGCAAATTTTAATGGTATTTTTGTCATTAATAAAAATACATTACTCAATAAAAAATATATTAAAATTTAGGTTTAAGTAAATTTTCAAATGTACATATTTTGGCAAATGACATTTTATTATGATGTGAAATAGTCATTATGATACCCATGTATAATATAATGTGTCTATGATAGCATATTGTTATCCATGAGTTAAGAATGTATTTATATAATTTGAAAACTCTGTATTGAGAAAAATGAAATGTCATGATGATTTAGACACAAATGTGTTTTTTATTTTTATTTTTATTACAGGGTCTTGCTTTGTCACTCAGGCTGGAATGCAGTGGCATAATCATAGCTCACTGCTGTCTCAAAATTCAGGAGTCAAGCAATCCTCCCACCTCAGCCTCATGAGTAGCTGAGATCACAAGTGTGAGCCACCATGCCCAGTCTCAATTGTGTTTTTTAAGTGACCCCCTCAGTATATATAAGACAAATAGAAGAGAAGCTAAAATTCTTCAGAACCACTGATTTTATTTAACTAATCCACTCTGTTGTATTCATCTGTATGGTTGGGAAAAACAACAAACTCCAAACCCAGATAAAATTTCCAGTGAAAAAGGGGAAAGTTCTCTTTCTTTATAAAATATGTTTATACAAAGTTTCAGTAAGTAATCAAATTTACAACTGATGATATCTTAATCTGCTTGACACAAAGCACCAGCCAAGAAAGGCCTGACCACCTACATGTCAGTGATGTTATGGCTGCCTCAGGTGTTTCAGGGCACTCAAAGACAGAGGTTTCCTCCATCAGTTTGGACGCAGTGCACTGCTCCTGACTGGAGAGCCCAGGGCCAAAGGAGGTTTCTGCCAAAGAAGTAGAATCTGTGGAAATGGCACTTAGACAACAGAGTTAAGGCAAGCAGAGACCAAGAAGCATTTTGGAAGAAATCAGATTTGTTAGCTCACAATTATCCATGCATTAAACAAGAAGGTAAAATGGAAAAAAAATGAAGAAAGCAGATATGAAACAAAGTTTGAATAGCATGCACACCTTTTTCTAATACTTCAGTGACTTCTAATTTCACAAAACAGTTGAAATTGTTAACATTATCCAATAAATTTCCTTTGTGGAACAAAATGGTGCCATTTATATTATTCTGAGTAAAAGCTGAGAAAAATCATTACTAGTTATCTAAGAGTAAGATTTAAAATCATAGAGGAATGAAGAATTCTTACATATATATGTTAAAATTCCAAATTCCTAAATATCACTTAAAGATTCAAGATTCAAGAGTGTTGCTCCTAAACGTTTCCAGTATTTGGAATATAAATTATAAAAATTAGGTGAGTTATATTAAGCATTTTCCATACTTACAAAATTATCCACATGATAAAGTCCTAACGTAATCATAGTCTACTTTTAGTATGACATTACTAGTCTTTCACATTCATTGATGCCTAACAGTAACTCTAAAGATTAAAACATTTTTATTATACTTATAAAAGCTACTTAGTATTATTAAAAACACTGGAAAAATATTAGAATAAATTATGTTACTTTTAATGGAATTTCATTTGGAGAGAATCCACAAGGAGAGCCATATACTGCAACAGAAAACATTTTCATGGCAACAAACTTTTACCATTGTTTTACCAAGAGTAGGATACTTGTATGTTGAGTTCATACCTAGAACGGTTACATAAGGAAATTGTGCTTACGCTTTCTTGTAAGTTTTCTTTTGCACACACCAAGGTACATTCCTAATTATGGTGTGTCAATACACTTGGGAAGGAGGTTAATAAATGTTAACCTGATATTGCATAAGGAAAAACAGGAGACCACATAGAGAAAGTGCTCAAGGACAATTCCAGAACTGAAATTTTGATCTCTGCCAGCTTCATACTCTAATTGGGTTGAGGGGCAGAAAGGTGGGGGCAAGAATTCATTTTATAATGTAAAATTTGGGATATGAGGCCAAATAATCTGTATCTCTTTCATGTACAAAGCATCGCAACTGGATTTGTTTCTCAATAATCATGGAAGCCATTTTCAGTAGTTATACCATGTGGAATAAGGGTGTCATACCTGGGCTGGATAGCTCCGCAGGAGAGTTTGCTTCTGAAACACTGTCTGAAGGAACTCCATCTTCTGGCTGTAAGGCTAAAGGAAAGAAGCAACACAACTTATAAAGTCAGATTCACAAATAAAACGATTCCTTAACAGTTTAACTTATTTTTATATAGTTCAGAAAGTAGTGAGCCTCGCTAGAAGCCATTTTACTATCTAGCTATGCAACAACTAAAATCCACTTAGATACCCTTTCCTACATGCAGCTAATCCTGAAATGGCAGCACCTTTCTGAATAAATTCACAAATTATAACATGTTCATTTTAGGATAATGGAGTTGTATAATTTTGACACTTTATTTTGTGATGTTTCAGATTTTTAAAAGGCAGCTAAGTGAGACTAATCGAGATCTATTTTAAAAGCCTAAGTATTATTAAAAAAGCATAACATATAATCCATATCTTTCCTACCGTCCATATTAAACAAAACACAATACAAATGTAATGTTAATGAAAAAATCACATTACCAGATACATGACTATTTTCATCACTTTGCTGCAGGGGTATTTTGGAGGGTGGGGAAGGTGCTTTTCGTTTTGTTCTTTTCAAAGATGAATTCCCTGCAGACGTGCTGCTGAGCTGCAGTGAGCCTGCCCTCACTCTGCCTCCTTCACAGGGACTCTGGAAAACAAAATGGCCAAATAGAATCCTGTATTTAGAAATTAATAGCAAACTTTAGGAAGATGCTGAACTTTATGTCAAACACAGGATATACCCAAATGGAAGATAACAGTCATTCTTTAAAAACGTTTATGAAGCATCTGCCACATGGAGAAGCTGGACTATGGAATAGATACGTTAAAAAATAAAATAAAATATGGCCTTTCTCAAGAACTTAGGCTAGAATGGGAGACTGCCATGCAAACAACTAATGTAATGTAGATGACTCATAAGTAACAGTTAAAAACTTTTAAAGAAAAATCTGGAGAAATTAAAAGGTATGAAAAAGGGAACACTGTTTGTACAGTGATAGCTGGCTTGATTAAATCTTCCTCTTTTCACCTGCAGTGTATCAGTGAGAAACACTGTGAACGTCGATATGCCTACCTGAGGCAAGGTCCTTCGAAGCCACCTACCGCTAACAGCTACTGCTCACACTCCTAGCCCGTGACTGTCAGCAGACCCTAAGACATCCTCCCTCAGCAGGGCCAGTGCCTCCTGACCAATGGCCACGCCATCTTTGCTCTTCCCCTTTACCAAAAAAAAAAAAGGAAGAAGAGAAAAAAAAACTATTTAAAAGAATTGTTCAGGGCCAGACACGAGTGGCTCATGCCTGTAATCCCAGCACTTTTGGAGGCCAAGGTGGACGGATCACCTGAGGTGAGAAGTTTGAGACCAGCCTGGCCAACTTGGTGAAAGCCTGTCTCTACTAAAATTTTTAAAAATTAGCTGGGCGTGGTGGCTCACACCTGTAATCCCAGCTACTTGGGAAGCTGAGGCAGGAGAATCGCTTGAATCCCGGAGGCAGAGGTTGCAGTGAGCCAAGATCATGCCATTGCACTCTAGCCTGGGTGACAAGAGTGAAACTCCATCTCAATCAATCAATCAACCAATAAAGTTGTTCACAGTTTGTGTCTCCAATTTCTCGTATCCCATTTGAACGCTTTCAATGATACTTTTCCCAGGCTTTGATCAACTCCTGATCAATACTGCTGTGGCCCAGGGTGTGGTCTGTGAACACATTCCATTTAGTATCTCTGCTCCTTTCCTGAGGATCTCATCTATTCTCTGGTTTTTAAGTATTATTTGCATGCCGATGAATTCCAAATCTGTGTCTATCTTGTATCTCTGTTCTGATCTCCTCTTAAGGTCTAAAGCCACTTCAATTTAGCATGTCTAAAACTGAGATCATGATAATTCCTCTTTATCCCTCTGCCACATCCTATTCTCACAGTATTCCCATAAAGAACAAGTCATCCTTCCGTTCGCCCTCATCTTCTATCTGTCACATCTCACACTGAGTCAATCCTTTTGTCCCTTCCCTTAGAAGACATCCAACATCCAGCTTAACTGCTACTACGTGATTTGAATCATCATTAGGAAGTACCTAATTAGACTTGGTCTCCACATTATTTCCCTATAGTCCTTCAACATAGTAGCAAAAAGAATCTGCTATCTTTAAGTAAGATAATGAAAAAGATCCTATTAAAATGTAAACCAGATTAGGTAACTTTGGCCAAAACTCACTAATAATTCCCTTTATAAATCCATTAACCACCTGGTGCCTAGCTCTCTGGCCTCCTCCTTTGGTAATGGAGTGGCTCACTCCACTCTCCAGCCACACTGGCCTCTTTGCTGCTCTTCAAATGTCCGGCAGAGTTCCTCCATCATGGGGTAGTCACCCTTACTGCTCCCTGTGCCTGGAATGCTTTTCCTTCTGATAACTCAGTGTCCCTTCATTTTCTTCAGACCATTTCTCAAAAGACTTTTTTTTTTGAGACAGAGTCTCATTCTGTTGTCCAGGCTGGAGTACGGTGGCATAATCTCAGCTCACTGCAGCCTCCACCTCCAAAGTTCAAGCTATTCTCATGCCTCAGCCTCCCAAGTAGCTGGGATTACAGGCATGCACCACAATACCCAGCTAATTTTTGTATTTTTAGTAGATACAGGGTTTCGTCATGTTGGCCAGGCTGGTCTTGAAACCCTGACCTCAAGTGATCAGCCTGTCTTGGCCTCCCAAAGTACCGGGATTACGAGCATGAGCTTCCATGCCCAGTCAAAGGTCAAATTTTCAATGAACTCCTCCCTGAGTCCCAACATTTCTTATCCCTACTTCCTAGATTTATTTCTATGATCAGCATTTAATTGCTCTCTAACATACTATATATTTGGCTTATTTACCTTGAACATTGTCTGCTCCCATAGGGTTGACCACATGGGCCGGGAGTTTTTCCCCTCCTATTTTGCTTACTGCTGTATGTCCAGAACCATGTCTGGCTCACAGAAGTTTCTAAGTAAATACTTCTTGAATGAACGAAAAAAATAAATGATATGTTGCCTTCTTCATTTGTAAATAAAAGCCCCTGATGTACTCAGACCAGGAGCATGTGTAAAGCTTGGGCCATTCTAGTCTTACAAGACAATGTGGGTACATCTAAGGGAAGTGAACTAATTCATAAGATATTTTTCAGTCTTCATGCTCTGCTACACACCAAGAAAAATGTGGCAAACTTACTATTTTGTAATTTTGTCATATCTGCCAGAGAGAAAAGGAAGCCTGCCCCCAAAGAAAAGGGGTTGAGTTAGCTGTAATCTTTGCCAACTGTTATGTATGAAAGAAGAAGGCAGGTCACCTCCACAGGGAGAAAAACAGTTAGGTCTACAGTGGCAGGAGCTTCAGTGAACAAACCTCTCACAAACCCACTAACTCTGCCTCTTAACAGGGGGATGGGACAAGGTGGCACCAGGGAGATCTTACCAATAGGTAAAATATTAAACTTCTTTCCTACTAGTTGGTAAATAGCTGCCTCCAACTCTCCCTCCAACCCTATCCCATTACTCTGATTCCTCCTCCAAAATTCTTCAGATTTCTCTATAATCCAGCAAGAAAAGAGTTAAAGCCTGCCACCCAAACTCGGATTCTATTTCAGAGTCACTAAAGTCAATTCTGACTAAATATTATGATCATCCTGCCTGGGGTAGGCATGGGGGTGGATTCTCAATGGACATTTGAAATAATTCAAAGCAAAGGTCTGCTGCAACAAAAAGCTAAGAAACAAATGCACCAAGGAATTTGCAGTATTTAAATATTGTTTTGAGTAGAATATAAAGGTTAAATAGAAATGTTTCTACTGATAATGTCTTTGTGTTCTAAAACCTTCATGTGGTATCTTACAAGAGCAACAAATTTAGGAAACATCAGGAAAAAAGGCCAAAAGTTCTCCTAAAAGAACATGGCCCTTTGCTTAAAAAGAAATATCTATCTACAAATTAAAAGCAGTAGAAGATGTGACTTTATTTCTTGATGGATTTACTTCTGCAAAGCCCTATTAAAGCCATGCTCCACTCCTATGGCAGATCTAGTTTACCAGTAAGAATGCACTAGGGGATCAGTAAGTGGCGCCTTCATGCATAAAGCAACAGCAGCATTTGATTTTCCTCCCTAGTTCCATGTTGCCCATGTTTTGACTGATTGCTTTCATAAGGTGTATAATAAAAATGTGTTCACTTTTAGTACACATTCCTAATCATTGTCACTTACTGGTCTTTTCCATGGTAAAGGAGCCATGATATGAATTTCTCAATGACAGTATCTATTTGGGAGTTAGAGCTCTTAAATTTTGGTTGTAATAAAGGAGACAGTATAGAAATAAAAAAAGGGAGGAACATATCCAGACTCACAAATTTTTATGAACCTATTCCTAACTCAAAGACAGACTAACCATAGACTCATATGTTTCATTATTCAGCCTAGAGGTCTTAAAATAAGCTATCTTTTTGTAAAACATAATATTTATATTTTTATGGATAAAAAAATTAAAATTTGTCAAAACAGACATATTTCAGTTTTATAAATGCTAAATTTTTTTAACAGTATTTATGAAGATAATTGGGGGAACGCATGTTGAAAAGACAAAGCCACGGACATTAGGGGAAGCACTTATTTTATAACCTTATTCTATGACATTTACCATCCTTACATGTTGTGCATGTGTATCATGATGGTAAATGGACGTGCATTTCTAAAGCTGCAATGTGAATTAAAGAGGGTAATAAAAAAGACATTGGCCAGGAGCTGTGGCTCTCATCTGTAATTCTAGCACTTTCAGAAGCTGAGGCGAATAGAATACCTGAGGACCGGAATTCAAGACTAGCCTGACTAACATGGTGAAACCCCGTCTCTACTAAAAATACAGAAATTAGCCAGGTGTGGTGGCACATGCCTGTAATCCCAGCTACTTAGGTGGCTGAGGCAGGAGAATCTCTTGAATCTAGGAAGTGGAGGTTACAGTGAGCTGAGACTGCGCCATGGCACTCCAGCCTAGGCAACAAGAGCAAAACTTGGTCTCAAAAAAAAAAAAAAAGACATTAGAGGAAAGTGACTATGATTGTCACTAATTGATATAAGGTACAATTACGTGGCTTGTCATAACTGGAACCTATACAGTTAATCTCATTAAAGTGATAAAAATAAAACTTATTAAAGTGAACAAATGGTCAGGAGAGAGATCCAAGATGGCTGATCACTAGCAGCTCGGGCTCCTAGCTCCCAGTGAAAGCGCAGAGAACGAGAGGACGCCACACTTTCAGACGAATATTAGTTGCTCACGGACCAGGAGATTCCCAGCAGAGGAGACCTACGTGTCGCCAGGGCGACTCTTGTGGCCGGCGTGGCGGTTTTGCTGGTGCCTTAGCACGCCAGTTTTTGGTGCAGAGTCCGGAGATTCCCGGGCAGAAAAGCACCATCAATCTTAACACAGCTATTTTGGCCGGCGCAGTGGACTGCTCAGATTTCGGCGCTGGGAATCAACAAGTTGGACGTCTGCTCAGAGACCTGGTTAGAAAGTCGGTAATTACAAAGACAACAGATGGATAAATATATAATGAAGTGAAGAAATCAGCGTAAAAAGGCAGAGAATACTCAAAATCAGAATGCCTCTCCCTCTACAGGGGATTGCAATTCCTCATCAGTAATGGAACAAGGCTTAATAGATTACGAGTGTGTTCCAATAACAGAAGCAGGCTTCAAAACGTGGGTGATAAGAAACTTCTGTGAATTAAAAGAACTCGTTCTAACCCAATGCAAAGAAACTAAGAACCTTGAAAAAAGGTTTGATGAAATGTTAACGAGAATGGACAATTTAGAGAGGAATATAAGTGAATTGATGGAGCTGAAAAACACAACACAAGAACTTCGCGAAGCATGCACAAGTTTAAACAGTCGAATTGATCAAGTAGAAGAAACGACATCAGAAGTCGAGAACCAGCTCAGTGAAATGAAACGAGAAGACAAGATTGGAGAAAAAAGGATGAAAAGGAATGAGCAAAGTCTCCAGGAAATATGGGACTATGTGAAAAGACCTAATTTACGTTTGATAGGTGTACCTGAATGTGATGAAGAGAATGAATCCAAGTTGGAAAATATTCTTCAGGATATCATTCAGGAAAATTTTCCCAACCTGGCAAGGCAGGGTAATATTCAACTCCAGGTAATACAGAGAACACCACAAAGATATTCTTCAAGAAGATCAACCCCAAGGCACATAATTGCCAGATTTATTAGGGTTGAAATGAAGGAGAAAATACTAAGGGCAGTCAGAGAGAAAGATCAGGTTACCCATAAAGGGAAACCTATCAGACTTACAGCAGATCTCTCAGCAGAAACCCTACAAGCCAGAAAAGAGTGGGGACCAATATTTAACATCCTTAAAGAAAAGAACTTTCAACCCAGAATTTCCTATCCAGCCAAACTAAGCTTTATAATCGAAGGAAAAATTAAATTCTTTGCGAACAAACAAGTACTTAGAGAGTTCACCACCACTAGGCCTGCTTTACAAGAGCTTCTGAAAGAAGCACTATACATATAAAGGAACAACCAATATCAGCCTTTCCAAAAATATATCAAAAAGAAAAGAACATTAACACAACGAAAAATTTACACTAACTAATGGGCAAAACAGCCAGCTAGCATCAAATGCTAGTATTAAAGTTATATATATTCTAATTGGATAAAAAGCCAAAACCCATTGCTATGCTGCATCCAGACCCATCTCATATGCAACGATACATAAAGACTCAAAACAAAGAGAAGGAGGAAGATTTATCAACCAATCAGAGAGTAAAAATAAACAAATAAAAAGCAGGAGATGCAATTCTTGCCTCTGATAAAGTAGACTTTAAAGTAACAAAGAGCAAAAGAGGCAAAGAAGGACATTACATAATGGCAAAAGGATCAATGTAACAAGAAGAGCTAACGATTTTATAGATCAACGAGACAGAAAATTAACAAGGACATCCAGGACTTGAACTCAGACCCGGAACAAGTAAACTTAATAAACATTTATAGAACTCTCCACTTCAAATACATAAAACATACATTACCACCTCACACCTATTCCATAAGTGACTACATAATTGGAAGTAAATCACTCCTCAGTAATTGCATAGCATTTCATAGGTTTAAATGAAATATTGGTTGGCTGCTCGTTTGTTATTTTCTTCCCTTATTCCTTCCTGTTTACATCAAGTATAATTATTGGTATAAAAGAGGTTTTCAATACCCATTACTAAACTGCATTCTAGCCTGGGCAAGAAAGCAATACTCCCATTCTCTCTCTCTCTCTTTCTCTTCCTTTTTCCTCCTCTTCTTTATTCTTTTTCTTTCTTTCTTTCAAAAAAAAAAAATAATAAAAATAAAAAAATAATAAATAAAATAAAATTAAAAAAAATAACTTATTAAAGTTGGCCAGGCGCCTGTAATCCCAGCACTTTGGGAGGCTGAGGTGGATAGATCACAAGGTCAAGAGATGGAGACCATCCTGGCCAACATGGAACACCACGTCTACTAAAAATACAAAAACTGGCTGTATGTGGTGGCACACGCCTGTAGTCCCAGGTACTCACAAGGCTGAAGCAGCAGAATTGCTTGAACCCAGGAGGTGCAGGTAACAGAGCAAGACTCTGTCTCAAAAAAACACACAAAAAAACAACTTATTAAAGTTGAGGACAAATGTAAATTTAACGGTATAAGATCGTGCAAAGGCAAGAGTTTTGAAGAACTAAGAATAGCAAGTTTAGATAATAAGCAACAGATTAATGACAGAAATGTAAATTTTGTTTTGAAATACGAGTAATATTCATATTAGCATTCGAGGAAATAGCTTAATATATATATTTTTGTTGTCCTATAAGACACAGTGGCAAGAGGTTTTATGAAGACTCTTAGAAAATAATTTCGGTTATTTAAGAAATAGCCAAGGAAAGTTAAGATAATAAAAATCAAATCATCACTATTAATACAGAAGGGAAGAACAACTGGGACTTGAGAAAGAGATGTTCTATATCCACTAAACATTCTTCTCTTGGGGAGGCAGGGTGAAAGCGTGCAGGAAAAGAAGGG
Source organism: Aotus nancymaae (assembly GCF_030222135.1). Classification (NCBI taxonomy): domain Eukaryota; kingdom Metazoa; phylum Chordata; class Mammalia; order Primates; family Aotidae; genus Aotus; species Aotus nancymaae. The sequence goes on along the minus strand of NW_026988442.1, from coordinate 47,738,934 downwards.
ACATTTAAGCTAGAAACTTTGATATTTCTAAATAGATTGTAGCCAAGGAAGCCAAGTATACATTGGGATTTACAGAGAATATACATATCTAACACATAAGACCGGAGAGGCTTCAAACCCAGGAATGACTAATGTTAAAAGCAGCCTTACTAAACTGCCACGGTATTTAAATAATATTTCAGTAATACACATCATGAGTTTAGAATGCTAAAAAATTAAATTAAATTAATTAAAAGGCTGGGAAGACCACTGAGGCCTGAGCAGCAGCTTTCTTAAGCTGTATTTTTTTCTGTGCACTTCAGGAATATGCTCCAAATAGTCTCCCAATAGCTCTACTCTTGCATACAGCAGAGCCAAACTACCCACTATTTTTGAACGTGAATTTGTCTAGCTGGAGAGAGGATTACAGAGGGTTTGCAAGGTAGAAGGCAGTCCATTACAATGATTACCAAACAAATGGGTTTTGGAGTCAATACAAGGGGTTCAGACAGCATGTCACTTATTATCTCTGTGACCTTCAGCCTCCTCATTCATGAAAAGTAATAGCACCTATGTCAAAAGAGGCTGGGATGCTTAAATGAAATGTTATATGTAAAATACATAGCAAACTGACACAAGAACAGAAAACCAAACACCACATGTTCTCACTCATAAGTGGGTGTTGAACAATAAGAACACATGGACACAGGGAGGGGAACATCACACACTGGGGCCTGAGGGGTCAGGGACTAGGGGAGGAATAGCAGGGGGTTGGGGGATTGGGGAGGGATAGCATTAGGAGAAGTACCTAATGTAGATGATGGGGTGATGGATGCAGCAAACCAGTACCATGGCATGTGCGCACCTATGTAACAAACCTGCACGACCTGCACATGTACCCCAGAACTTAAAGTATAATAAACTAAAAAAATGCATAGCACAGTGTCTAGCATACAGTGCATGCTTCATAATCATTAGCTGATATTATTACATGTAATTTGTCTATTTTAAAGTACATGAAAGTGTTCTGCAAATAAAATAAGAATTATAGTTATGTATATCTTGGAGTAAAAAGTATAGGGAAAAGAAGGTATTTACTTTAAGACTGTACTCTCTGGAGACTGTGTTGGTAAGAGTCCTATTGGAATCAGTCTCAGTAATAATTAACTTTAAAACTCAACATTGCCCAATGTTCAGGAACCTATACTTAGTCTACTGTATAAACATTCATTGTGAGTCTAAAAACCTCCAACTTTAAGTCAACTCAGGTCTCTTCAACATACTTTAAAGGACTTTAATAAAGGTTAAATATTTAACACTAGTTTGTTGAATCAGTGATGAATTCATGGATGTGTATCATAGTACATACACTTGAAATGTTTCATAAGCAAATTTAATGTGAAGAATTAAAGAACTATTTATAACTGTCTTCTGCTTTTACTACCAACATATATTTACATTGTTCAAATTATGACTACATTTTAAAAAGTGGCAGGGATTAAAATTTATTAAGTCTAAAGGCTTTACAAAATGAGAAAACACAGAAGTGTCTACTTACTAGGGGAAACTGCTTTGGTTAATCATTAGAGATGTTCAATTATTTACTTTAGTTAGAGTCACTGGTAAGTCTGCCTGCCATTAATGAAAACTGCACCTCTAACAGGAATGTACATCACCAAATTTTATGGTCTGTAAAAAGGAAAACACTGCAAGGAGAAACAGAATATACTAATGAAAATGGCAAGGTCAGGTTGAAAACCATTCCAGATTGTTAATCCCCCAGAATTCACACCCAGATCAGAATTCACTGATTCAAAATCAAACTCAATTTAACTGAAAAAAATAAAATCAAATGGCATTCAAGAGAATGACTGAATACCTGCTCTGTACTAGTTATTAGATCACCCATTAATCATAGCTGAATTATAAAATGTGGGTCACTGAAACTGATGTGTCCTGTATTAAAGAGTTAAATGAAAGGATACACAAAGAAAACTAAAAACACTGAATTAGGAGATAGAAACATGGAAGCCCAACTTCAATGATGTTGATAAATGTTTCTAGTTTATAATGTGATTTACACAGGTGGGAAAGAGTGGGGTTAGTGGAGAGAATGTAAACAATCCCTTGAAATTGTCTTAAAACTCATGTTTTGTTTTTCAAGGGACAGACTCACATTATTTTTCTCCAACCTGGACATTCCTAATAAACACTATGAAATAGTAGAAAATATCTTATAAATTGACATTAATTTATGATATTTACTATTGTGTCCAATAACTGAACTTTTCATATATCTGAGGGTCAAGTTTTAACTCCTAACTCTTGATGGAAGAATGCTAAAAAAAATTTACAACTTAGAAAAGCAAGTCAATTTTAAGTGTCGTTATCATTATACATGTTATTATTATACTATAATAAATGCAATTTAGAGGTATGAGGTCTTGTATTGAATTTGTAAAATAAGCTGTTTGCATCACAATTAAGTCAGTTTTATGGATGATATGATAAAATTAACTGAGTCTTATGAGATACAAACAATGTATATAATGATAAGGAAAAAAAATCACTAAATCCCAACAAATAAAAGTTGCCTCAAAGAAGTTTTGGTGTTCATGTCTACATGAGTATCTTTTTATACCTTTGTATACACACATGCACATACATACACACACGTGCATGCACATTTTGGCTTGCATTGTATGAAAGCACACGTGCCAGTTTCTCCATTATATTATTATGATTTGTAAAAATAAAATCTTTTGGTGGGGTGGGGCAAGTTTATTTCTGAGATCCTGAATCTCCCTGTTCTACACCCTTTTCCTCTTTGGATGGCACTTCCTCCCCACTCCTGAAAATCTAGGGCTTATACATTCTATTTTCTTATTCTCTATATAAACCTGTTTTAAGATTCTTCATTGATGGCACAGGAAATCTTAGCCTGCCTAGGTTATGTAGATTAAGAGAAATCGCATAACATCAAAGTGAAGGGGTATGAGAAATAGAGGGGGCATGTCAGGTCCTAGACAAAGGTAATAACGAGAAGAGAAGTAGGACAGCAGTACCAGGGCCTGGAGCTCTTAAATCTACACTAGGCAAGCTCTCACTATGTGGCTAATTTTAATGCTGCTCCTACCAATCTGCTGAAATAAATACTACAAGAGGGAGCAATGAGGTTACAGCTAGATTCACTTACAGGTGATCTAAATACCAACACCAACAGTAACTTGTATCTTTTTGGTTACTAAAATTAAACCCATTCAGAGCATTCTGAGTGGCCAAGCTTGCTACTAGATTTCTCTTAAAGTCATCTACTTTAAAACTTATTAGTCAATGGTAACAGTTGTATCCGATGGTTAACAAACTCATTAACCTAAGCACATCTTCATCAAACATCAAGTTTTCTACCTCTTTTTGGTAATGCAATACTCATGCAATTGTGTTAACTTTTGTGTTACAGTCTGGAGTTTGGGAAGATCTAAAGATGTCAGCCAATGTTTTATTTTGTTATTGTACTTTAAGTGTCCGAAATCCTCAGAGAAGTAATACCAGGATTAGACACCAAGATCTCGTTAATGTTGATCAAACCAAAACAAACACATCTGTTAGAGGCCAATTTTAAAAAATAACAAAGTAACAATTTTGTAATACTAGAGTTGAAAGAGACTTTGGGAAATTCAATTACACAATCTTATTCTACAGAAGAGAAAACTAAGTCATAGAGAAGTTCAGTGAAGGTGAAAAAAGAAAAAAAAAAAAAGACAACAGCAAAGAAGATAGTAGACCTATTAGTAGAATTCAAGATTCTCTCTTTCAAGTCAGGTCAGGACTTCTTTCCAGCCCTTCTCTAGGCACAACAGAAAGAAAACACACACACACACACACACACACACACACACACACACACACACACACCCCATGTTATCCCCCTGTAAATTTTTTCCATTTATCTTCCTGAAACAATCAGTGCTTTCATCAACCCTATGAAACTTTGATAAAGTATATAAACTAAGTCTTATTAGTGATAATCCTTTGCATATTGCATTTTGTAAAAGCCCAAAATTGAGGGTCTAGCTCAGTGGTACATCTTGGATGAAAAAAGATGAAGAAAGAGAAAGCAGAGCTCAGGATCAAGTTTAAAAGACAGGAAATGGTGGTAACCATGATTATCTGTGATCACAGTGATGAGGATATAGGTGTTTTTAACTACAGGGTAGGAGAATGTGAATCATCTAGAAGTTAACTGAGTTTCGGACCTATACCAGAGTGAAGCTGCAGTCAACCAAACAAACTAGGGCCAACTCAGTTCACCCAGAAAGGGAATTAAGGCTGGGTAAGCAGACTTATCCCAGTGACCTCATAAGCTTATCACTCCAGGAAAGAGGCCTGCTTCTATCTGCCCTGGCCTCTGTTAACACATGCTAGTTACCAGAGGAAGGCAAGTCTCCCCATGAGGTCCCAAACATCACAGAGGTAGAAAGGCTAAGTAAACGTCCTACTGGTGAAGTATGTCTCCTAACGCTGATTACTTTCAATGCTATTGTATTAACTCAGTATGTTATTTCAGAGAGGTCCAACTTTTTATATACTAATAGATAAGAAAGAGAAATTCATATTAATTCCACAAATGACCTACTGCTCTTTGAATAATATTTTTTTTCTTTAAGGTTTAACAATTATTAATTCCTCATAATTCATAGTTCTTTACTTTTAGGCCAGAGGTAAAACTGGCAGAAACCTAAAATGTAATGGCTCAGAGGGCTGTGACGAGGATTAAATAAGTAATGTTCTTAGAGCCTTGTCTGACACATTAGTAAGCATTTAGCACTGCTTTCGTTATTATGATTATGACCCTTTGAAAATCCGATGAAAACTACAGTGGCAAAGTATGTACTATATCTAAGAAAGCCTTAAAATGGGGAGCAGATTAAATATTATACAGTGTTGGTACATTTCTCTGCTGAATGAAACCAATCATATTTTTGGAAGTACAGACAGCTGTATTCTGTACAGCAAACTGCAAATACCATGGTAACCACTGTTCCTAGGCAATTGTAGAATTATGTGTGTGGTCCACTTTCTATATAATATAAGAGGAAAATGGAGGGGAAAATAAAATGTGACAATCTGTGTAAAATCTAAAGAGGGGTATGTTTCTTAAAAATTGCAAATACATACTCTATTACAACAGAGAGTAAAACCTTACATACTCTATGTAAAATAACTAGGATTAAGAGTATAATAATAAAATAAGAATATATACCTGTATATTTCATAAGCATATGACCTACATCATCTCATCTGCTTATAAACCATGATATATATATGTGTGTGTATATATATACACACATATATATGTATTATATGTGTATATATATGTATATAAAATGTGTTATTTATATACATAAAATTTTATACAGGTTGTCACATTTTATGTATATATACATATATATGTATATATATACACATATATATACACACATATATATATTAGAATACAAAATTGAGTAAAAGATGAACAATTTAAAACATTTAAAAAATTAAGTCAGTTATTTTAAAACTAACACTCTAAGTATTAAATTTCACTTGCATAATACTAGATGGCAAAAACTTTCCGTTTCTCAATAGTTGAGTGTTTTTCTGAAGCAGGATGCAAAGTGAGACAAAATAAAATGCCCAACAAAGATCATTTTTTACAATGTTTCCAGCCACAATGTAATATCCCAAATAAAAAGATGTGTCATGCTCATAGCCAGAGGAAAAAATTGATTGCTGTTGTATATTCATAATCACAAGCGGCAGTCCCACCAAATGTGCCGAATGAACAATTCTACAAAAGGTTCTGTGAATTCTACGTACAGGTCAAGACTATCCAATACTTTTTTCCACCTCTTCTGCCAGTTATTCAAATGTAAAATCAGCTGATGAGGCTAATTTGTCAATAAGAACAGAACATCCTTTGGTCATTGATTTTATTAAATGGGCTCTTCATAAATTCTTGGTCAGCAGATACGATGCAGAAACTAGATTTCTGAACTTAGATTTATCCCAGAATTCTAAGTCACTTGCAATGTAAGTCAATGTAATAGAATTTCTGACTTCCCATTTCACAAATGACAATCTTATTGTAAATAACTATGTACATTTTATATAAGAAAATATGTTATATGGTTCATGTAAATAAAGTATGAGCTATTATATGTCTTGTTGCACAAACGGCATTTCAAAACATTAGGCAAAATCATATTTTAAAAATGCTCAAAAACTACCAAGAAATACTGCCTCAGAAAATTTCTAATGGGAAAGTTTTCTTTTCAAATGAGTATTTTCATAGAAGATGATATATTCACCTTCATAGGAAAAAATGACATGAGGCTTGAAATCAGGCGAAAGAGGGTACAGAGAAATTTAGGGATATGAAAGGATACTGCAGCAATGACAGTAAAATATGTGTTCTTCAAAATTTATTCTTTACATAGAAAAAATAATTTTAGATGCAGAAATATTCTAAAAGGTTGGGTTAAATAATTTGCTAAGTGGATCTTTGCTATCTCTAACTCTGAATAGTCTTTGGAAACTTCACAGTTTGTCAAAATTAGCTCAGCAAATCGACACCCTTTTATGTGAATATTTTCAATATAAGCTCCAAAATATCACCATCCAAATACCTTAATTTGTTGATATTGAGAAATATCTTAGAAGAATGAGGCAAATTATTAAATATGGACAGCCAAAAAGTATAAAATAAATGTGGTTGACAAAATTTTTCCGAAGCTACAGATTTACTGACATTAGTAAACCCTGACTAAGGCAAACGTAGTATCTGTGGCTCTTAAAGGAACAATAAAATGCAATAAAAACTCAAAATGAATAAAACTGCTAATTATAAATCCCTTTGTCATGTGTTACTGACATTTATCTCTCTAGCTTTATTTACCCGCATCAATAAGCAGTTTCTATTTCTAACGTAACTATTTCCAATATTTTCTTTCTGCTTTATTAAAAGGTGCTTTGGAGAAAAAATATGGAAAAATTAGAATGCTGTACTTCTGTCAAACAGCGCACCCTTGTGGTTTATTTTGTATCCCGAACAATAAAAATTAAATGAAAGTGCGTCTAAAATTCATATACTTAGAACCAATTTGGTCATAAATATTTTTCTTCCAAGTTATCTTGTCCTCAACACGTTATCACCTTCAATCACTAAAAATAGTGACATTTTACATTTTCAAATTCAAAACTAAATTGTTAAAATAGATAAAAATGTTTATAGTGATAATGCCCATCTTCGATTTTAAATTTAATACAAGCAAGCAGTAAAATAAGTATGAGTCACTCATAAATTCATACGTTTTGCTGAATTTCCTGAATATCTGCACATAGCTATATAAACTGGGTTTTTACTATTTTTAAATTTATTATTATTTTTTAAAGACAAGGTCTCACCCTGTCACCCAGACCGGAGTGCAGTGGTAAGATCAGAGCTCAGTGAAGCTTTGAATTCCTGAGCTCAAGTGATCCTCCCCCCTCAGCCTCCTGAGTAGCTGGGACGACAGGCACACACCACCATGCCTAGCTGATTTATTTTATTTTATTATTTTTTTTTTAGAGATAAGGGTCTTACTTTGTTGCCCAGGCTGGTCTTGAACTCCTGGCTTTTAAGTGATCCTCCTACCTCGGCTTCCCAAAGTGCTGGGGTTACAGGCATGAGCCACCATGCCTGGCCTATAAATAATTTTAATTAAAGGATCAATTATATTTATATGCATTATGCCATGTACAGTATAGTTTAGTTGGACCTCAAGTTTTCAATATAACCTTATCTAAATTCTGGCTTTTCTATAAAAACTTAAGAAAAATACTGCTAAGAATTACATGGTCCGATTACCATAAAACTAAATGTAAGCAATCTTTACATTATCCAAGTACTTCTGAAAATTCACCAGATATATGACATACTAAAAGTTTATGATCTAAGTGTGACACATTCTCATTGTATATACTGTACCTGGCTATGAAAGCATGATTAATGTTCACTTATCAATTCTCTTGAACATCTACCATGTTACAGAATTTTGCTGGAGAACACAATTCCTGCCCTCGGGGTGGGGAAAAGAAAAAGGTAAAATTTAAGAATGCTACAAGTTTTATGCCATAATACAACCCTAATGTTTATCTTTAGAGGAGGAGGTAAGTAAATCATGTTATACCTATCAACGTAGTATTATGCGATCCTTGAAAAAGGGGAAGCCCTTTATGAACTTCTAAGAATATTCAGAATAAATAATTCAGTGCCAAAAAGTAAAGTGTAACATGCATGCAGCATATGGCCACCTGAGGAAAAAAATAATATTTAGCATGAATATTGGTTTAAATATGCATACATCATCTCTGGAAAGATACACAAGAAACTGTTAATAGTGGTTGCCTCTGGGCAGCAGAACTTGGTTGGGGTCAGAGGAAGAGAATTTTTATCCTATTCCTCTTTTTATCTTTAGAATTATATAACATATACTACTTATACATATACAAATTAAGAAAAAATGAAAGGGGACAAGAGAGGCAAATTCAGAGACAGCAAAGATTTTTCTATGCTGGAATCTTTAGAAAACTCTCGATGAATCTGGTAAAAGAACAGACATCCTTTGGATGGGTAAGTAGAAATGAAGAACATGGAAATGGAGCCATTCCATTCTGAAAAGACAGAACGAAGGATTTTGCATCAGCAACAATAAGTCAGATCTTCTGGTTAGAGAGAGTATCCTATCCTATCCTATAAATGATGAGGAATTAAAAAGTTTAAAAGCAAAACTGCGATCATTCTGTAGAGGATCTTGAATGCCCAGAAAAATGACAGCAAGCTATGCAATGTTTCTGAACTGAAAAGTAATAATTAAGAAATACAAATGTGGCAACCACATTGAGTATTTCAAAGACATGTTAAGTACTGGTTTTCTCTTTATACTCTGCCCTGGATTTCTTTATCAAAGACATCAGCAGAGAGAATAAAAGACATCATGAAGGGAGACTGAATGAAGGATTGGTCTCTAATTAGATGTAAAAGGAAAAAAAAAAAAAAATCAAAGATGATCTTGAGCTTTTCAGTCTGGTAGAAAAACAATGATTTTGGTTTTAAATATGTCTTCCAGGTAGTGATGAGTCAATAGCAACTGTGAATTCAAACTGCAACTGGAAGAATATCGACATTGGAATTACGAAGTTAATGTATAGTTTCCTAGGGCTGCCCTAGCAAATGACTGTGACTGGGTAGCTAAAAACAACACAAATGTATTCTTCCACAGTTCTGAAGCCCAGAAATCTGAAATCAAGGTGTTAGCAGAGTCCTGCTCCCTCTGAAGGCATTAGGGAGAACCCTCCCTTGCCTCTTCCAGGCTCTAGTGACTCCTGGTAATCTTTGGCTATGGCAGCATAATGCCAATTTCTGTCTCTGTCTTCACATGAGCTTTTCCTCTGTGTCTCTCTGCCTATGTGTCTTTTCTTCTTATAAGGATATCAGTCACTGGATTTGGGCCTGCTAAAATCCAAGGATTTGTACTAAAGTCACGGATCTATAGATCCTATCCTATACATAATCTACAGATTCTATCCTATACATAATCTAGAGATCCTTGAGTACATCTGCAAAAAATCTATTTCTAAATAAGGTCACAATCACAGGTTTTGAAGGGGTTGGATCTCAGACATACCTTTTGCAAGGAACACTATTCAAACCACTATAGTTGAGAACCATTAGCCCACAAACTCAAAAAAAAGAGATGCCTTCTCTGAAAGAGTGTAGTAAATATAGACCAAGACCATGGATTTACCACCTCCAAATTTAGAAAATACATATAAGAAATAGTGACAAGAAAAAATAAAATTAGAAAATGGCTCAAGACCAAGGAAGAGAAAGAAAAATCAAGACCAAGGGGGTAATTAATCACATCAAATATATCAAGAAGTTAGTTGCAGAGATGCCTAAGAAGGTATGAATTTGTGTGTGTACTACAGCTTAATCACTAAGAATTTTTGTAATGAATAAATAAAAAATGGTTCTTCAGCTTCTCTAGGGAAAAATAAATAATTCTGGGTCCTCCCGAACAATACATCAAAGAACTACCCAGATGTCCAGATCAAAAGAAAAAATAATTAGAAAATTATATAAAGATGTGTACTTTGCCAAAGGCAACATACTGAAAAAAAAAAAAGATTACTTAACACAGGGGCAGCAACTGGTCACAGAGCAGAGGGAAAGAATCAAAAGAAATAGCTTTCAGTGAGGTCACTGGTAGCACAGCCCAGAATTTTAAGAAACAGACTATTAGAAAGACAACATAGACCTCTTGGGGAGCCAAGTACAAAGAAAGTTGACTGAAATAGATTGGATGAGGACGGCTGGAATAAAGATTTTGAGCATGGGCTCAAGTATATTAATATATGTAAAAAGACAGGTGGCTACTCAAAGGTATGATAATTTATACTTTATATGACATAGTTTATGGTAATTATACAACAACTCTAAAAATGCTACTTTTTATTGTGAAGAAATTTAAAAGGATTACAAGCACAAAATAGAGTCTCTGGGACCCTGACTTGACCCCTGCTTACCTGCTTAATTTCAATCTTTATTTCTTGCTCATGCCCAGGCATGCATAGTCTTCACATTCCTGCATCTCTGAACAGGTTTCCTTTGCCTGACTAATGCACTCCCACACATATTTTAAGAGTGAACTCAAGAACCATCTCTTCTGTGAGGGTTCACCCAACTCTCAAGCAGTTAACCTGCAAAACTTTGTCAGTATACGATTCTATCATTTGAAAAAAACATTATCCTCCTGATTTATGAGATTTTATACCACAAATATTAAATTAGACAAGAAAGTCTTAATAGAAATAAGAAACTTAATAGATCATTTTCCAAGTACTGAGGATAAGCATTTTAAAACTTCATTTATATCTCTTTGAGTTGCATGTAAGATAGTCTATAAACTACATTTAGAAACTATGGGTAATATTTTTTAAGTCAAGGAAGCACAGAAATGTGTATCAGGTGCTTGGGAAGAGTAAATTTATGTTAGCATTGCATTTACTAAGCTCCCAAAGGAGAAAAAAAATATTTCAATTAGATACAAGAAAACTACTCAGTGTCTCAATAATCTGCTCTCAAAGTTACTTAAATCATTCCGTCTGATTACCAGCAACAATATATACAGTCTCATCTTCAATTATATACCTAAAAATCCATTTATTTTTTATATGAATTAAGCAAGGAATTTGTGGATTGTTTAGCCATGAAAAGTAGTTTTGCAATGGATCTCCAAAAAATGGCACACGCAGGGAAAATTTGAGACTAAAGGTGAATAATAATAAGAAACTTTTGAAAAAGGTACACCTAGAAAAGTGCTTTGAAGATAAGGGTACATAAAGGTAACTGTGATATATTCTATATAAAAAGGCTCATTTTCTTTTTTTCACTATGGAGTAACTACATACCAGGTAGATACCAGGATATTCCCTGGAGAATCTCAGTCAGGTCAAGAAGATACGTGTGGTTAGAAATTCATGAACACAACTCAGTGTGTTACTGTTTAAAAAAAGAATTATTCAAACATAAAGACTGTATTTTCATTTCTATTATATGCATTAAGCAAGAGCCCTTAGTTTGGCATTAGTAAACCAAGACTTTAGGTTTCTGGATATATATATATATTTTTGCTTGAATATGAAAGTTACTTAAAACTAACATTTACTCTTTACTGCATCACAGACCTGTATGTATATAGAGGATCTATTCCTAGTACCAATCTTAGTATGAACTGTTCGTCTTATTACATATTAGTAACTGTTACTAATTACCAACTGTTAGAGGACTACTTCTTATTAGTCTACCAAGAAAAGGTAAGTTAGATAAGAGGAAAATAAATGGTACCCTGCCTCAACCTAAAAAAACAAAATAGAAAATAAAACTACGCACCTTATCTGTCTCATCAACGCTCATGGATTTCACTATGCAAGAAGCAGGCCTCTCCTGGATGTGTGCAAGGTCCTGGGGGACACTCTGAGATGCTGGCATTGGGGGCAATGGAGCCCGCCTCTTCTTGGGTGCATCCGACGGCAGGGTGTTGGAAATATATGGTTTGGAAATGGTATTGGACCTTGTAAAAGTTGGGCGGTGCTTGTTTACTAGAGGGGTTGCAGGTGCACTTGCAGTCTAGTAAAGAATGATAAAGCCAAAATCTAGTAATTTCAAGATATTGGTAAAAAGCACTAGTCATTAAAAATATTTGAAGACTCTTACAAAATGCAATATAAGACAATACTTACTTGGTCCCGCTTTTTCTTACTGCGTTGAAAAAAACTGAAAAACCCTTTATTTTCTTTCTCCTTCATAATGTCTACGTTTTGTGATGTTTGGCAGGACTCTAAAACAGAAGAAACGCATCTTACTTTTGTACCTGAGATTGACTGTTCACATCCAAGATTATTCTCTTACTTCCTCTTTGCAAACGTACTTAATACTAAAAGCTATCAATTATAGTCTACAAACAAGGCACTCTGCTAAGCACCCTAAATTTTATTAAATTCTCAAAGCGATAAGCAAATATTGTTCCTATTTCACAGCAGAGGAAACTGAAGCTTAAAAAACTAAGATAAATAATCAAGGCCAACACTCAGGAAATGACAGAGCTACGACACAAACTTGATTTTTTTGACTCAGAGTCTGTGTTCTATACAACATTTCAGAAGCAGAAGTAAAATAGAAACGACACTTCAAATTAAACAAGATATGAAATTCTACCACACAGTTTGTTCCTTTATTTTGATTATATTTTTGTCTTACAGCTAAACTACTCTGAAATATTTTATTCTACAAATGTGAGTCATTATAATTGCTCAGTACTTTGTTAAATGTTTCATAAAAGTTATTCAATAGGGTGGGTCTCAACTGGGGCCAATTTTGCCCCCCAGGGGACATCTGACCAAGTCTGGGGACTATTTTGGCTGCCACCATTGACAACAGGGTTAGGAGACTGTGCTGCCGGCATTTACTGGGTAGAGGCCAGGGAGGATTCCAAACATAATACATTGCAAAAGACAGTCCCCAATGACAGAATTATCTTGTCCCAAATGTTAACAGTGCTGAAAATTAGGTAGTGGAATTTTAGTTAGAATGGCAAATGTCAAACCTCAAGGTTGTATACATAATATTTATATAAAATTTTCCAAAAAGCATCTCCTAATGTCAACTGAAGGGCCTACAAGCAATGATGCAGCCAATTAGTGCTGAGCCCCCCTGGTCCAAATTGGCTCTAATTTCCATTTCCCATTAAACGAAACCATGATTACTTGAGAACGGTTGATTATCTGTTGGTATCAAGAAATGTACAATATAAGCTTGGAACATCTAGCCATAGTAGAAAGAATACTATCAAAGTCTACCAGGTTGTGTTAAAAGGACTCAAGAACCAACCTGAGATGGTTTCTACTGGTAAAAATAAGGATAAATTGGATGCCATAAAAGTAACTCAATAAACTGAAACATGTCACATGTGTTTAATTTCATATATTCATAATGATCCTTTAAAAAAATGGCCGGTTCTGGGGGCTCACACCTGTAATCCCAGCACTTTGGGAGGCTGAGGCGGGTGGATCAGGAGGTCAGGAGATGGAGACCATCCTGGCCAACATGGTGAAACCCCGTCTCTACTAAAAATAAAAAAAATTAGCCAAGTGGTGGCAGGCACCTGTAGTCCCAGCTACACAGGAGGCTGAGGCAGGAAGATTGCTGGAACCTGGAAGGCAGAGGCTGCAGTGAGCCAAAATGACACCACCACACTCCAGCCTGGTAACACAGCGAGACTCTGTCTCAAAAATAAACAAATAAGGGCCGGGCACGGTGGCTCACACCTGTAATCCCAGCACCTTAAGAGGCTGAGGCGGGCGGATCATGAGATCAGGAGATTGAGACCATCCTGGCCAACATGGTGAAACCCCATCTCTACTAAAATACAAAAAAATTAGCTGGGCATGGTGGCATGAGCCTGTAGTCCCAGCTACTTGGGTGGCTGAGGCAGGTGAATCGCTTGAACCTGGTGGCAGAGGTTTCAGTGAGACAAGATCATGCCACTGCACTCCAGCCTGGCCACAGAGTGAGACTCTGTCTCAAAAACAAAAAAACAACATAAGCCTATTTGTTCACCTCTGTGTTATGATAGAGAACCAGTCCATTATTTTAAACGCTGATGAAAGGAAATAATCAAACTTTTATTTTATCTTTCTTTTTCGAGACGGAGTCTTTTTTTGAGTCTCACTGTCACCCAGGCTGGAGTGCAGTGGTGAAATCTGGCTCATTGCAACCTCTGCCTTCTGGGTTTGAGTGATTCTCCTGCCTCAGCCTCCCAAGTAGCTGAGACTACAGGTGCATGCCACCTAGCTTGGCTAATTTTTTTTATTTTCAGTAGAGATGGAGTTTCACCAGGTTGACCAAACTCCTGGTCTCAGGTGATCCACCCAACTCAGACTCCCAAAGTGTTGGGATTACAGCCGTGAAACACCGTGCCTGGCCTATTCTACCTTTTTCTGATTGAATTAGATCTAGATAGCAGTCAAATCGCTGACGTTAGGAGGTGTATATTGTTTGCAATAGACTTTCACCATTTTTCAACTCTTAATTAAGATGCAGACAAAGATCACTGAAGGCTAACATCAGAAAAAATAACTTGTTACGTTTGCTAATGGAAGTACACAGTAACATTTGTGATGTATTCTTGCCAAAACATCTCTCACCAAAATCTGATCAAGCCTCTAGATTTAACCATCAATTCATAGGAAATAGAGGGGAAATTTACACTGAAATAAAATACAATGACATTTACAATAAATTAAACATTAAGTGACACCAAGGGAAGCAATCAGTACAAATCTGAATACGGGAAGCTATGAAACAAATGACCTGGTTTCTTTGATAAATGAGTAGCAAATTTTTCTAAAAACCTGGAAAAACAATGAGTGGTGATCTGTAAAATTCAAAAAATATTTCTTCTACTAAGCAACATATGGATTCTATGGTAAATCACAATATAATTTCAATAACATTTGAAATAAAATATTGCATATTAAAATTTATGAGACATAACTAAAGAAAAACTAAGAGATAAATATGTAGTCTCAAATGCTTTTATTTAAAATACATGTCTAAAAAACCAAAATAAATTAAGGCAAAATACGAGCTACTTCAGGAAAGCAAAGCTAGTTAACACCAAATAAATATAGTAATGCGAAATTCCTCAATAACATATTAAAGGAAAACTATTTTACAAACTAAAATTTTTAAATCTGATGATTAAAATATTAAATAAGCGGCATACATTCTGCACAATGAGTTTGACAATGCTAGCAACTAATAATAATGAACACGCGGATAGCATTTTAGGGTAAAAGGTTTTTGCATGCCTAATATATTTCTTAGAATGACCTCGTGAGGGAGGTATCAAAAGTTATCACTCTGAGCCCTTTTCCTTATTGGAACATACTAACATTTACCCTGCAGGATATAAAAAAATGAAAGCAGTGGTATTACTCCATTACACTCTCAGGAACTATAAGTGAACAGAGGATTTTAATAACTTGCACAAAGACAAACAGGCACTACCATAGTAGTTGGTATCCATTTAAAGATTTATATTTATAATTATTTTTAGATTTGCCATTATTTCATTTTAAGATGGAATACACCACTTATCACATACGGATACACAATTAAATTTAGTCAAAACAGTAGATGAAAAATTCATATGGTTGTGCAAATACAATAAGTATAACCAGAATATTTTATGTGGTTTTTTTTTTTTTTTTGAGACAGGGTCTTACTCTGTCACCCAGACTGGAGTGCGTTGGCAAGATCATGGCTCACCACAGCCCTGACCTCCCTGGACTTAGGTGATCCTCCTACCTCAGCCTCCTTAGTAGCTGGGACTACAAGCATGTGCCAACACACCTGGCTAATTTTTGTACTTTTTGTAGAGATGGGGTTTTGCCATGTTGCACAGGCTGGTCTTAAATTCCTAGGCTCAAGCAATCTTCCCACCTTTGCCTCCCAAAGTGTTGGAATGACAGGCATGAGACACCTTGCCTGGCCCATACTGTCATTTTTGGTGAAGAAATTTCCAGGTACATGGTCATCTGGCACACGAGTAAGCCCTTAAGTCTTCATTTAAAGCTCTATATCAGGGATCACAGCAAGTCAGGTTAAACACTAAGACAAGCGAAGGTTTGCACTTATTTAGAAAAGCAACTCAAATACTGTAGTTTCTTGTTTCTAGAAGGCAGGCTAAAATAACTGCATGAAAAGTTTTAAGTTTTCAAATAATATCAGAAAAAATAAGAAGGCGAGGGCATTGACAGCATTTGGATCAACCTTGTGGATTCTGATACTGTAAAGCTTTCTTAATTTTACTATTTCAATCCCTTAAGGTTTGTTCACAACATTTAATATTCTGAATAAACCACATCTTTCCATTACTGGAAGGGCTATTAGAAATCAATGCATCCGACACCCTCAGAATGAGTCCAGAAAGTTTATGGAATTTGCTTAGGATGATGTAGACAGAAAGTGGCAAAATTAGGAGGAAAAGTCAAGTACAAGTAACAAAATGCTGTTGCTCGTATGAGAAAGAACCACAGAGACCACTATTTCTAATCTCTTTATTATTATTATAGAAGTAGATGAGATTTCAGTAACAAGTAATATATGCAGTTTGTTAAGGTTTGTTTTTTAGTAGGATGGTAATTATCAGGGTAATCAATTATTTGGGACTTTTTCTTAATGGGTGAATAAAGACTTCTACAATTTATTATTGGACAATTTTTAATACATTTTTTCTCTATGAAAGGAATGCATGCCCATTATATAATTATGTATTATAAAGAAAAGAAATGTGAAAAAATCACCTACCATAAGCCTATCACCCAAAGATAACCACTATTAAAATTTTTAATGTATTTCCTTTCAGCAATTTCATATAAAAGTATTTTTTCACCTATTGTATCAAACACACTTATATGCTATAAAGCTAATTTCAACATAAGTATTTTCCACATTATTACAAAATGTTCACAAACAATGACTGCAAAATTTTATATGATGAATATAATACCCTATTATTCTGAATTACCGTTCAGTGAATAGTCTGAGATGCTTCCTTGGTACTATCAAACTATTATCATTTGTACCAAATAAAAATCCTAGCAAAATAATTTTTCCTTATATGAGTAAAAACTATGTTTTCCCACACTGTTAGAATAATATAATTTTTAAACATTTGTTGAAATGAAATTATTATAATTAACTTTGGAAATCAAAAGGAAGGAAACTATATTTTTAAGGAAATAAATATTTTCTAGATTAAAATCTCTTAAAGAATAAACACGTTAGTGATGTTAAGAAAAGGAAAAATTAGAAGTTTATTTTCAATATATCCAATTTCATGTTATAATTTGTTTCTACTGATTCATACGTCTTACCTTGTAAAGATGACTTACTGAAGACAGTAACAGAAGTGGCTACAGAAGGAGGGGTATAAAAGAGGGTAAATTGACTGTGAAGATGATGTTTGTTCAAGTATAAAAAATCATTGAGTTGAAAAAGTAGTCTATGGATTACATAAAGCCACAACCTCAGGATAAATTTTGAAGTCTTTATGCGCAGAGTATGTAAATAATTGTTAGCTTCACTAAACTTTTATTTCTCCTAGTAAAACAGATTCATGTTGAATAAATGTTTGCATTTGTCTACTAGACATCACACAAACTAGCATTATCTAAGATCTCCAAATGTTTATACATTACATCATTTCTATAGATTAAAACTGGAAGCTATTTCAAAAACTTTTGGAATTTTTGGATTCATTTCATAAGCTAACTTATTTTGGTGCTAACTTGGAAAACATTTGGCAAGAAACTTCCAAACTTGAATGATAACTAAGACTCAGACAAAAATCATAATGAGTCTACAGAAATTCACATTTCATTAGAATAACAATGAATTTACATGTAAATTTTTATTTTCTGTTTAAGTCTCAAGGCCATGAAGAATTAAATTAAATCCTACAAAAAAAAATTCACAGATAGAAAGAAAAATAAAAAATGTAGATAATGGCTAAAAGACAAGTTTCAATTCCAATTTCAATAACTGAAATTAAGTTAAATGTTATATTTAATTTACATTTATTAACATTTTGTCTCCTTATTCCTAATGCCATGTAATTACTTCTATCTATAGGACTCATTAACTGCTATCATGAACTTGAGAAGACCTATATACAAACATAATGCACAAACATATACAAATATACACATCCCACTAATAAACAAATTAAAAGTCTTACTTACCTCTGTTGACATCCATTGCATATAATTCTCTTAGTCCTAGGTCATTAAGAGATTTTGTCATGTCGAGGGGCTCCTGCGATTGATAATCTTTCAACAATAGAGTATGCAATGGATCAAACTCACATTTGCTACATATAATAGGTGCAAGTTCTTGAAGTGATGCATGTGGACTCACTCTCACTATGGTCTTCTGTGTTTTCTTAAAATTAACCACTACTCTTACAGTTTTCTGAAACACAGATTAAGGTAATAGTTATGCCATAATTTACTGAAACAAACATTCTACAATAATGAGATAATCTACAGTTACATATTCATACATAAACAGTACTTTCCTATTTTGGTGTGAAATTCTCTTTTTGATTAATGTTACCTCCTAAATCCAAAGCAAATTCTTAGAAACAAACAAAGTGGTTTATTAAATAATCCAACCACTCTGTGGTAATATTTTAATTAGATTTTAAACGACAAAAGAACAAACTAGCCTCATATCTATTACAACTCATGTTTTCACTTTGTTCCTTAAAATATTTACTTTAAAATTAGCAAATATACATAGTACAAAATTATACACCTTTTTTCCTATCCTTTGAGGAATATTTACCTTTCAAATAAGTTGTCTACTGCCTAAATTAAAAAAAAAAAAAGGCATTTTGGTTACATCACTAAAATTTTTGTTTTCATTTGAAACATGATAAATGAGATAATCCATATGAAAAGCTTAGCAGACTTTCTGGCACACAGTCACTTATCAATAAGAGAACATTAGCTGTTGTAGTTAGCTTTTGTTGTTGTAGTTATTATTACTACTTTGGCTACTTTTAATATTTTAGCAAAGAATATTAAAATCTCTTCATTAGATATCTAGTACTAATAATTTAAAGTTATTGGGAAGATTTTAAGCATGCCATCATTTTATGTAATTGAATTAAAGCCTGCACGAAACTCAGCGACATGAGAACATACTAAGTGAAATCTACATTTTGCAGATCCTTAAAGACATTTATTTATAAAACTAAAACCCTTTGTATAATCCCATGCTATATCATAAATATAACTATTTCCATCTAGAAAAATAGCATGGATATGTAATAAACACCTAGACAGAAACAAATACCTAGACAGAAAGCAGTTCAATATCCTAATATATAATAATAATATTCAATGATATTGTAGAAAGCAAATGTTTTAATATTTTCAAAAACTCAACTTCTTTGAAAAAAGCTTCACAATATGAAGAAAATTCAAGAATAGGTATATTTAAGTCACATGTATCAATTTAATAGACAAACTTTCATATACAGTATGACATGAAAATGGTTAATGTTCATAATGAAAGAGTATTTCTTGAAACCCATAAAATTCTACCCTATTGCTTATATCAATAGAACAATTTTAATAAGAACTGATGATATTAGAATGGTTGTAAATTTTTTTGCATAAAATTTGTACTTTAGAGAAAATAGAGTTAATGTGTAGCACATATTAAGAGTTCAGATGTTAGTAAATTCAAACACAATGAAGAGTTGGAAAACAAAACACATACACACACACACACACACACACACACACACACACAAACACACACGAATAGATATTAGAAAGTTACAACTGCTGCTTACCAAGTATACAGAAGCCAAAAAATTATTTTAAGAAATTCTTACATGAATTTTCATGAAGATTCTAAAATCTTCCTTTACATATAAAATACTTTTTAAAAAACGTAGCTTAGGCGGGCGCGGTGGCTCCCGCTGTAATCCCAGCACTTTGGGAGGCTGAGGTGGGCGGATCAGGAGGTCAAGAGATCAGATTGAGACCATCCTGGCCAACATGGTGAAACCCCGCCTCTACTAAAAATACAAAAATTAGCCGGGCGTGGTGGCACATGCCTGTGGTCCCAGCAACTCGGGAGGCTGAGGCGGAAGAATCGCTTGAACCCAGGAGGCAGAGGTTGCAGTGAGCCGAGATTGCACCACTGCACTCCAGCCTGGTGACAGAGCAAGACTCCATCTCAAAAAAAAAAAAAAAAAAAGAGTAGCTTAAATACAAATCATTTATAATTGTTACATTCTTATGCAATCATAGTGATCATTTTAGAGCACTTAAATCTAAAAATTGCCCAAATTCTATTTAATCCAAGGCTCAATAACCAACTGAATCTTACACAAAGTGGCCTAGAAAAACATAATACCCACATTCACATCACATTTGATCAGGAAAGTCCATTTTTATTTCATTTATAATGAGCTGCTGATAATGACTGAAAAACCAACTTCATATTTTAGCCATAAGACATCAAAATCTACAGTGGAATTCTTACCTCTGGTATTATAGGTGTAGGTTTTTTCTTATCCAACATTTTTGGCTTTAAAATTACCTTCTCTACTTCCAACATTCCGATTGGTGTGTTTGGCTTAAATTTAATGTGATTCTGTTCAGCCGACAACAGATCAATTGTGTAACTTGATGGATTTAAGTGATACTGTGCACAAAGGAATATCAACAAGTCCATCATAGGTTTACTGCAAAACAAGAGTATTTGATTACCTGTTATTGTTTTGAGGATTTTCTTAGAATGCTTTTCTTCAATAGATAAACAAGGCTACAAACTAGTATTTGGGAAAGCAGCTTAAAAATTGAACTACAGGGGCCGGGCGCGGTGGCTCACGCCTGTAATCCCAGCACTTTGGGAGGCCGAGGCGGGTGGATCACGAGGTCAAGAGATCGAGACCATCCAGGTCAACAAGGTGAAACCCCGTCTCTACTAAAAATACAAAAAATTAGCTGGGCATGGTGGCGCGTGCCTGTAATCCCAGTTACTCAGGAGGCTGAGGCAGGAGAATTGCCTGAACCCAGGAGGCGGAGGTTGCGGTGAGCCGAGATCGCGCCATTGCACTCCAGCCTGGGTAACAAGAGCGAAACTCCGTCTCAAAAAAAAAAAAAAATTGAACTACAGGCTGAGGCAGGAGGACTGCTTGAGCCCAGGAGTTGGAGATCAGCCTGGGCAACATGGCAAGACCCTGTCTCTACAAAAAATAAAACAATTAGCCTGGTGTGTAGTCCCACCTGCTCAGGAGGTAGAGGCCAGCGAACAACTTGAGCCCTGGAGGTTGAGGTTGCAGTGAGCTGAGATCACACCACTGCACTCCAGCCAGGGCAACAGAGTAAGACCCTGTCTTAATAATAGTAACAAAAATAATCTAACTACAAAAAAAACTGAACTACAAGACACTTAAACTTAAACAGACAAAATTGTAATAGTTAAAAAGTCCTGGGATAGTCAAGAGAGCATGTATCCTAGTACTAGTTCAACAACTACTTTTACGTTTTTATCAAATTGTTTCCTCATTATAAATTTCAGGAAGAGGAGTCCTTTCCTTACCCAAGAGCAGTCCTTCACAACACATTGTTTTATTGGCAGTCTTTAGCTTGTGAATTGTTGTAATAATTCTAATAAGAATGAAGCATTTGGAACAACAACCACTACCTCTTTGGCTTTAGAAAACAGACTTAAATATCTACACAGGAAGTCCACAAAATCCTAAAGGGTGTAGGACAAGTTCTTTAATCATTCAAGATTAGGAATATCCTGTAGGCACTGGAATCACAGTACTCCAGTGTATGTATGTCTGTTCTCATAGATCTAATACTCTACCAGATGGACTCAACCAAGTGTCAGCAAACAACAACGTGCAGGTCAAAGTGGGCCCACAGTCTGTTATTGTAAATAAAGTTGTATTGGAAAATAGCCATGCCCGTTTTTTACGTAAGGTCTGAGGCTGCTTTTGTGTTAGTTACAACAGCAGAATGGAGTAGGGTGACCCCACGTACTATGTAGCCATAGCCCACAAAGCCTACTATTTTTACTCCCTGGCCCATGACAGAAAAAGTTTACCAGCTCTTATGCTAGAAAATAAAATAAACTAAATGCATGAGATAATTTCAAATAATGAATGAATGTGAAATACTATTAGTGATACAGTACTTATTTCTACAGAAACTTTCATACCCAACTTGGGATTCAGGGATACTTACCAATTTTTTGCTTCCCTTTCCATAGATTCTCATTGTGATACAGACATATTTTCATTCATATCATTAACAGAACAACATAGTCTCTGAGTCTTTCTTAATACTGTCAGCTCTCAAGGAAAGCAAACTAAAAAATATTTGGTATCATGTGCTTTCCCCAAATGTCATGCGATCCTAAGCTGCTAGTTCACACTTAAGAATAAGGCACTAAACCACAGTGTGAAAATCCTATTTTTATGGATGGAGGTTAGGTTCATGGGATTCACTTTAGGGTAATTGGGTAGTCCGCCATCTGTATCCCACCTCGAAAGGGAAATGCATATATTAGTAAAAAGTGATTCTTCAATTTATTGACTAGAGATATAAACCTGGCTACTGGCTTTCAGGAACTTGACAGTGAAATGGGGCTAAAAATCCCACCATTCAGTATGCTACTTTTTTTTTTTTTGAGACAGAGTTTCGCTCTTGTTACCCAGGCTGGAGTGCAATGGCGCGATCTCGGCTCACTGCAACCTCCGCCTCCTGGGTTCAGGCAATTCTCCTGCCTCAGCCTCCTGAGTAGCTGGGATTACAGGCACGCGCCACCATGCCCAGCTAATTTTTTGTATTTTTAGTAGAGGCGGGGTTTCACCATGTTGACCAGGATGGTCTCGATCTCATGACCTTGTGATCCACCCGCCTCGGTAGTATGCTACTTTTACTTTAGTGCACCTGTTTTCATATTGCACCTCACCCCCAGTGAGTTCCGAGGCCTGCAGCCTCTCTGATGCAGTTCTTCCAGACAAGAAGTCTCCTGCAGAGGTGGGGAAGGATTTGTTGTCTGACGTTGTATGGTCTTGAAGTCAAACAACACATTACATAGATTTCAGATCATCCTGTGTTCAGCCCCAATTTCTACTCACTTTCCGTGGTCGCTGCCTACTCCTAGGTCAGTCCAATCTCTACGAGATAAGGAGTATGTTTCTCAATGGTCCCTCACGCCTCCCTTATCCCCCCTCACATACAAGTAGCACCCCATTATTTGTGTATATATTTAGAAAAATAAATCAAAGGCTCTAAGTCACTCAATGAAAAAAAATTAAAAAAAAATTCCAATGAATACATTTCAGTTCTCAAAATACATTCCCTGTATCTTTATTAGATGGTTGCATAATATTTAAGAGTTTTACATCCTTCCTTTGAGCCATAGGCTATAGCCATACATGTATCTATATTGCCCATGTGTTGCCTTTTAACAGTACATTTTAAATTTCATCCAGAGAGAGACTAGCAAAACGGTCTCGTGGAAGCTGATTTTTTGGTAATACGATACTCTACAAAAGCAAGTGGATGCCACATACCAATTCCAGACTTGGAAATAGTACCTTCTTTGATAGTAAATAAAGTTAAGAAAGATTAGGTAATGTCTAGTTAAATATAATTATAAATACAGTGGCTGGAGGAGGAGAGAAGTTTCATTGCCAACTGAATGGGTAGCCGTCTGCTGTTGTCTATGAGCAAATGATGACACATGCACACCGTGTTGCTTTCTCTCCTTATACAAATGTATCAAGTAACAAATGTAAAAACATTAAAGCTTATTCTTCCAACGTCTTTTACTTCTTATACAGATTTTGGAATCTCTGCCAGAAATACACAATAAGTTAACAAGACAAAAAGTTACGAAGTTTTGTTTTGTTTTTATCCCTATTTTTGTGCCATAATTTTCATCCCTTATGTATAAACACATGAACATTTAAGAAAATGTACATTTTCAATTTTTTCAAAAACTTAGAACCATTTGATACTTTGTGTAGAAATGTTGGTATTTCTATCTGTGATACATTTTCTAATCTAATAGATGGGGTGATAATTGCTCAAGAATATTAATATATGGCCTATTCCCTCAGTCATTTTATTTTCTAGAAACTTTACACACCATATCAGATTTCATGTGAAAAAAGTTGCAGACTATATCATGACCTTTGAACTCAACACTGCCTATGTGTTTTCTACTAAAAATGCCTCTTTGAAAGGCAGCTGAAAACCACAGAATTTCTTTATGATTTTATTCTCTCATTCTATAATTCCAGGTTCAATGTTTTATTCAAAAATTACAGAAGCCAATTTTGTCTTGAAAATATTCCTATTCTCAGACAGATAAATGCAACAGGCCAGAAAGTTGTGCAATAGACATAATTACATATGGGAATTTAACACTGCATATGAATTTTTTCTGGGAAACAACTAAATTTTCAAAAAGTGGTATTGGGAAAACTGACTGTCGGATGAAAAAGAAAAGTTGTGTATCTAACCTGATTTCTTACACTGAAGTAAGCTCCAGGTGGATCTTTATGTAGTCTGTGTTTTACAGCAATATGCCCAAAGGATTTTTCTGCATTGAGAGAAATGTTCTATATCTGAACTGTCTAACACAGTGGCTACTGAGCTAGTGGACCCCCAAACCGAATTTTTAAGGTATTCAACTTAATTTAAATTCAACATAAGTAGACACATATGGTGAATGGCTACCATACTGGACAGAGTCATTCTACATACACTGGTGCTCAAGGTGTGATACATAGACCAGCAGCATCAGCATCTGCTGAGAACTTGTTAGAAATGCAGACTGTCAAGCCCCAGCCCAGATCGTTAATCAGAAACTCTGGGAATGAGGAACAGCAATCTGTGCTTTGACAGGCACTCTGGCCTATTCTGATCATCCTGTAGTTTATCAAGTTTATGAAATGCTGATATAGAGAGAAGAGAATTAAGAAACAAGTAAAACATAAAAAATATCAGATAGTGATACATGCTCTCATAAAAAAAAATTAAGGAAAGAAGTTAGAGATGTCCTAATTGATAAATGACATCAGAATAGACCTTGAAGGGACTGGGGTATCTGGGGAAAGATAGCTTTGCCGAGTACAAAAACCCTGAGGCAGGAATGTGCTCGAAGGTGGAAACAATAAGCATGAAATCAGAGTGTTAATCTTGTAGTATTTAAAGGCCTTTCAAGTGAAGACCTGAGATTTTACTGAGACAGAAAGTCTCCAAAGAGTTCTGAGGAGTGATGTGATCTATTCTGCTTTTTAAAAGGATTTCAGTCTGGGTTTTGTATTGAAAATAGCCTGGGGGAGCAGCTACAAGGTTATTGCAAAAATGTAGGTGGGAGATGGTAGTGGCCTGGACTAGTCGGATTCTGGATATATTTCGTAGGGAGCTGATGGGATTGAAGCCAATGCAGAAAGGAGACAGAGATAGAAAGAGGAGCTAGCCAGTGGAAAGATGCCAGGATTGCAGGAACATTACAAAGTGGCAGGGTTGCTGAAAGCACCCAATCGGAGGCCTAAAATGCAAATTTCAATGGGTTGCTATGTGAGTGCTTACTGTAACTCACAAGCCATCACCGAGGTTCTGGTAGCCTTGGGAGGCATCAAATAAAGAAAAGGCAGGACATTCCAAAAGTAGAAACTGAAAAATAGGAATCCAGAGGTGGTTAAGATATAAAGTCAGAGCCAGAGGTGGCCCCAAGAACATAAAACTCTTGGGAGTTTACAATAAGATTTTAAAGGGGATTGAACTTTGCACAGGAGGTAGAACAGCGGTTCAGGCCAATCTTCTTTAGATCTGGAGCAGCAGAGTGACCTCAAGAAGTTATCTGGGTTCTGTGTACCTGGATGTGAGCTCCCCTCTAGCAGGACCACAACTTAGTAATCTTTAGGCACCTAGTTAGGTCACTGTTGTCAAATGAGGAATTTAGAGGAAACAGTGATTAATTCTGCTTGAAAGTCAATGAGCTCAAATGCAAAGCAGAACAATACAACTGAAACACGAGAGCGCTCTTGTTGAAAGGAGATACATATGCTTTAGAAAAAAAAAAAAACAACAACGTGGTGAGAGCTCTATTTTTTTTTTATAATTAACAAGCTTGTTTTGCCTAAGCCAGGCCATCTTTACACAAAGGTGAGACATAAGCATTAAAAGAGGTTAAGATCTTTTCCAAAAACAGCCTCAGACTAGTTTGAATGCTTTAAGTATTACAGCATTCAACACTGTAACACAGAAGAGCTGACCCTGACCAGAAGGTTTTGAGGTTGAGAATTACTGACTGTCTAGCTTTACCATAAAGGAGCCATAACACTATAAAGTAGGACATTAACTTTTAAGCGGGTCCTGCATCCAGTGGATCTGCCACTGGGGTTAACTAGTCACAGAGTGCACCCACAGGAAATGAAGTCATCTCTTGAATGTAGCTGAGAATTATCCACCTGGATGCCAAACTACTTCTGCCAAAGATAACAATTCTGGTTGGATAATCATCCCTGAGCTGATGCACCTGAAGGCAGTTGGCTAATGGGTTTGACCACAGGATCACCACAGAAAAGATGCCTGTCTTCCTGTTTTTCAAGGCAGAGGTACATGTGAGCAGTCCATCTGAAACCTGAGGCAAATTATTAAAAGTGGAAAAGGATTGGAGGAATATTATCATCACTCCTTTATATTATCACACCACACTGAATTATGGTTTATTTTATTAGTCAGCAGACTCTGCTTTGCATTAACACTATTTAGAGATGTTTTTCTCTTGTAAGATAATATAATAATTTTCTGGAGGGGAGACTTTTTTTTTTAAGACTCTAAAAGCTCTTCTTTGAAATGAAGAAATCCCTATGAGATTTCTCACTTCTTTCAGAAATAAATGACAATTCCTCAGATTAATTTCATTATCTATACCTTATAAATGCACACCAACCCAATTATACATACCAGTAATAGTACAGAAATTTTACAACATTCTCTATTGCTACTAATGTTTATCGATCTTATGCTAACCCATATAGTTCAGTAATGAGTTCAAAAAATGAAGCAGTGCTGTGTGTGTGCAAGAAATGAAATAGACCACGTACACAAAACAAACAGACCCAGTCTCAAAATTTAGAGTGCTTATTATGCTGTAAGAAATATTTTGAAGAAAGTAACACACACAATTAAGATTTGAAGATAATTAGTAATAGGTCAGATTACTAAGCTGATAAGTTCTTAACATACTAAAAATAGATATTACTAAATGTAAAAAAACCCACAATTTTTAGAAAGTCATCACTTTGAACTCTATCTGGTCATTTATCTTGGGTGTTACACTCAGAGCTAGTTATAAATAATTGCCATCATAAAAATTTTGATTTAAGAACACACCTACTAAACAACCAACATGGCCCTTATGAAAGCAAAAATACTACAAATATATCTCACTATAATTGGGGTAATTTGAATATAGACAAAGGATAAGATAAAATTTTATTGACATGAAAGATGAAAATCATTAACTGAAAAAAAGCAGGTTACAAATAGCATGTTCAATATAATACCACATTCTTGTAAAAAAGAAGAGTGCATATATAGATGTGTGTACATATATGCACATGCATATGAATAAAAGGTTAGACACTACAATGTTAGAAGTTGCAATCTGCCCATTTAGTGAAATTGCATTTACAATTTTTTGGCTTATCTGTATTTTCTAACTTTCTAGAACATCTAATTATTGCACTCGTAGTCACACTTAAAAACTAAAATTAAGGCTGAGCATGGTGGTTCACATCTGTAATCCCAGCACTTTGGGAGGCCAAG
Organism: Aotus nancymaae; assembly: GCF_030222135.1. Classification (NCBI taxonomy): domain Eukaryota; kingdom Metazoa; phylum Chordata; class Mammalia; order Primates; family Aotidae; genus Aotus; species Aotus nancymaae. The sequence goes on along the minus strand of NW_026988442.1, from coordinate 47,710,920 downwards.
GCAGGACAATCACTTGAGCCAAGAGTTCTGCAGTGAGCTATGATCACATCACTGTACTTTAGCCTGAGCAATGGAGTGAGAACCTGCCTCTAGAAAAATTAAAAGATTAAATTAAGTTAAACAACTAAAATTGAAAAGGGTCATTATTATAAGCTGTAGATGCCAGGAAAGGAAAGAGAAGAGGTTTGCCCTGCCGGGAACAATGTTCTGAGGACATTTGTGAATGCTTTATCACCCCTTTCCCAAACAGGAGAGCAGGCAGGTGACAGAGGCTGACATTCTCCTGGGCTTAGGGCCATGGGAGACATCGGAGGGCAGTGACAGAACCTAGATGACAGGATGATTAAAAACTCAAGTAGTACCAATTAAAAACTCAAGTAGTACTGTTATGTTTAAATGCTTGTACAGTTAAAATGCCAACTTTTTTAAAGCAACTACAGCAGAATAAGGATCTAAACCAAAATTTAAGCATCTTGTAGATTAAACATGGTTTATACCATACTATAGATTTTTGGCAGTTTAAAAAAATTAATTTGCCTGCTATATACATATATTTATCATACATTTGTCATCAATAGACACTTCTCAATAAGTATAAATGTGATGTGAACTTTAGAAAATTTTCTAGAGCCATACTGTTCTGTTACTCCTATTTTTTAAAGCAAAAACCCTACACTGATTCAACTTGTCATTTTTCATAGTCTATTTTTTACCAATAGGTGGCGCTGTAATCCATGTAAAATGCTCCCGAGTTCCTTAGTGGACCCACCCTATGCTAGTCAAAACCGCGGGCTTAGGCTCAACTCTGCTTTTAACTGGTGCTATGGAACAGGCAAATCAGGCTGGAAATCATGTGCAACATGTCTTTGGGTTATTTTATGGGAAAAGCTCAGAGAGGTGAGGTGGCTTGCTTGAGATCACACAGCAAGTCTAGAACCAACCAACTTCTAGCTGTGACTTCTAGCTTGGAGTTCTGTGCTTTCTTTGTGTCTTCATTTATGGCATCTCACGTGTGCTCAAATCAAAATAAATTCCTATTTGTGGTAGGGGCATAAAAGAAATATCCTCCTCTGCTATAAAGTGGTGCTTATTTCTTCTTCCCTCTTGTAGGAAAGAAAGTGTGATAGCATGGCCATAGAATGCTCTCTCTACAGGTTAAAGATTCGTGTCAGTCTTACCAGATATCCCAAATTGAACATTTTGCTTTAAAAGTATACCCCAGAGAATCCAGGCACAGTGTCTCACGCCTGTAATCCCAGCACTTTGAAAGGCTGAGGTGGGCAGATCATGAGGTCAGGAGATTGAGACCATCCTGGTCAACATGGTGAAACCCTATCTCTATTAAAAATACAAAAAATTAACCAGTTTGGTGGTGCATGCCTATAGTCCCAGCTACTTGGGAGGCTGACTCAGGGGAGTCGCTTGAACCCAGGAGTGGGAGGTTGCAGTGAGCTGAGATCGGGCCACTGCACTCCAGCCTGGTGACAGAGTGAGGCTCTGTCTCAAAAAAAAAAAAAATAAAAATTTAAAAATAAAAATAAAAGGATAGCCTAGAGAAAGTGAAGAGGTAAAATGAACTAATACCTATTAAATGAGGAATAATTACTTATGAAGCAGACACTTGACTACAAGATGAGGACCTAGAATCATATACAAATGTACCCACATATTTCCTTATTCTATGTGATGTCTATATCTGTTTAGTCTATAAGACTATTTTCATTAAAAATTAACTTTTCCCAAGTACTAGCAGACGCCACTGCTTACGCTGTTGTGAAGTATGGCATCTTCTGAGAAGAGCCAGCCTGTTCTGTAACAGTAGTATCCTTTAATGTTTATTTTTAGAAAGACAAAGAACTGCTAGTTTATCAAGTATATATATTATACACATATACACAGAAACAGGTTGAGTATCCCTTATCCAAAATGCTTGAGGCAAGAAGTGTTTTAGATTTCATATTTTTTCAGATTTTGAAATATTTGAATTACATAAGTTGAGCATCCTTAATCTGGAAATCCAAAATTCAAAATGCTCCAATAAATTTTTCTTTTGAGCATCATATTCACACTCAAAAAGTTTTGGAATTTGGAGCATTTGAGATTTTGTATTTGGTATACACAAGTCTATACAAAGATGCACACATTTATATACATATACTATATCTTATATACTATAACTTATTTGTAAATAAAATATTTTAGGCCAGGCATAGTGGCTCACGCCTGTAATCCCAGCACTTTGAGAGGCAAAGGCAGGCGGAACATGAGGTCAGGAGATCGAGACCATCCTGGACAACATGATGAAACTCCATCTCTACTAAAAACACAAAAAATTAGCTGGGTGTGGTGGCGCATGCCTGTAATTCTAGCTATTCAGGAGGCTGAGGCAGAAGAATCGCTTGAACCAGAAAGTTGGAGGTTGCAATGAGCCAAGAGAGCATCACTGCACTCCAGCCTGGTGACAGAGAGAGACTCTATCTCAAATAATAATAATAATAATAATAATAATAATAATAATTCCTCCTTCCTTCAATCCAGCCATCCATGATATCAGGATATGCAGAAATGCCCAAGAGTTTTCAGGTTAGCATGGCAGCCCCCTTCAATGTAAGCAGAGGCTCACAAAGGCAAGATAGTAGACACATGGTGACTTTTGGTCATTAAAGGGATGGCATTGACAAGTTCTGGTACCAAAAATAGTTGAGCTGGCAGATGGCTACCAACCTAACTCAGAATAACAAGTTTCTCCCTGAGCATAAAGTCTATGACCACCTCCAACCCCACTGTATTCCCTAATCTGAATAAGCTCTTTGTTGAAAATCAATGTACAAACAAGTGCATTCTTCTGAAGATACCACTGTGCACTCACATTGCCCAAACAGAACATCCTTAGCCCACCTCTGCATGACATGTATGATGGGGACTTTCCAAAAATACTCCCCAAGAATACATTTTGGGTGGGAAAAGTATTTCCGCAAAGTGAAGTGAGGCATTTAAGTTTTTGAAATCTGTATTTCAGTCTAATACTGGCACTATTCTTCACAGTAAAGCCGTAATAAATAATACTATTCAAAAAATAAAATTCAGAAAGGATGCTCTCAAAAAACTGCATTAAAGACTTTGCAGAGTTACATATAGAACTCTGTTTATCTAAGAAACCCTCACACACTTAAAATTAGTTTCCTTAGTCCTCCACCAAATTCTTGTATTATTCTGTTGAGATTTTTTTTTATTGTAGTAACAAAGCCATGAAGAAATTTTATTTTTGTTATTATCAGTATTCTCATTAGGTAATTAACATTTTTCAGAGGTAGAACATAATTTTCTATTTGAACATTTCCTTTTGTTGTTATTGTTAAACAGTTTTGTGAAACAATGAACTGTAGTAGCTGTGACACTCAAGACATCCCTAATCACGCTATAAAGATATCCCAAGTCATACTTTTAAGATATCCCAACTCAAACTCTAAAACATATTGGATCACATTAAGATACCACAGAATCACACTTTTAAGATATTCAGAATCATACAACTACTTTAAATCACAAACACTTAAAATAGAAAATTAGTCACAGTATCAATGAGTCATTTCTGAATTATAAAACTAATGAGAACAAAGTCCCTAAATGAAACCCCGTAGTAAAATCACTGAGATACAGGCTGGGTAACATGGGGAAATCCCGTCTCTACAAAAGATACTAGAGTTAGCTGGGTGTGGTAGCACACGCCTATGGTCCCAGCTACTTGGGAGGCTGAGGTGGGAAGATTACTTGAGCCTGGGAGGCAGAAGCTGCAGTGAGCCCAGATCTTACCACTGCACTCTAGCCTGGGCGAGTGAAACCCTGTCTAAAAAAAAGAAAGAAAGAAAGAAAAAAAACACTGATATAAATTCTACTCTCAGAGAAACTCTTCAACTCTAAACAAAATTTAAAAAGCAATCAGAATTTGGGGCATTCCTTCCTCGCTCTATGCCTGGAGAAAATATCTTTACTTAAAAGATTCTGGCCAAACAACTAGGACTCATTCTAAGTGCTTCCTCACACTATTATGTTGCTACCTCCGTCTACACAGAAGGGTTTAGGAAGACAATATTCATTTTGATAAATTTATGAAATGCCTACTAAATTGCAAGAAACTGTGCTAGGCATTATAAAGAAAAGTAATGATATACTCACAGCTCTGTGGTTTCTTCAAGAAGACCTACACATACATTGCAGCGTAGAACAATATGTAATAAATATGGTATAAAGTGTCAGAAGAGCTTGGAAGCCAGAGTTAACCATCTATTCTGGGGAGATCAGGGAGCCTTTATATAAAATACATCACCTGAGCTATATAAACTAACTGGAGAAAATGAGGGTAGTGAGTTATGGGGCGAGGGTAGTTCATAAAGGTATGGAGGTAAAAAGAAAGAGAGTATTTGTTGAAGAGCAAAGAGTCATGTGGTGAAGCTTAGTATACACAAAGGAGGGCTGGGTGCAGTGGCTCATGCCTGTAATCTCAGCACTTTGGGAGGCTGAGGTGGGTGGATCACCTGAGGTCAGGAGTTTGAGACCACCCTGGCCAACATGGGGAAACCACGTCTCTAATAAAAATACAAAGATTAGCTTGGGATGGTGGTGCATACCTGTAATCCCAGCTACTTGGGATGCTGGGGCAGGAGTATCGCTTGAACCCAGGAGGTGAAGGTTGCAGTGAGCCCAGACTGCACTACTGCACTCCAGCCTGGGCAACAGAGCAAGACTCAGTGTCCAAAAAAAAAAAAAAAAAAAAAAAAAGATATACAAAGGAGAGTGGTGGCGAAGGCAAAGCCTACTTAATTTTGGAGAAGCAAATAAGGTATCCCAACCTGCGGGTTTGGTAGTTTGGATTTCTTTAATTTGGTATTGAATTGCTATCCTGAAGTCTTTTATTAAATGTAGTGCCACAAACAGAAAGGTGTTTTAGATTAATGTGAGGGTGCAAGGTAAATGAAGAGAGCCCAGGGTTAAATTAAAAAAAAAAAAATGGAGGAAGCCAATATGCACCAAGCACTGATAGTATTTCATTTAATTATAGCAAAATATATGAATCTTATTTAATCCTATTAATTCAGCTATAATACATTTTCATAGATAAGAAAACCGCAGCAATTCAACAGTTGGCGGTGCAAAAGCACAAAGCTGACTGATGGAAAATTACTCAGATTTAGGGAACTGAGGAGACAAACACGCTGGAAGAGGATGGGAAAAATCTATGGTCTTTGTAGGTACAAACGTAGGAGAAATGACTGATGCAGAATCTATCAGGTATGAATAAAAAATAGACATGAAGAAAATTTAGACATGAAAAATGCAGCATCCTACAGAACAGTCATAAATTAGACTCGAGGCAGATGAAGAACAAATTCAATTAAAGTAGATAAACTAGATGTTTAAAAAGGTTGCATTCAAATAAGGAAACCTAAGATCTCAGAAATGGAACAGTTTTAAAGTGATGAGATTCCACCATTCTCTGGTGGAAACAGGGAAGTTGACCATGGATCTCTGTTTCCAGAGTTGAGGAAACAGAAGAAAAATTAACTCAAGGTGGCATGTGAAAAAGTCTAAAATAACGATGATGGGTGACAGGACGAAGAGAAAAACGATGCTTCTGGTATTAAAGTCACTGAGGTTTAAAAAAGAAAAAAAAGCTGAAGAACCCAGAGACTCACTGATAGCAAACAGAGAATAAGGCACTACAAATAGATGACTGGTACATCCCCAAGAAGAAATTTTGAGGAGTATTTGTGATGAAGCCAGTGTCACCTGTAACCCTAAAGAACTAGAAAAAATGCTGACTTTTTTTTTTTTACTTACTTCAAATTCAGGAAAAATAAAAAAAAAAAAAAGGAATTGCCTTTATTACCCCCAGCCAGATCCATTATCCTTTTAAAACCAGAGTAATATTTCAAGAATTGATGATGATGGCCACTGTCTCTAACTTTCAAGATGTCTTCCTCATCCAAAAGAGGTCATTCACAGCTGCAGGTAGGAGCCTACCACCGACACGGGTTTTTCAATCTCACAAATAGGGCTCAATGTGTGATCTCCAAAATGACTTTCAATACAAAATAAATGGCAAAATGCAACTTCCTCAAATTTAATCAGAGTTAAATAATACTATATTATTTGCTAAAGTTGAACTATTTTGTCTTCATCTACTTTCAATAATCTTTAAAGTTACATATGATTTTCATGATAAATCTTAAAATTATCTTGAATAAGTTTCTCTAGACAAAACCAGATTGTAAGACTGTAATATCCAATATATGCTTTTCCTTATACACAACACACACACACACACACGAACACACAGACTCTGCTAAGGTCAAAACAGCCTAAATTTCTAAAACAGGATTCCTGATAACAAATAGGCAGTTGAAGGTGAAAGAACAAGACCAAGTCTACAGTTCATGTAACTTTCCACTTCAAAGTGAAATGGAAAATTACACTTGACGTTGTTCCATTTTTCCAATTTTCACAAAAGTATTTAAATACATCAGTCTTCTAAATCACATCTTTCCTTTTTGCTAGGATAAAGTTTGATATTACTTTTCTACTTAACTCACCGAGATTTTAAATAAATTAATTAAATCATTCAATGAAGTAAAAAAAACCCTGCCAATTAATTTATAGACAGATTTAACTGTTTTGATAAATAAGAAAGTATTACATTTTTAGAGTAATTAGTAACTTCTGTAAACTCAAATTTAAAGGAGCAGCTTAAAGTGGGAAGAACAATTTGAAAAAAAAAAGGATGGGAATTTCAGAGGGGTCACTGGGCTTGTCTCATTAGTTTGGTTTACAAAATCAATGTAACCGATGGCCATTCTTCCAGGAAAGGCTTATTTTTAAAAACGTGTTAAATAATTAATGAAATATGAAATGGTTCCAAATTTCAAGAGTCATTTAATTGGGCTTGTGGAATTTATAGCACTGATATTAAAACATTGGTAGAAAAATTTGTCACCATTTTAGCACTCTTTTTTTTAACAGGTAACTAAACAGAGTGATAAATGAAGTGTTTTGTCAAATAAAAAACATCAAGATGTCTATCACAGAGGCTTTCAATGGTGGAATAAGAAAGGGAGGTCCTGATATTTCATTCACTCCAGCATACCTGCCATGAACAGTAGTAGATTTGATAACATCCCCAGGTAGAACCACTGAGAGTTCAATGTCTTTATCTATCATGTTTTCTTTCTGTTCCATGATGAAGGCGGTGGATTCTACAGAATCAGCAGCTGAAGAGACATCAACGTATTTGGTCTCAGCTGGAGGAAGTGGTGCCTTGGCTTTTGGTTTTCTCCTAAAATATAAAGAAAACACAAAATATATTTTATTTTTAAAGTAAACTTTTAATATGATCTAATTTTATAAACTCCAAAATGTATATGTATCTGTTTTTCACATCTAGAAAAAATGTTCAAAAATGTCAAATGTTAGTGTTGGATGGCGGAATTAGGAATTTTTTCCTTTTCCAGTCAGCATTTTGTTTTGAATACAATGCCTACGTTTCCGGGAAATAAAAAGAAACATGATAAATAAATTTTATATTTACTGTGTGTTCATTATAGCAAGCCAAGAGGATAATTTAATTTCTTTGATGAGATAAATCACAAAAATCCTTACTGTTTCAGGATAGAGATCAGTATTTCATTCTCTCATTTCATAATAACTCTTACCTTTGGGCCTTTCACCTTGTTTGTTTGTGATCTAGTATGTTCTGCCTCTCTATTCAGAAAAACCCTACCTTATCCTTCAAAGGTTAGCTAAATCCACCCTACTTGCCCCAAACTATCCCTTCCACAAAATTTCTTCCTTCTTTGAACTGATAAATCACATACAACCAATTCCATAGATGTAACTTTTAAAATATTTTTTTTTCTGGGCACCAGTTTCATCTCTCTACGTACATTTATAACTCCCTGCAAAAAAAGAAGCATCATGCTAGCCAGGTGTGGTGGCACACAGCTGAGATCCTGGCTACTCAGCAGATTGAGGTGGGAGGATCCACTGAGTCCAGGAGTTTGAGTCCAGCCTGGGCAACATGATGAGACCCTATCTCAAAGAAAGCAAGCAAGAAAGAAGCATGCTGTGGATGGCTGTATTTCCCACTATACCTACCAATAAACTACGATGGGTTGTTTGATAAATGTCTACTTCAATGAAAAACATTACAAATAATTTTCTAATAAATATTTTTGCATCACCAAGACAACCTCTTACCTAACATCAGAAATAGGAGACTTACATAGGCCAATCCAATGATTTCATGGGTTGAAAAAAATAAAATGTGAAAATAAACTATAAGTAATGACAAATTTATGTTTTTATTTAAAGCACTGTCAAATAAATTTTAAAAAAATATTACTTTTATAAAAGGCTAATTGGTTTTAGAAGAATGAATACTACTCCTTTCCACTCAGAAAAATATAGATTTAAATTCCTTCTATTTTTATTTGCTAGGCAAACATAGGAAGCAAACAAGATCAAAAGGCTTCTTTATAAGTTAATATGTAACATCCACTCATTTGGTATTTTCAAAATTAAAGGTCTCATAACTCCAACTCCTTTAACATATGACTCATCATGAAAAGACAGAAGCAAGATTCCTTGCTTCATTGTACACTGTAAATTCATTTACTAAAATAACAAGCCCTTGACTGTTAGTGGTATAATAATAGAAATACATTGTACTTCAGAAAAGACTAATTTTACAAGAGCAACAAAACTACATTTTAAAAACTACTATAATGAATAAAAGCTAATAAAACTGTGTAAAAAAAAATGCCCCCCAATGTCAAATTTCAATTTTTAAATCTTCAGAAATTGACCACTCATGTATAACAAGTATTTATTTTGGAAAAGTAAAGATGAGCAAGACTCAATTCCTATTCCTGAGGGTTCATAGCCCCAAAGGATTGACAAGCAGGCAAAATACCATCAAATTTGATGACTGCTCTAACGCAGGTATGCAGATACTGCAGCTTTGGGTCACAGGAATAAAGTGTAACTTTCCTAGGAATCCAGAAATGTTTTACAGATGAGAAACATGAGCTGGGCTTTGAGGAATGTGTAGAAATACATAGCAAAGGCAAGAAATAACTGATATTTCAGGCAGAGGAAAGTGAATACAGCCATAAAAGAAAATGGTACTTTTTGGAACTCAATGGTTTGATAAACTTGCACAGAGAAGTCAGAGATGAGAATTCAGTGAATCAGCTAAAACATTTTGTAAGTAAGATAATTCAGTAAGGTGGGTTGCTACAAAGTTCATATCCTAAAGTGTCATTAGCCTACATAAACATCAGCAAAAACTAGTCAGAAAGTTCAACGAAAGAAAAAGTCCCTTTGGTATTAGCAACAAAAATGAATTTTAAAATGACTCTCCAGGTATGTCCATCTCAGCCGATCACATTTCTTTCATTTGTCCAGGTCAAAAATCTTGGTTCTCACAAACATATATCCAATCCACCTACAAATTCCACCAGGTTTTTACCATAAACAGACCCAGAATCCACCAGCAACATGGATCACCAAACACCTCTGCTCAAGCTGCCAACTGACATCCCTGCTCCCAACCTTGTCACTTCGTAATCTAGTCTCAACATAGGAACCAGAGTGATCTTCTTAAAATACAAGTTAGAAGACTAAACTTTCAGGGATCATTTCTACAGTTCATTATCACACAAGTTTCTCTGAATGTGTTGATAAATAGGTAAATAAAATAATGAAATAAAACACAAGTCAGATCACTGCCTCACCTCCCACATTCTCCAAAGATTTCCTGCTTCAACCAGAAAAAGATCTAGAGTGCGATACGAATGTCCCTCTACTTACAATGGGGTTACAACCTGATAAATCCAACTGAAATTGAAAATATAAGTCAAAAATATACCAAATACCCCTAATAAACCAATCATAGAATCAGAAAATCATAATTCAACCATCATAAATCCAGATGTCCCTCAATTTATGATAAGGTTACATTTTGATAAACCCACGGTAAAGTTGAAAAATCATACATCCAACCATCACAAGCAGGGGACCATCTGTAACAGGTCCTTCCTTCCTCCCTTACCTCCAGCCTCTCCAGTCTCTTACCTAAGACTCTCTCCCTAGGCTCACTGCATCCAATCTCAGGACTCTTGCCTTTTCCTTGAGCACATCTAGAATGCAAGGCCCTCTACAGAGTCTGCTCCTGACCTTAACACCCTCATCTCTCTCTCTGCTTTACTTTTGGCCACAGGGTTAATGAGCAACATACTTAATCATGTCTCCTTCCATTAAAGGGTAATGAATTCCATGAGAGTAGGGCCTTGTCTCCACCACCTTGTCCACACATTTACAAATGCACAGAATCTCTGGGACCATGCCTGCCGCATAGTAGGCACTGATATTTGCTCAAAGAGTGAATTCAATGACTACTTTCCACAGAAGATGTACTATCTAAGCCTAAGACTGGGAAGGAAAAGAGTCCTTACCACTACAAAATAAAATGAGCTTTTATCCCAGATTACTTGTCTGGGATTTAAAAAAAAAAATAACTGATTATGTTTTATTTTTTATAAGACGAACGAAAAATACACCCTGGTTTTATTAGCAAGGGATAACTGAGAACTTGGCAATTCTGGGGAAGTATTCCCTGTCTACTGCACACTGCAATGAACTCTGACTCACAGTTGTGATGTCTATGTGTGTGACGGTTTTACTTCCTTAGGTAGTCTGAGTCTGTGATGAAAATCCATCTCTAATCACTATACATAAGGCAATTTCTTTTAAGACAGGGAACGTAGGACAAAGCACTAGTTGAAAAACCATTCAGACGGAACTTTTCTTTGAGACAGGGGCTGGCTCTGTTGCCCAGACCTGAGTGCAGTGGCAGATCTCAGCTCGATGCAGCCTCTACCTCCCAGGTTCAAGCAATTCTCATGTCTCAGCCTCCTGGGACTGCAGGCACGTGCCCAGCTAATTTTTGTATTTTTACTAGAGATGGGGTTTTGCCATGTTGAACAGGCTGGTCTTGAACTCCTGAGCTCAAGCAATCCTCTTACTTCAGCTTCTCAAAGTGCTGAGATTACAGGCATCAGCTACCACAGCCAGCCATTTACACAAGACTTCTAGGAAAAACATCCCAGTATCCCCAGTTGTTACACAATTTAATAACGTATTTGTGACTTTTGTTACTGAAAAATGGAAAGCAATGTTAATAAGATCAAGATCCTTCCACAATGAATGAGCAATACACCTGAGAAGATGCTATGTGTAATTAAATAACAAATGCAAAAGGAAAAAGAAGGGTCATCAAACAGATGGTAACTTTGAAAATTTAGGTCAACAAAAACAGCCGAGCCCAGCTGTGTGGGGTGCGGAGCAGGATCAAGGCATGCTTCCAGACAAGAGACAAGAGACTCAGGTCTTGAAAGAAAAGTAGAATTTAGATAAGAAGAGCCTGTAGGATCAATTATATGTTAGTTCCCAATTGTGATCCAGACACATCAAATTTATGAATGTGTTTATCTAGCTTGCTTACTACATAGTCCAGTCTAGTGAAAAGAATACCAGGTGGAAGCCTGGATTTGACCTGATTCCTAAGTAGCTTTAAGACTTTAACTTATTTGACCTTCTAGTCACCAGCAAACTTTTGAAAATACCATTACCTACTCACAACTCTCCTAATACTATTTTTTTTGGTCAGAGACTTTGAAGTATTAACAAAATTGTCACCCAAAGTTAAAAGTATGGTGAAAATAATCAAATGTGTATTATAATCTAAATATAAGAAATTCTAATAATACAAAATAAATAGAAAAAAGTAATATTAACGTTCAATAACAACTATACTTAAAATACGTTTTAAAAAATATTTAAATATTTAAAAATCACATTAACTGCCATTGAAGCCTCCTCACCCCTTTTAAACAGGAATGTCTGAGCCAGTTTTCCTATCAAATAGATTTTCACATACGCTTTTCTTCACCAGTGGCCTTGTTTGACTATTAGTGTCTACTCTTCAGAGGCTTTTACCCTTAACAGTAAACAATAGCAAATTTCACATAAGGGTGGGTGGAGAGGAGGTTATACTGGAAAGATAATTTATAATAGGAAAACTCTCCCACATCAGGGCAAAAATTCATTATTCAAGCTTAAAAATAACAAGCTACTAAGTTATTGCTCGTATAAATCATTGCTTTATTAAAATTATGTCAATATTATACTCAATATTAATAATGAAAACTAAGGCAAAATTTGCATTATTCAATAATATATTTTGAAAAATCACAACTTCCCTTTAACACACAATTCAATTAGTGTCCTACTTTTATTGCTGATTGGTCTTTTATCATTTTGATTTACAGGGACACTCCAAAATCATGTGCCCATTGTAATCATTACTCCATTACTGTAAATATAATATCCTTAAAATGGATAAAAAGTTGACAATAAAAGAGCTCAGCAAAACACAATCCTTGTCTTGATTTGAAAAAGCAAAGGTTTAAAATGCTATGAGATATACTTACATCCTTAATAAGCTACTCAACTACAATGGGATCTCATCAGTTTGCTATATTTAACATATTTATGAAGTATTTTTATAGATTTATTCAGAAAAGTGCTATACAAAAATATGGCTTCAATATTCAAGACAAAAATATAAGAACAAATTATCAGTCTTAACAATAGGCTTTTAAAGTATTGCAGTCTAAGGACCAAAAGTAAATTTAACAGTAACCGTCTCTCAGCATAGAGTACTATCAAACGTAGGATTTATTGTAAGTGTTGATGAGGCAGTCCTTCAAAATAAATGGCAGTGTTTTCATGGCCACTAAACTATGTATTACAATTATAAATTGAAGACCAATTTCTCAACAAAATTTCTCATTTTCTCTGTCTGGGTTTAATGAAACAACAGAAGAATTTATTAAATAAGATTTGTTCAGAGGTGGGCATAACATTGTATTATGTGCTCAAGGGAATACAATTAGAAACAATAAAAGCTCTCTTTTCTTGACGAACCTAATTTCAAAGAGTGAATATGACAAAAGGGCTTGAAAAGATATGCAGTAATGAAAACTGACAAGGAGAAACCCAAAACATTATGTGATTGTTAAATTACTTTTTTATTCTCACGGTTGCCAATGACCTATGAAGGTCCAAATCACAGACAATTATCTGTCTCATCTTGGTCACACTGAGCACTATTTCACAGTTGCTCAAGTCCTCTGTGAGGGATTCTCCTCCCTTGGCTTCTTTGTGTGGGCACACAATCCACTGTTTCCTTCCTTCTTCATTGCCACTCCTCAGTCACCCCATCCTCACCTCCTCTGATTTCTAAATGTTGAGCACCCCAGAGTTGTCCATTCTCTGCCTTTTTTTCTTCTCTTTCTACAACCCCCACCTCCAAGTGACTTCATAAAACTCCATGGCGTTAAATATCACTATATGTCAGTGGCTGTCAAATTCATATCTCCAACCCTGACTTGTTTACTGAGTTTTGACTTTTACACCCAATAATCTCATGGTCATCTCCATTTGGACGTACCATAGGTATCCCAAATGTTATATAACCAAAACCTGATTCTCTTCTTTATCTCTAATTATTATTATTATTATTATATTATTCCCCTATATTATTCCCCATCTCTACAAATGGCTCCACAAACTACCCAGTTAACTCAAGCAATAAAACCTCAAGCAGGCATATTTTAATTCCCCCTACCTCCTATTTCCAATCCATTAACAAGTCCCTGGGATCTAAACTCTAAAACATATCCTGAGCTTGTGTACTTTTCACCAGCTCCCTGCTGCCACCCTGGTAATTAAGGCATCATCTCTTTTTGCCCAAACTGCTTCAATAGCCTTTTCACTGGTCTCTCCTGATTCTCCTCTTGTTCCTTAAAATCTATTCTCTGAAGTATTCAGAGCGATCTTTTAAATATATATGCCATTAGGTCAGTGGGGGAGAAAAACAAGAAAAAATATGTAAATCAGATCACCTCTCTCTAATCCTTCATTGGCCTTCCAGTGCATTGATGAACCCAAATTCTTTTCCTTGGCTTACAGGCCCCAGATGAGCTAGCCTGGTGGTTCTCAAAGTATAGTTTCAGAGCAGCAGCAGTAGTACTTGGGAACTTCTTAGAAATGCAAAATGTAAGGCTGCAGTACCCGAGACATACATAATCAGAAACACTGAGGGCGGGGCCTTACAATCCACATTTGACAACTCTCCACATGATTCTGATGTATGGTAAAGTCTGAGAACCATTGAGCCAATCTCAGCTTCCCTCTCCATACTCCCAGTTTCAATGCCCTGTGTAATTCACGCTGGCATTTCTTCCTTTCCTGAAATAGACCCAGTCTCTTCACATCCAAGGGCTTGCATAGCTTTGCCCTCTGCCATAATGCTTTTAATCAGAAAACTTCAAACTGCCTGCTCCTTGAGCTCATTCAGAATACAGATAAAATATTTCCTCCTCTTAGAGGTATTCTCTTACCACTTAAAAGAGGTACCAAGGCCCACCCCCACCCATTGTGGCCCACCTTCACATAGCCCTGCTTAGTCCCCATCATATTTATCACTATCTGAAGTCATCCTGCTCATTTACTTATTTCCTTGTTTATTATTTGGCCCCAGAACAAAAATTCCTGGAGGGCTGGGACCTGGTCTGTCTCATTCTCTGCTGGCACCTAGCTGGCACAAGATGGGGTTCTCTAAGAGCATTTTAAAGAATTTAATTGAGGAAGAAAGGGAGGAAAGGTCATATTAGTTTAATGGGTTTATAGGAGAGCAAAAACTTGGAGGGTTGCTGAGAGTCAACTTATTCTGTAGCCAGAGGTGTAAGAAGTCATTCAAGTCATTCATGAAGAGCTACTGCTAAGTTCTGAAAAGGTGCTTTTGGTCTACATTTAATCTTATAAGGCCATTGCTACTCCCATTTAGCTGGGGGTTACAGAAGTTCAGGAAATTTGTCCCAAAGCGCAGAGAACATGGGACAGCCACAAATGAAAACCCACCAAATCCCCTCGCCAATAACCCTAGCAAAGGCCATCTAAATAAGTTCCAACATTTAAATAAGCCACAAAGAGATCCACATGGGTAAAACAACTTAATCCTCAGGAAGTTTCTAAATGTTTTTCCTATTTGGGAAAAAAGGGGCTAGGGATTAAATCGAGACTGACAAAATTCTAGAATGGTAAGAAGGCTCCCTCATTTTGCCCAGATGCTCAGTAATTTGCCTCAAGCCACATAATCTGTGGGACAAGAATGAACAGCTTCATCTGTAGCTTCCTCTGACCAATGACGATCATGATTACTATCAGAAAAGAATAATCTAATTTTTCATTTTTAAGAATGGGACTCATCTTTCAGTTATACTTTGTATAATGGACCAAGCAAAGAGACAGTGGGTATTCTTCACATCAAAGCAAGCACTTATGGAATGCTAGTGCCATGTCCCAATGGTAAGTGCCAAAAAGGACACAAGGTAAAATAGTTTTTATACAGTATCAACAGCAGCTAACCCTTGAGTGTTGACTGTGTGTTAGAAAACGTTTTTTACCTGCACTAACTCATGTCCTTACCACATTATATAAAGCAAGTGCTGCCACTTCCACATTCCAGACGAAGGTGAAATGCAGAGAGATTAAGGAACTTGCCTAAACTTCCTTAGCCAGTAAGCGGTGGAGCTGAAATTTAAACCCAAGGTGTCTAATTCTAAAGTCGGTGCTCTTTACTACCACATTACATCATTTATTTGAGAGCTTAAACATTCATCAAAATAAACAACAAAAAGTAAAGGAGCAAAAGTCAACTAGTGAATGAGAAAAAACAAGGTGGTTATTGAGTATCTTCTAAGTCCTGTACAGGTGCTTTTTGCCTACATTTAATCTTATGAGGCAGTTGCCACTGCCATTTAGCTAGGGTTTACAAAGGTTTAAGAAATTTGCCCCAAAGCAAGAGAACATGGGACAACTACAAATAAAAATCCACCAAATCTCCCTCCAATAATCCTAGAAAGGGCCATCTAAATAAGCCCCAACATTTAAACAAGAACACAGATGCCAGATGTGCCCATACCCCAGCCCTACCACTGAGACAGCTGCTTTCTCAGCTGAGGTTGGAGAAACAATATAGTGGACATCAAAAGGCCTAGGAATATTCTAAATGGCCATGTGAGTCACCATAAGTAAGTCACTTAATTTCTCTGGTCTTCCATTTTCTCATTTACAATATACAGGTACAGAACAAAATGATCCTATATCCCTTTACTTCTAACATACAAATATTTAAGCACAATTTTGTTTAGACTGGAAATGGAGACAAGATAGTTAGGACTACGGTCAGGGCACAGTGGCTGCACTAATTTACGAGTACCATTTGGTTGAAAGAGTCACACGGACAGGACGCCCACTCCCGGGGAGTTCTTCCTATGCTAAGAACACTTCTGCTACTGGTGAGGAAAGGGTCTCCTCTGAGGATCATAGGAAATGGAAGCCTGGAAAATGGAATCCATTTCCAAGTGCTTTTCACTCTCTCGGCATTCACACTAGAAAAAAATGACGAAGAGAATGGCTAACTCAAAGGAAAATTTTGAAAAGCTCTCGTTTCAGTCTCCCACACTCAATTATTTTACATTTCAACACCTGGAATACCAAGTCCCTACCACAAGCCATTCATCACTTCCGACTTCTGCCCCCATAGCACCTCCACTCAAGTCTAACCAATAATCCAAAGTCACATCAATTATATCCCATGTTTCTGCCACCTTAAATCTCTCTCTCCAAGGTGCACACAAAAAATACAGAGATTTCTATTATCTTAAATACTACTTGCCTGCTTCTTCCAAGTACCTTATCATTACCCTCCTTCTGGGACTCTGCTGTCCATTGTGGCGGCCATGTGGCTATTGAGCACCTGAAGCATAATTAGTGTGTCTGAGGGACTACAGTTTTAATTTGAACTTTAAAACTTATAATTGATTGAGTTATTGGAAAATGTTTAAGTATATCTGGGACAACTCGAGTATGGGAATTTATTTATTTATATTTTTTAGACAGAGTCTCACTCCGTCACCCAGGCTGGAGGGGAGTCGTGCAATCTCGGCTCACTGCAATCTCCGCCTCCTGGGTTCAAGCAATTCTCATGCCTCAGCCTCCTGAGTAGCTGGAATTATAGGCATGTATCACCATGCCCAGCTAATTTTTGTATAGACAGGGTCGCACCTTGTTGGCCAAGCTGGTCGTGAACTCTTATCCTCAAATGATCCACTCGCCTTGGCCTCCCAAAGTGCTGCAGTTATACAGATGTGAGCCATCGTGCTGGCCCAGAATCTATTTATTTAAGTATAAATTTCATGACATCTAAATACAGATCAGGTATTTCTAATGAAAATATAACATCTGAGCTGAGAAGCGCTATTAGTATAAAATACACAGTGTTCCATAGACTTAGTAATAGGTATTAAATACCTATTAATAATTATTGTATATTGACTACATGTTAAAATGATAACATTTTTATACACTCAGTTTAATGAAATACATTTACCATGGTGGGCTGCCTCTAAGATGATCTGACTTTGCTTCCTTGTGCAATCTCCTCCCTTTGAATGTGGGCTGGACTTAGTGACTCACTTCCGGTAATTAGAATGCAGCAACGGTGATTGGCTGTCATTTCTGAGGTTAGGTTACCAAAAAACTATGGTGTTGTTTTAGGTACCCTGCTGCTCTGAGAGAATCCAGCTACCCTATGGGGAGTCTCATGTGGCAACTGACATCTCAGGCCAACAGCCACAAGAGTGAGCTTGGAAGCAAATCTCTCCCCAGCACAGACTTGAGCCCCAGCATACACCTGACTACAGTCTCACCACTCAACCAGTAAACTAGAGAATGACAGTTATTTTATTTATTTTATTTTATTTTATTTTATTTTTTTATTTTATTTTATTTTATTTTATTTTATTTTATTTTTGAAATGGAGTTTCACTTTTGTTGCCCAGGCTGGAGTGCAATGGCACAATCTTGGCTCACCACAACCTCTGCCTCCCAGATTCAAGCAACTCTCTTGCCTCAGCCTCCCAAGTAGTTGAGATTACAGGCATGTGCCATCACGCCTGGCTAATTTTTGTATTTTTAGTAGAAATGGGGTTTCTCCATGTTGGTAGGCTGGTCTCGAACTCCCGAACTCAGGTGATCCACCCGTCTTGGCCTCTCAAAGTGCTTGGATTACAGGTGTGAGCCACACGCCCAGCCAAGAATGACAGTTTGACATACACCCTGTACCTGAGTTTCAGCTTCAGGTGATTTGACATACTCGCTGTGCTCTAAAGCACTGCAACTGCTATGACCTACATTTAGAGCATATCCTCTTTGCAATCCAAGAACCTCTCGTTTTATACATAGAAGTCTATTTTAAATTATTTTAGTATCTTGCCTATATTTAACAGAAACATGTAGATCCTTTTGTTCAATAATTAGCTATGATCATCTATCACACTCATTTCTGTGAGATGAAGTGGAGCAAATCCAAAGACAAGACACAGGTTTCCGGCTGGGCGCAGTGGCTCACACTTGTAATCCTAGCACTTTGGGAGGCCATGGCAGGAGCATCACTTGAACCCAAGAGCCTGGATGACATAATAATACCTCGTCTCTACAAAACAAATTAAAAAATTAGTCTGGCATGGTGGTATGCACCTCTGGTCTCAGCTACTCAGTAGGCTGAGCTGGGAGGATTACTTAAGCCTGGGAGTCAAGGTCAGTGAGCTGTGACTGTACCAATGCACTCCGGCCTAGGTGACAGAGCAAGGCCCTGTCTGAAATAAATACATAAAAAAAATTTTTCAATTGCTTTTAAAGACACAGGTTTCCCTCTACCATGACAGTATGGCAGAAAGAGTAAAGACATAGCCAAATGACTAGCACAATGCAAGAGTGAAATACCCCAGGGTACCTTGTGCATAGTTTCCAAAGTACATCACATTATCTGCCAGAAAAGAATTTTGAGGCAAAAACCATTAACATAATTTTGGCATTTTTGCTTAGTACATTACCTTTTGCAGAGTATGCTCAATTAATTCCTAAAAATGAATCAACTTAAATACAGTTTCATTAGATTGATTCATTTTCTGTGGTTACAACTCTCTCAAATCTTCCCCTTTTACTACTTTTAAGGAACATAGCAATTATGTAAAGTGGGGCACAGGAACACAACAGAACCTCTTTGTATCATCAGGCCTTTGAGAATAAGGTTAGAGTGAGTAGATGAAGCTTTACTGTAATTTAGTTGTCATGTACCCAGAAAGACATAACCTGCTCTGTGTTCCAATTCATGCAATAAAAGGATCATGTAGGTAATGACAGGATTCTGTACATTTAATTTAGGTTTCAACTCAAAAACTGTTATTTCTTAAATGAAATTAGATAGTTCAGTTGCTTCTAAATGCCCTTTTAAATTCATGTAAACAAATGGACAGTATTTATCATCCTGCCATACTTTTCAAGTATACAGAAAAAAATCACTATGCTGTGAAAAGGTAGTTCCCAGATACATCTTAGGAGTTGTTCTGACTTAAGCTTAGTTATCATTTCAGACCTTTAACAGACACAGGGCCAGCTTTTGTTCACCTTACTCTAAGTATATTCTATACATATAGTATATATATACCCATATACAAACATGTGAGTATATATACCCGTATATATGACAGCATGAGAGAGAGAGAGAGAGAGAAAGATTAACTAGAGGTATATTCCAAATTCACTTGCCAAGTAACTTTTCATGAAGCAATTCTTATTCTCCTATTTTAAGCAGATATGTATTCCAACAGAAAACACGTAACTCCTAAAAATAATTCTGGTGAGGAATTTTAATATACACTATGGTAGCCAGTTACTGAGATGCTAAGTAACATAATTCTCTCTCTCCATTTCCCTCTACTCATCACCAGGTAATTTCTGGGGAAATTTCTTCCATATTTAGTAATATCATAATAATATTTTCAATTCCACAATCCTGGTTTCTATTTTTCATTTTGCTTATATATCTAAAATAGTTAAAAAATGGCAAAATATATTTTATAAAAGTTTATAGGGTAATAGTTTACTCCTGAGCAGCATCTCTAAGTGAATAAATTTATTCTAATATCTATAAATTTAAAATAAGTGCTTTAGATAATAGTTGCATGATTTGGCTTTCACTGTTTTGGGTGGGGAAATGTGGGTGACATGGCAGGGAGAAAACGAAAATGTCTAGCTCACGAAATACATACAGTATAATCTCCCAGTGACAGCATTAATGCATTTCAGAAAGGCACAGAGTAATAGAAAAAAGATATACACTTGAAATTAAAAAGGGAAAAAAAACTACATATTAATCACCAAGAATTATTGATAAAAATCAAGATTTCGACTTGGTTTGTGCCTGGATCTGCAGTAATTAGTTATTAGGTCATTTGATCTCACTGGAACTTCAATTGCAAAACTGGAATAACATTTTCTGCCTCTTAAGGTTGCTGAGAGGGTTAAATGAGTAAGGTATATTCATTGTGTAGTACAGTGGTTCTCAAACTTGGCTGCACAATGGACTCACCTACATTGAAGAAAATACTGAGACCTAGGCATCACCTTGAGGTTCTGATTTAATTGGTTTGTGAGGATTTTTTAAAAACTCCCCAAGAGATTCTAAAGTGCAGCCAATTTTGAGAACCACCAGTCTGGTATAATGCCTAGCACACCATAAATATTCCATTAGACTTAATGATATACCTTCATTGGAACTTTATAAACTCTGATACATGCCTAAAGGTTGCTACCTAGGTCATTCACAATTATGTAAACTCAAGGTCTCAGGATCAGTGACTATAACATATCTTAAAAGCAGTCCAAAATTTTAGTAATAAGTTTTTCAAATTTAAATCCTTGTTATATTTTTGCTTCCTTTTATCAAAGAGGAAAATTCTCATGAAAGAAACTAAAACGATCTTTTCCTTTATATTTTTTACTGAGATATAATTTACATAAGAAAATGCACCACAAATATGTGAACAGAATTTTACATATATATATACACACACCTGTCTGGGTCTTTCTCTCTCAAGGAGCCACTAACACAAACCAAGATATAGGATAGGAAAATATATCGACGAAGTAAAAATTAAATATTAGACCAGGTGTGGTGGTTCATGCCTATAGTTTCAGTTACTTGGGAGCCTGAGGTGGGAGGATCACCTGATCCTAGAAGGTCAAGGCTGAAGTGAGCCAAGGTCATGCCACTGCACTCCAGTCTGGGCAACAGTGAGAATCTGTCTCAAAAAATAATAATAATAATTAAATATTAAATTTCTCATACATGTCCCATAAATGTTCCTGCAATTTCAGCTTTTCTCTGGGTTTTCTTAATTATCTTATAAGGGATGTTTACTTTTTGCGCAGTTAAGAAAGTCAAATTTCAACGAGGGAAAAAGATGAGAAAAACTTACATCAGAAATAGCTATATCAAAGGAGGAGATATAAAATAAATATAAATAAATGAGCAAGTTGAGAAAACAGACTTAAAAGAAATATCTACAATGAGTCACAAGACAGTCAACAACATTTACTGGGCACCCACTGTGCACTCAGTGCTATATAAAGAAATGGTGAGAAGATTAAAGAAATACCATACGAGGTCCTTAGATACCAATAACTTAAAAATGAAATAAGTCCAACTAAACAATAGCAAAGATGCCCTAAATGCACTCTAGGAAAAATCTCTATATTAACTGAATGCTTATCTAGTTGCACAAACTATGCCAAACATTTTATGTATATAATCCCTAATAAATACTATCCTGTTTTGAATAGATCCCTAAAATAATTCATAAACATTTATAGAAATGCCCAAATAACTTATCTCAATAACAAACCCAAACCACAAAACCATGTCCCAATGCTCACTTGTGATTCCATTCATTCTTGCACAGCTTTCTGCCCATACAAGTGGCAGTAGCAACTGGAATCAACATCATCTACTGAAAGGGTCCTTTGTATTTGTGTTTGTTGCTTTGCAGGCAACATATATGGGAGAATCATTTTGGTTTAGAAAAATTAGTCCAAAAGGGTCATAAAAATGTGATTGACATTACAATTAGTTTTTTTTTTTCATGATTAACAAAAACATGGGAAGAGAGAACTATGTGAAACTCTAACCTCTTTTTTCTTTGGCACATAAAAATTAAGTATAAAAGGCCTTATTACAAGTACATATTTCTATTTTAAAAAGGTTTATTCATAAAGATTTGAAGAAAAAGTTACTCATTAAAAACAAAATTGTCTGTGGATTTTTTTTTTATCTTACTACAGTTGCTCTCTGAAGCAATAAAATAATAAATGTAGAAAAAAAAAGTTATCCACCAAAGGAAGTTAAAAAGTTTTAGTTGATTTCTAAAAACAAAATTTTCAAACATACGCCAAGTTAGAAATCTAGCATTTAAAACATTAAATGTAAGAATTATAATTATTAAAATATATGCACATATACATGTTAAACAGTCGGAATGCATATTGTAGCCAAGCAAGCCTACTGGTAGATTAGCTGACCAAAGTATAAAACCAAAAGTTGCTTTCAAGTCACAATCGGAGTAACCTACTCTCAAATATGTAACTCGGGTAAATATTAAATACTATTGAGTCATCAGACTCTGTTAAAATTTTAAATTCATGTTTGGGTAAACCTATCATTTACCACATACTGATAAAGAAAACTCCCTGAAATAAATTTGCCAAAATAATTTTTTTAGCTACAGGTTTTGACAAATAGTAGCTAAAATAACTATTTGGACATAGTATCTGAGTTTAGAAATATTAAAATCAAAGGTAGTGCACTATGTAGAAATTAACTTAAGAGTGGATCTAAATTTGAAACACAAACTTAAAAAATTTATAGGTAAAAACATAAGAAAAATCCTTGAGAACAAAAGTTAGGCCATAGGATTTGATATGACATCAAAGGCACAATCCATAGAAGATTTTATATATACGTACATATACACACACACACACACGTATATATATATACGTATATATATGTACGTATAGATTTTATATGTACATATATATATATATATATATGTATATCAAAAAATTTGACTTCATCAAAACTTAAAAACTTTCGTTCTGTGAAAGATCCTATTAAGGAGATATAAACACAAGGCACAGACCGGGAGAAAAATTTGCAAGTCACGTATCCTGCAAAAAGACATCTCTAGCATATACAAGGAACCCTCTAAACTCAACGGTAAGAAACAATCCAGTCATGAGATGGAAAAAAGGTTTAAAATTGTTACCAAAGAGGGTAAACGAATGATAAATGGACACATAAAAAGATGTTCAACAACATTATCTATTAGGAAAATGCAAATTAAAGCTATGATGAGCTACCACTACACACCTACATTTTAAAATACTGGTAATATCAAGTACAGACAAGAATATGGAAAAATTGGCTCTCTCATATGTGACTTGTATAATGTGAATGCAAGATGGTGAAGGCCACTCTGGAAAACAATTTGGCAGTGTCATGTAAAACTAAACATACACATAACGTATGACCCAGTAATCTAATCCTGTGTATTTGCACAAGAGAAGTGAAAACTTACATTCACACAATACATAAATGTTTATGGCTGATGTCTTCATAAAGGCCCAAACTGGAAACAAGCCAAATGTGCTCCCAAAGGGAGAAAAGAAAAAAATCTGTGATGCATCCATACCACAGAAAACTACTCAGCAATAAAAAGCAACAAAGTTTTGATATATTCAACTCAGACAGATGTCAAGGGCATTATGCTGACTGAAAAAAGACAGTCTAGCAGAGTTACATACTGTATGTTTCTACTTATGTAAGAATCTCAAAGGGACAAACTTCAGGTCACAGAAAACAGATCAAGGGCAACCAAAGCTGGAGGCATGATGAGACTATAAAGGGTTAACATGAGGGATTTTGTTTGAGGTGGTGAAGAGTTCTGTATTCTGATAACGTGCAGTTACATTAATCTACACATGTGGCAAAATTTCCTAAAACTATAAACCTAAATCAACAAACATAATGAAGTTTATAGAATGCATGTAACAAGCTGATGAAATCTGAATACAGTCTGTACCTGTGTTAATAGCATTAGTATCAGTCACCTCCCTGGTTTTGACAACATACTATCATTATATATGATATTATTATTGGGGGAAATGGGAAGGGCACAGAGAAACTTTCTGCACTATTTCTGTAACTTCTTTCAAACAAAACTAGTTAAAAAATTAAAAGTTACAATAAAAATATACCTAAGGTAGTGATTCTCAAAATTTGGTAGATATGATATTAGAATCACCTAAGGAACTTGTTCATAATACAGGTTTGCTTGGGTGGACCTGCTTTGTACCTATTAAATTAAACCTGCATATGGCGCCCAGGTAATATACATTGATAAACCAGCACGTTGCAGTTTGAGAACCACTAGACTAAAATAAAGGCAAAGATATTAGAAAAATGATTATCTCCATCAATAACTCTTGTTCTATTTAATGGCTAATTACTAAAGAAGCCCTACCCACACAAGACCTCATTCATGGACAATATAATTGAGCCAAGAGGCTCCCGCAGATACAACAAAAGATATATAATGACATTATGGATCTATTTAATAATGCAAATACTATTAGTCATAACAAATCTGATATTATGTCAATACAGAAGTGAAAATGCTGACATAGAAAGCCATGCTTTTAAAACAAAGGTGTGTAGGGAAAATGCATCCTCAATAAGACACAAGCATCACATATTTAAATGTCTATCATTGGCCTTTATGCTTTTATATGAAATAATTATTGTTGGCAAATCATAGACAAAAATAAGCATCACGGTATTTGAGTTTAAAGTTTCCTTTGTTTGATATAACTCATGAAAAGATCAATCTAAATATTATTCCATATACAACATAGTAAGAGTTAAAACCCAAGAAGTTTCCAAATCTTCATTTAAATTCTCTCCTAAGAAGACATTCACAGGAACATCCAGATATACAATTTTCACATTTACGTTAGGCAGCTTTGTGCCAAGTACCTACCAGGTCCCTTTTACCTTTTATCAGAAAAGAATGAATCACGGTCTTCCCATGATCTCCCAGAAATCTCATAAGAAAAGTAGCAATGCAACTAGAGAATAAATAAAGTCTTAGAATATTATTTCTGAAAGGCTGCTAATCTCTAACTTAAACAGTTGCTATAACCTCTGAAATGCTAGCTCACTTGCTTTCTGATCTGTGGAAAAAAAAACAAGTTCTTTTGGATGAAAAATTATGGTCATTATGTGATTATGCTCAAATAGTTCAGCTGATTAATACTGGCCTCAAGTGAATCTTTAATTATAGGCTTAATCCTTCCTTATAGGGCTATTTAACCTGACCATGCTACTTAGCCACAGGTGACAGTGCCGACCTTGAGCCAGAAAAACGTGAGCATCACTGGACAAAATAAAAGTCAACTGAGCATGTATGTTTGAAGGAAGACAAGTTTGTAACAACTCAAGGTACTTTCAATGTAGATTTGGTCAGTAGTAGCATCTCTTACACCATAGATGAAACAATCAATATACAGTGTCCTGAACCAACCAGGAGGGGTAGTGGGGAACTAGGAAAGAGTGCTGCATTACAATACAGTATACTTCGATTCTAGTATCAATGCAACATATACTGAGCTGACTCTCACCTGTCTCATTTAATCAATATATTAAATGTATAGTGTATTATACGATAACAAACTAGGTAGCCTGGTAAAAGCATCTGATCATTTTAACCTGCTGGTATTATTAAAAATGGCATAAAGCAAGGGTGAACAAACTGGCCTACAGGCCAAGTTAAGTTTATCACCCTTTAAAAAAAAAAAAAGTTAAAGTTTTGCTGGAACACAGACATGCTCATTTATTTACATATAATCTATGAGTGCTTTCACACAATAACAGACTTGAGTAGTTGTGACAGAGGCCTTAGAGCCTGCAAAATCTAAAATATTTACTGTCTGGCCATTTACAGGAAAAGCTTACTGATTCTTGGCATAAAGGGTTACATTTCTGATAAAGTTATTATACAATTTTAAAATCCTTAGTTTTACACAAAAGTATACTTCTTACATATCAGGTTTGAAGAAAATGTCAAAAATTTGACAACACACACTATTGGTAAGGTTGGGAAAACAAGCACTCTCATACCTTGCTAGTGGGACACAAAAATGGAGAAATTTTCCCTACAGAGAAAGATTTAGCAATAACGAACACAATCAAATATGTAGTTACCCTCTGGCCCAATAATCCTACCAACAGGACATTACCACAAAGACACACCAGCTTATGGCTTACGCATAACGTTAGTTCTTGGAGCATTTTTGAAAACTAAAGACAAGAAACAAACCAAATAACCATGAATTGTAGACTATATCAAATTATGGTACATCCACTCCATAAAGTATTATGCAATCATGAAAAGGAATGAAAAAGATCAAATACATTCATGTCTGGAATATATCGACAAATGAAATAAATAAGTTCTTTTAGTATACTATCCTTTGATAAAAAGTGGATGGGGTGCTATATGGAATATAACAGAAACAACGCCAAGATAAAAATAAAAACGATTATCTATGTGGGAGGAAAGGAATAGGGAAAAAAGATTTCTACAAATGTATCTTGAAATTTTGTCTTTAAATCCATTAAATGTTTTTAGAGCTTTCCTTTTTCTTTTTGTTTGAGACAGGATCTCTTTCTATCATCCAGGCTGGAGTGCAGGGGCGCAATCGTGGCTTACTGCAGCCTCAACCTGTTGGGTTCAAGAGATCCTCCCACCTCAGCCTCTTGAGTAGCTGGAAGCATGTGCTACCACATCTGGCTAATTTTTTTGTTTAGTAGAGACAGGAACTCACTATGTTTATCAGGGTGGTCTTGAACTCCTGGCCTCAAGCAATCCTGCTGCCTTGGCCTCCCAAAGTGTTGAGATTATCAGGCATGAGCTACCACATCCAGCTAGCTTTTCCTTTTTATATGCTCCTACTATGATATATTCTAAAGACAAAAACACTAAGAATTTTAAAACTGTGCCCAGTTGTCTTATTACTAGTAGTGTTAACAATTATTTTGAAACTATTATTTATATAATTGTAAAATATCTTAATGTATATTATTAGAGGTCGATATTTTCTGAATGAGAAGAGATAAACATAAAATTGGAGTTAAATAAATTACTGTGACTTTAAATTTGATTGAATATATTAGTAGGAATATAATTTTTTTTCTTTCAAAAATGCATATTGGCCAGGCACAGTGGCTCATGCCTGTAATCTCAGCACTTTGGGAGGCTGAGGCAGGAGGATTATGAGGTCAGGAGTTCAAGACTAGCCTGGCCAACATAGTGAAACCCCATCTCTACCAAAAATACAAAAAATTAGCCAGGTATGATGGCAGGCACCTGTAATCCCAGCTACTCGGAAGGCTGAGGCAGGAGAATCACTTGAATCTGGGAGGCAGAGGCTTCAGTGCGCCAAGATCTCGCCACTGCACTTCAGCCTGAGAGACAGTGTGAGATTTCATCTCAAAAAAAAGAAAAAAAAACAATGCATATTATCCAGCTGTCCACTTGAAAGTCACCACCCAGTAGCAAAGAGCATATACTTATGGTCTGTAAATATATTTTCCACCAAAGGAACCAGGGTTCCTTGAAGAAATGGCTGAGTCCAGGTGTGGGCCAAAAAAGCATATGAGACCTTTCTGGCAAACAGAATGTTCTAGATTCATGGAGGTTATCACAGACTATTGAGGTCACGGCAAAAGGACTCAGCAGGCAACTGGGCGGATCTCTTTCTGGCCTAAGATAGGATAATTTGAACACTAAAAGAATGACTACATTGTTGAAATGTAACATTTTAAAAAATCCACGAGTTATTAATAATTAAACTGGTCACTATGAAGGCTGCAAGGGCAGGACATCTCAGCACTATGAAAATGTAGGGACAGAATTAATCAAGCATTTATACTGCCTGAAAAACAGTTCATACAGAAATACAACATTTGATGAACAAGGGTTTCCTTTAAAGAATTCTAGCTTTAAAAAAATGCAGAAGTAATAAAAGAATTAGAAAATTATTGGTTTCAATATTTGTTCAAAAACAGCATTAAGCAACCATTCATCAATGAACTCTAAGCCATGAGGTGAGAATTTAACTGGGAATGTAATAAATGAATCTGATGGATACCACCCGAACCCACTTTTCAAATTTAGCATCACTAAATATTAGACAGACATAATATGCTTCATGACGTGTTGCAATGGAAAGCACACAATACCACATATGAAGTATTCTTATCTAAAACATTTACTATGACTCTAACCAAAGAATTAAACAGACTGAAAAACAATATAAACACAACCACAAGAATGTAATTAGCAAGATCCTGAATGTGGGGTAGTCTGAAAGATCAATAATCCAATAATCAAAATATAGGAACAAAAAGAAGGGGGTGGGAAAGAACTCGTGTAGAATGAGAGATTTAAGTGACATAACCACCAAATGTTAGATACGCCAATGCCATAAAAGATATTTTTTTAAATGTCCTTCTCAGTGACAGATATATAGCAAAATGTTTATGAGTAAAATGGCTATGTGTGGATTTTCTTGAGACGAATAAAGAGGAAAAAGTGGAGATAGCTAAGGCAAAATTGGAAAATGGGTTTGTGATTTTTAAAGCTGGGTGAAAAGTTAGTAATGAATACTCCTTTTTTATTTGAAAATTACTAATATAAAACATAAAATCTTACGTTCTATGGTATACATGAACAAAACAATAATTGAAATACAAAGAAACAAAAGAAATTACTAAAACTAATCAAAAATACATTTAGGAATATTGACCTCCTAAATGAAGATCACTTTTGCCTTTTCATCTATAAAATGAAAGGCTGTCTGGAAGATCTCTGAAGTTCTTTTCATTGTAATATTTCTTACTTGTGCTTTAAATAAGATCATAATTTTTTCTTTCTAACATCTCTGCTCTAACCCTAACCAACCCCCAGCCTCTGGCACCTACTAATGTATTTTCTGTCTCTCTATATTTGCTTTTCTGGACATGTCATGTAAATGGAATCACACAATATGTGTTCTGATTGGCTTCTTCCACTGAAGCAGCTCTTGAGGTTTACCCATGTTGCAGCATACATCCATACTTTGTTACTTTTTATTCCCTAACAGAATGCCTTTGTATGAATAGACTGCATTTTATTTACCCATTCACCAATTAATAGATGTTTGAGTTGCTTCCACTATTTGGCTGTTAAGAATGAGGCCGCTATGAACATTCACACAGAAGTCTTTGCATATACCCTTTTTGGTACGTGTTAAGAATGAGGCTGCTATGAACACTCACACAGAAGTCTTTGCATATACCCTTTTCGGTATGTGTTAAGAATGAGGCTGCTATGAACACTCACACAGAAGTCTTTGCATATACTCTTTTTGGTATGTGTTATGGTTTGGTTCTCTGTCCCTGCTCCAATCTCATGTTGATTGAATCGTGTTCCCCAATTCAATGTACTGGAGGTGAAGCCAGGTGGGAGGTGATTGGATCATGGTGGCAAATTTCCCCTTAGTGCCATTCTTGCAATAGTGAGTTCCTGTGAGCTCTAGTCATTTAAAAGTGTGTGGCACCTCTTCCCCTTTGCTCTCCCTCCTGCTCCAGCAATGTGAAGTGCTGGCTCCCACTTGCCTCTGCTCTGATTGTAAATTTCCTGAGGCCTCCCTAGAATCTGAGCAGATGCCAGCATCATGCTTCCTCTACAGCCTACAGAATTGTGAGCCAATTAAACCTCTTTTCTTTCTAAATTATTCGGTCTCAGGTATTTCTTTATAGTAGTTCAAGAACGAACTAATACAGGATGTCATTCTTGTTAAGACTTCACAGCAAAAATAGTATGTTCCTAGTACTCTCTGATTCCTCCTGCATTCCTCAATGCATATGGAAATAGTTTAAGGTCACTGGCATTTAAAATTATAATTTACTTGTGAAAGACCAACAAATATTCAAGAACTATAAGCCACACCTGTATTACACAAAAACACAGCCTCGGACACAAAATTAATTATCCAAGAAATATTTTGATTATGATTAAAACAGTTTAGGAACTATATAAGCCTCTGCTTTTCCATTAAGCCATTCTTCTTTCAACTACAGATCAATAGGTTAGTATAAATGTTGAGTATATCATAAGAATAATGAATAAACTAACATATATAAAGTTGGTACAATGAACACAGCATAATTGTGTTTAACTTAAGTACTGGTTTCACTACCTAAACACAGAGAGGGATGGAATTCTATTCCAAATGTTGCTTATACAACAATGGGCAGTTCGAAAGTATACTTTTAAATTCAATCATAAAACTGCATGAATATTTTTTAATTTTTTTCTCATATTTAAATAAGTTCATTTTTTGGAATAATCACTAGAGTTTTAAAACACATAGATAGAAGAGATACTAGCATTAGCTTATGGAAAATAGTTTGGTATTAATGATTTAGAAAAATGATCAAAAAGAGAGGCAAATATAACAAAACCCTCTAATATTTCTAGTCAGGTTATTAAAAGGTCAGGTAAAGTGGGAAATCAAAAGTTCATATAACCTCACACATTCTAACTTAAAATGCACAGATGCAAATTCATTCACTGCTCTTTGACGTAGAGTGAAAATTTTATTTTTGCAAATGGACCCACTGACGGGATTTTCATTCTGTCCTTCTTGCAAACACAGCATACAAAGGCTTGCCTTTGATGTTCTCCTTTTCTAAGTAAATGAAAGATTTCAATACATCTGCAAAATAATTTACATGTAAATTCATTTATTTCATATTTTTATTTCATTATTTTAGTTGTTGCATTCAATTATAATTCAATAGCATAATTTTTTGGTGAGGGTAGGTAGCTCACCAAAGATTCTTTCTTAAGTATTTAATTTTGCTTTTATGGAAACAGCTCTTCCTGTTTTTGCATTGTATGTATATAGTATTTTTAAAATCACATTATTAAAATAAGAAATTGTAAAAACAGGCCTTAACAGGTTAAGAAATAGTAAAACAAAATTTTGAAGAAATATAACTGGCATGAGCAGGTAAACTAGAGAGTAATTTACTGGTCCTAGCCCCGAACAGTGCAAAGAACAGACATTCAGCATATATTACTGAGGGATTGAAAATTTTATTTGACCAAGTTTGTTGACTGAAGAAGTTTAAGAACTTCTAGCCGGGTGTGGTGGCTCACGCCTGTAATCCCAGCACTTTGGGAGGCTGAGGCGGGTGGATCACGAGGTCAAGAGATCAAGACCATCCTGGTCAACATGGTGAAACCCCGTCTCTACTAAAAATACAAAAAATTAGCTGGGCATGGTGGCACGTGCCTGTAATCCCAACTACTCAGGAGGCTGAGGCAGGAGAATTGCCTGAACCCAGGAGGCGGAGGTTGCGGTGAGCCGAGATCACGCCATTGCACTCCAGCCTGGGTAACAAGAGCGAAACTCCGTCTCAAAAAAAAAAAAAAAAAAAAAAAAAAAAGAACTTCTACAGATTACTAGATACAGGATTGCTGGAGAACTTTGACCCATACACTGACAAAACTTTAAGAAATCATGACCTAAAACTTGATTATTATTATTATTATTTTTAGTTGATCTAAACATGTGCAGGCCAAGCAAAAGAAACCATCTGCTACTCCTTAATTTATTACACAATTTGTAAGAAAGGCAGTAGAAAATGAGAAGACTGTGGATCAGATGATATGCACCAGAAATAATACAAATGATTCTCTCAATAAAATAATAATATAAGCCAAGCTCGTCCAACCTGTGGCCTTCAGGCCACATGCAGCCCAGTACGGTTTTGAATGTGGCCCTACACAAATTTGTAAACTTACTTAAAACATTATGAGATTTTTTTTTTTTTCTCATCAGCTATAGTTGGTGTTAGTGCATTTTATATTTAATGTGTGGCCCAAGACAATTCTTCTTCTTCCAATGTGGCCCAGGAAAGCC
The DNA here is from genome assembly GCF_030222135.1 of Aotus nancymaae. NCBI lineage: Eukaryota > Metazoa > Chordata > Mammalia > Primates > Aotidae > Aotus > Aotus nancymaae. The sequence continues at coordinate 47,678,805 of NW_026988442.1, read as the reverse complement.
AAAAGATTGGACACCTTTGAATTAAGATATAAATATATAAGCATAGTTTCCAGAAACTATTTTTATTCTTCTATAGAAATAATCTCTCTTATCTGGGGATTCTTATCCGGGGAAGAAATGATCCAGAACCATCTTATGTCTATTAGCTAAATCCTTCCTATCATCTATCCCTTAGTAAATAATTTGATAAAAAGAAATTTTAAAAATCTGTAAATTTTATTACTTCATCAGAATTTAAAAATCACAATGAAATTTAAAGACAAGTAATATATATAGACAAAAGACATATCTAAAAATCTCCATGAAAGCACTGGCCTTCCTAATTCCTTAACTATTTTTAGGTAAATTTTTATTGCAAGCCCACGATGGCACACTAAGCAAAGAAATCTGTTTACACACTAAATATTTCCATATAAGCAACAATAGGCAAATGGCTTACTGTAAATGTTCACAGTTCTGAGTAGTGATTAATTCGGATTAGCAAGTTCATATTAGCGAATGGAAGCTGAGTGAGTTCAGGCACCTTAACTCTCTGGTTTAATGCTGGATCTTGAAGCATCTAGAATATTTAATGGAACAAAGAAGATGTTCAATAAAACATGGTTGAATGAATGATTTCTCTTTCAGATACACATATACTCTATCAAATGTTTTCCTAATTTTGAAAAAAGTATCTCATTTCTTAAAAGCATGCTGGGTTAGAATGTTTGATGTATTTAACATGAAATAACAGTTCCTTTCAGCATTTGACCTTGATTCATAGAAAACAAGAACCTGCACAAAGAATAAATTATCCTTAGCCATTCAACAATCAGGTTGTCTTCTAGCAATGCATACAAATAACCAACTTGGCCAGGCGCGGTGGCTCACGCTTGTAATCCCAGCACTTTGGGAGGCTGAAGCGGACAAATCACCTGAGGTTGGGAGTTTGAGACCAGCCTGATCAACATGGAGAAACCCCATCTCTTTAAAAATGCAAAAAAAAAAGTAGCCAGGCATGATGGTGCATGCCTATAATCCCAACTACTCAGGAGGCTGAGGCAGGAGAATCGCTTGAACCCGGGAGGTGGTGGTTGCGGTGAGCCAAGATCCTGCCTTTATACTCCAGCCTGGGAAACAAGAGTGAGACTCCATCTCAAAAAACAAAAACAAAACCAACCTGTAGGGTTGCTAAACATCTATATTCCATGAAAATCATTTTCTTCTTCCCATCCATCACAGAGATATTCGCCTTTTACTTTCAGACTGATGGTTTGACAATTCTCCCAAATAAGTCATTTCATATTTTTATATATATATGTATATATATGTATTTCCCCAATCATCAGCAAATAAGAATATATTTTATATTCCTGTTTGTGAAAAAGGTCAAATTACAGATTAATTGAAATTGGCTCATTTAAGAGTAATTGGGAAAAATGCAGTGGCTCATGCCTGTAATCCCAGCACTTGGGGCAGCCAAGGCAGGTGGATTACTTAAGCTCAGGTGTTTGAGAACAGCCTGGGCAACATAGCGAGACCCTGTCTCAATTTTAAAAAGAGTAATTGCACAAAGTTAAAGGAAGCAATGCACAGGAAAGAACTCTAAACCAGGAGAGGAAGAAACATGAGTTTTGCCATATGTACCCCCACAGCAAGAATTTATTAAGCACCTATGCTGGCTTTGGGTAAAGAAATAAGTATAACCCCTGCATTCAAAGAACCAACAGTTTATTATTTTACAATATTCATCAACTACCCATAAAAAATCCCAAATGTTACCTTGTTCTCTCTTTCTCTTTCGGTGTCTTTGGTCAACAAATGAGCACTTCTGAAGCACCCATAAAAACATAAATAATGGAATTTACTAAGGTACAATGTGCAGGAGACTATATATACATTAAGCTAATTATTACCACAACACTGTGAGTTATTGCTTTGTATATAATTTACAGACAAGGCATAAATTCCTGAGAAGGGAGTTAACTCATCTTCAGTCAGTAAACTGCAGACCTAGGTTTAAAACCCAGGGAGTAACTCATCTTCAGTCAGTAAACTGCAGACCTAGGTTTAAAACCCAGGGAGTAACTCATCTTCAGTCAGTAAACTGCAGACCTAGGTTTAAAACCCAGGGAGTAACTCATCTTCAGTCAGTAAACTGCAGACCTAGGTTTAAAACCCAGGGAAGTTCATTTCAAAGACCCATTTCCTTTATCCTATGCCATTCTGTTACTGTATGACCTATCTGTGTGCCCAGCACCAGTGAAACACCAATCTAAGATCTTAAAATTCTATTTAGAGTGACAAATTGAAAGCAAAAGCAAAAAAAAAAAAAAAACCCACACACAATAAATTGTGTGAACCTCTTATAAATATTTTCTCTGAAATTACATCTACTAAAAAAAATCACTAACTCATCAAAAGAAAACCATTAGATATATGCATACTAAAGACTAATTCATTATAATTATGCTTTCATGATCTATATAACTATATTAAATCTTTTCAAACAAAACAAAATTACCCATATTCTGAAAAGTAAACAATGTTTTCATCTGCCTAGTTTAAACAAACGAAATACTACTAGTGGTCCTCACAACACCATCATTCAGTACCATAGAAAGGTAGCTGATTTCATGTATAAACACTGTAAAATCCATTGCAATTCTTCCTCTCAGAAACAAGAAAAGGAAATGACAAAGAAATATACAGTAGTCCCATTTATACAAACTTTCCCTGAGGAAATAGGTGGACCTAGAAACAAAGGCATATATAACATACCAATGATGGTCAGTACAACTCAATGTCATAGCAAAGACTTTGTTCAAAAATAGCCGTTGGATATCAAAGCCATTAAAACAACTTTTATAGCACAAGAATTCTGGTATTACAGGTGTGGTCCAGTTATTATGAATGTCAAGATACAGGAGCTAAAATCCTAATCCACACATTTATTTTTGATCCTAAAATAAAAATAATATATGTTTATTGTACTCATCTCACAAAAAGATCACTATGTTCTATATTTTGTCCTCAATTTCATAAGCACCATTCATGTTACTCTTGTAATATTTTGCTAATTGCCTTCTACCACTTTTCTTATTAAAAAGCTAGAAAACATAAAAATTTTATCTCAAAAGCAAAATGAATTCTATATCACTGAGACAGCATTGCTTATATTCATGAATTTGATGAGATAGCTGTGCACTTTAAGAAACCACAGATGACTTTGACCAACAACCTAAGTTTTTTCTATCAACAGCATGACACTTTGAAAATCATCTTTAATAATTCTAAACAAAGCAAACAACACACAACACACATGTAACGCATAATCAATTTGATATTCCATCCAAATATTTTGTTGTTTAAACAACAGGTTTCATTGTTTCCTAGAGTCTCTCATTGGGAAAAAAAATTGTGTATTGTGTTTCATTTCAGGCACTACAGTAATGCATGATTAGGGTACTCCTACTAGACAAAACAAACTCAAACTTACGTATATTTTGCAAAAAAGGGAAACCTTTAACAAAGAAGTGACCTTGTCAACTAGAATCATAAATGGATTTGTCCACATGACTTGGGAGTTTCATGACATAATTGACAACAGGCTGAAGTTAAAAAACAAAAATGGGTCAGTAGGAGGCACACTGTTCTGAATAGGTGGAGACAAAGCATGAGTTTCTAACTGTACATCACCACATATATGGTTTATGTGCCATTACTGAATGTGTCTTGTAAATTACTATCTACTTTCCTTTGACAAGAATAAATTGTGATAAGAAGGCATCCAACTTATAGCTATATAACTTCAAAACTCTAGAAAAAACCCACCCAATTCTAAAGATTATTTCAAACATGAAAACAGAATATAATTATACTCTTAATATTGAATGTATAATGAGTTTATGTTAAACAATTCTATTACTCACCTTAATTTTTTCCTTTTCCATATTATTCAGTAATTTGCTTTCTAAAGAACATATGCATAGTTGGAGTAAACAAGACAGGAGAGGTGCCTTCTCCTCTTCCTTATTAATGACATCAGTAAGTTTGCCTATTTATAGTCTGGATCATCTGACCTCATCACCTACATGAATAAGGGGATTTCTTTAGTTGTTAATCCTCATAGCGAGTGCTTAGCAGCAATTAACCAGTGACAGATAGTAACTTGATACAATCTTTATTATCTTTTTTTCTTTTTTTTGAGACAGAGTCTTGCTCTGTCACCAGGCTGGAGTGCAGTGGCGCAATCTCGGCTCACTACAATCTCCGCCTCCTGGGTTCAAGCAACTCTCCTGCCTCAGCCTCCCGAGTAGCTGGGATTACAGGCACACGCCACCACGCCCAGCTAATTTTTGTATTTTTTAGTAGAGACGGGGTTTCACTATGTTGGCCAGGATGGTCTCGATCTGTTGACCTCGTGATCCACCCGCCTCGGCCTCACAAAGTGCTGGGATTACAGGTGTGAGCCACCACGCCCGGTCTATCTTTATTACCTTTAAAGTAAAACATAGTGAGATTGCAGTTTGTGCTGTTTTGGTTTATGTCAACATTAAATGTGATAAAGTTTCTTTATCAGCAAAATTTGAAAAATGTAAATCTCATGTATTTATTTCTATGGGAAATTTACATTTGAATTATATAAGTTAATAAATTAGATTTCTAAAAGGTATTAGAAATATAGTCCTTGTTTAAAAAAAATACAACCAATGATTCTATTGACTATTCTTCACATTTTATAATAGCAAGTAGATTCATAATTTGAACATCTGAAATCTCTCCTAAGTACATGTATTATTTCTTCTTCAGTTTTTTTTTTAAATAATCTTATCACTTCTTCTAAGGAGATTTCTTTAAATGCTAATTAGCTCTGTTAGAAGACCTACTTTATATCACAAGACAATGTTAACTCAATTTTTTCTTTCAAGTCACCAAACTTTCAACACAAACCATTTGGAGTTTCAATTAAAGGATGCATTTGGGTATCCAGATATTCTACGCCACAATTTAATCTTAGATAAAAAGACTAATCCTCACATTCATCTAATATTACATAATACCAGACATCTATTTAAGGGATGAAGTTAATGTCTTACTTAATAAAAGAACAATGTTTTAGCACACACATTGTATAGAAAGCACAGCACTGCAAGCAGGGAGATGAGTGAAGTTGCATTATTCAGTTTATTTAGCAAAGCTGCACGTAATTGTGTACCAGCCAACTTAGAATGTCCATGAACAACCTTCTTATTCAAGGTTCATGCTGACAGAGTAAATATTACACTCAAGGTCTGCTCTCAGGGTCATGTGCTAAAGGATTTTTTATTTTTTTAATTTAATTCAGGTAAATTGACTAACTGCAATTGTTACTTACTACCAAGAGGGTTGTTAACACAGAGAGGCCCATGCCAGGATCGTACAGGGGAAAGAGTGCCAATCTAGAGATCAGAATGCTGAATTCTAGTTCAAATTTCTGTCAAGTAACTGAAGCAAATACCTAAAGTCAGCTTTATAGAGTTTTCATATTTTAAATAATAGAGGTCATTCCTTGTAAAAGCTAAAGCCCTAGATTACTGTAATTTATCATAGTGTTTATTGAAATACTTACCACAATTTGAAAGGAACCTCACCATGTCTTAAGGCTAGGAAATGTTTCCAGTAAGAACATAATGAACAGCAGTAGTTAATATTATACACACAGAGTTTAATGGATTAAGCATTATATTTAAAATAACTTTTCTTATCTAACATGCATATATATTTAATGTGTCAAGAAAAATAATTATATAATTTACTCTCCAAAGCATCAATTAACAAATGAAAAAAACTTCTTCAGCTTTTTCTACAAAAATTCTGACAGAGAAAAAGAGTCCTCAGAAATATTAAAATGTTTAAGAGTGGTAATAGCTTGAAAGATATTTTTAAAGCAGAAGATTAGGAAAGGTTACATTATTTTAAAAGTTTTACAAAACGTATTTACTTACAACTGTTCCAGAAAGTCTCTATAAAACGGTACTGTTCCTTTAGCTATTTACTTTTAGTGAATGCTGAACCAACTGTCCTGCTCTGTTACTAACTCAGCGGTTTGTCATGTATGTGTAACCGCCAGGCACTTCTTACCTCTGGCAAGTATGTAAAAGAAGGAATTCACTGGTCTTACCAAATCATTCTGTAAATGATCACATTAACATTTTCACAGGCTCTCTCTCTGAAGAGAATGTGTTTTATACAATAAAAATTATAAAAATAAAAAACAGCTTATCAAGCAATTATAAAACTGGATAATCCAATTGTTTTGTCTCCTTTATAAAGTTCTAAATGCTTGCAGATTCTCAACATATACAAAATCTATAATTATTTTAATTAATCATTTTTTATCTTATTGCTAACAAGCACATCTGTACAACATTTTTTTAAACCTTAAAATTACTTGTAGGATGATAGTTTGGAGAAAGCTGAGTATATGAAAATAAAACTCAGAGAAAAAATGCAGTCATTTAATTTTGTAAAAAGTCAAAACAAACAAACAAACAAACAAAAAAACAGGTAAACTTCCCAGCAGACGCCCTAAAATTTCTCCCAATCAGTCCAGGGCAAACATAATTTTCTACCATGGAAACCTCAATACAGCCCATGGAAGCTGGTATTTCAGTTTCAGGGCTTCACTTCCACTAACATTCTACTGTAAAGGCCCTGATGTGAAAAGAGTAGAATTTAAACAGCTAGATTTTATAGTCGGTTCTCTTATAAAATCAAAGTGCATCTCTGCAGCACTTCAGACTTTTCCAGAATGTTGAGAATCAAATGCAGACTATTCAAATATGTGTGACATTTTTTTGATACAAAATTACATGTCCCATTACTTTCACTGATAAAATCATTATTTCTTCTTCCATGTGCGTAACACTGACTGATAAGGACATAGCTCAAAATAGCACAAGAATTGTCACTGGCACTTGCTTTCTAGCATGGATTGGTCTCTTATACAGCTCTACCTACTTTGTACCTACATCTATCTCCACAACAAAACATTTTTAAGAAGGTGTTCATAAGAATGAGTCTAGAGCTTTAATGCACAGCATGAGGATTGAGGCTAATAATATTGTACTGTATACTGGAAGTTCGCTAAGAGCAGTTTTCAGGTGCCTGTATCATTTCTTTTTTTAAAAAGGTAACTATGTGAGGAGATACATGTTAATTTGCTTGACTGCAGTAATTATTTCACTATGTATATGTTTATCATAACATCAAGTTTTATACCTTAAATATATACAATAATGACTTCAAACAATAAGATGTTCAGGTTAGAATGGCAGTAAAAGCCTATAGTTCTAGCTACTAGGGAGGCTGAGATAGGAGGACTGCTTAAGCCCAGGAGTTTGAGGTTGCAGTGAGCTGTGATTGCGCCACTGCACTCCAGGCTGGGCCATAGAAAGAGATTCCACCTCTTTAAAAAAAAATGCACTCATAGTTCCTATTGCCACTTCCTTACCTTGTAGCTTCTTATGAGCCCACTCCCATCCGGCTACCACCCCCAACTCCACCCACACTATCCTATATATTCATTAACACCAATGCCCCTCATGGTGCTCCAAATACTAAAGAGCAGGATTCTTCCGTAATTTTATTTTGCTTGATTTCTTCATGGCACTCTAAATATTTGATGCCGTCAATCCTAAAATCTTTGCCTGGAAACAGACTCCTATGTGCAACACATTCTGTTTGCCTCTGTTGTCCTGCTGGTGGTTTGTTTTGTGTTTCTGAGATTTTGTGTTTCTGAGATGGAGTCTCACTCTGTTGCCCAGGCTAGAGTGTACTGCCATGACCTCAGCTCACTGCAACCTCCACTTCCCAGGTTCAAGCAATTCTCTTGCCTCAGCGTCCTGAGTAGCTGAGATTGCAGGCATGTGCTACCACACCCAGCTAATTTTTGTATTTTTAGTAGAGACAGGGTTTCGCCATATTGACCTTGAACTCCTGACCTCAAGTGATACACCAGCCTTGGCCTCCCAAAGTGCTGAGATTACAGGTTTGAGCCACGGTACCTGGCCCCTGCTGTTAGTCTTTAGTGTCCTAATGCTCCCTCCTCATTTGCCCTCAAAGATATCCCAAGTTGTATAATCAATTATATGGGATCATTCTACTTGGGGGTCTTACTACCCATATTTTAAAATATCTTGGCTGTCTAACAAGGCATCTCAAGCTTGATAATGCTAAAACTGAACTTTCACTCCTCCTCCCTTAGTCTCCCCCACCTCAATAACAGCCCCAATACAGTCCAAAATCTAGTAATTTACCTTGGTTCATTCCTCTCTCTCCCTCACTTCCATTTTCAATTCAAAACAGATGCTGAATTCATGCACTTCATCTCTACTACAACAACCACTCGCCGCCCCACCGCGTCCGGTCCAGTTCAACCCTCCATTCCTTCCCACTCCACCCTGACAGCTTCCCTGCCTCTGCTTTCAGGCATCATTCCAATCTCTTCCACAAAACATCTATGCGCCATTTTAAAATGTAAACTATCAATTCATTCTCTGTTTGAAATCTTCCAAATGTTTCCCATGGCCCTCAGAATAAATTTCAAACTCCTCATCCTGCTAAAGGAAGCCCCAAACTGCAGCGCTGTCTAGGTCTCATGTCCTCTTTATCAGACCCCTGTGTTCTAGCAGCACTGGCTTTTTCTAGGTCTGGTATGTATAAGCTCTCCCAGTCTTAGGAGCTTTGACTCTACTGTTCCCTGGACCTGGAATGCTTTTCCTCATGCAGATCCCTGTTCAAACATTACCTTCTCATAAAGATTCTTAATAGAGTCTACAGCAGAGTACCAGCTGCTATCCCATCACCCTATTTTAATTCTCTTTAAAGTATTTATTGCTGTTTTCTTCTTGAAATTTATTTTGTCTGGCTGCCCACCCCCTCCCCGGCCCCCAACTTGGTTCCCTTCATAATCTAAACTCTGAGAAGAGGCACCTTGTCAGTCTTTTCCTGATGCCTATAACAGGGACTGGCACTTGACAAGCAATCAGCAAGTCTTTGCTGTCAAATAAGTGAATCTGTTATGAGGAACACTTTTTTTGCTAATTCAACCACTTAAATATTTATGCAAATTGTGGTTAACTGTCTTTGAAAAAAACATTATGATTAACATACATAAAAAGGGCATTAGCCCTTGAAAACAAAAAACACAAAAATAATTACATTAGATATTTAATTTTTAAAAATAAACTTATTGTTTTGGAATAATTTTAGATTTATAGAAAATTAGTAAAGTAACTAAAGACAGTTCCCATATGCACTTTACCTAGTTTCCTTTAAAGTTAACATCTTACATACCTTTGTCAAAACTAATATTAAAATCAGTGATTATTAACTAAACTCCAGACTATATTTGGATTTCACCAGTTTGTCCACTAATTTCTTTAATATGTTCCATGATCTAATCCAGAATACCATATGGTATTTAGTTAAAATTTAATTTTGAATTGTAGCTTGAATTTTTTTATTTTTCAAAATGTCTTTTCAGTTCTGTGTGGCATATACAAACCTTACTATTGGTCTTAACTTATTTAAAAAGAAGTAATTTGGCCCAATATAAAAGAAGTAATATGCCAGGAAAAACAAAAATTCACTAAATAATGGGACATACACACATACACGTATGCATGCACGGGTGCGCACACACACACCCCCCACTACTGTTAAAGACAGAATAACTATTACAGTATAATCCAAGATTCTTTTTTAAATTTTCTTTGTTACCTTCCTAAGAATGCTGCCCTAGACTTCTGAAAAGTTTTGTATATGCATCTATGCACCTGAGGATTCCAGGCAGCATTAAGGGAGAGCAACATAGAAATGCTGCTATATACCTGAATGTAGGTAACAGGGAGAATGCTCACAATGATCCTTCTTAGAAAAAATGAGAACACAATCTTCTAAACCAAGATGAATGACATTCATGTATCACATTAATATCAGATTGATTTCCTAAAGCAACTTTTAAAGAGTGTAAAACAACTTCCTTAACACAGGTGTCACTGAGGCAAAATAGAAATAAAATGTGTCAAGTGTAAAAGAAACTGGCATAGGGGTACCTGTAGCCAGCTGGAGAGAAGGCTAGCAATAGTACAGGCTATTCATATCTAGCTAATTAATACTCTGAGAAACGAGAAATCTGTGTTAGGAAGTTTTCCAATTTTTCAGAAGACATAAGAACTCTGAATTTTTACATAAAATTTTCTGTTGTCAAATAATCTGCCCTGCTAAACACAGCATTCTATGTGGCCTTGGGAGAATGGCACTGAAAACTCTAAGCCAGTGGCTAGATCTCACCACTGTTGTCTGCTCCTATGCATAGTGGCCAAGAGTTAAAGATAACAACCACAAAAATATAGTTCTGGTGCTTCTAACAGGATGCCTCTAATAGGAATAGATAGCCTCAGATACATGAGAAAAGCAGACAGACTGATCAGGAAAACTCACTCAACATTGACTGAGGCTTTATGACATGAAGGATTGCAAGACACTGAGGGAATAAAGTGGCAGCTCAGAGGACAGGTGCATCAGAAAAGGTTATATTTGGGAGGAACAGCAAATATAAGGGGAGAAAAGAGGTCTTAATGCTCCAAAGCAAAGAACTTTCCTCTGGCCCAGCGCAGTGGCTGATGCCTGTAATCCCAACACTTTGGGAGGCCAGGGTCGTCAGATCACTTGAGGTTAGGAGTTCCAGACCAGCCTGGTCAACATGGTAAAACTATGTCTCTACTAAAAAATACAAAATTTATCTGGAGTGGTGGCATGTGCCTGTAGTCCCAGCTACTCAAGAGGCTGAGGCACGAGAATCGTTGAACCCAGGAGGCAGAAGTTGCAATGAGCCGAGATCATGCCACTGCACTCCAGCCCAGTCAACAGTGAGTGAGACATAAAAGACAACTTTCCAAGCAAGGCCTTGTAGGCCATACTGAATTTAGGTTACTTAAAATCAGTCACACAGGGTAGTCATATGATCTTATTTGCATCTGGAAATATCATTATAATGAAAATGGAAGGCATTGATTAAAGGGTTAAGACCAGGGACACATAGACCAATTAAATGATCAGTAATCCAGGTAAAAGTTGCCAAGACCTGGTAGCACTGGGAAGAGAGGGAAAGAAATCGGTTGAGGAGATATTTCAGTGATAGGATCAGCAAAATTTAGTGGCCAAGTCACAGGTTAACAAAAGAGAAGGGGGAAAACCAGGAGAAATCCCAGTGTATGACTACGATAATTCAGTAAATGATGAGACCACCCACAACCAGGATAGAAATTACAGGAGGAAGACAAGACTTCACAGGATGTGAGTCATTCAGGAGTTTTGAATTTGAGAGTCACATTGGAAACATGGTCTTTAAACTTTGTACTCTCCAATTGAGATCAATGGCTTGTTTTTTGTTTTTGTTTTTGTTTGTTTTTTCCTATCCATATTGTTTTTGCCTATCCAAATTACTTTCCTATTCCTAAGTAGGGGTAGGGAAATTTGATCTTTTCTTATATTCTAGGCAGAAAAGTGATCCAAACATGTAAATATTACCATAGATCACAGGCTCTCTGATGAGAAAGGATAAACAGTACAAATCATGACAGAGTCATCATCTTTGCCTGGGAAATTTTTTCATCATAATTGTCCTGCTCTTTGTTGATACCCTGAAGGAATCTGAGCTATCCCAGTCCTCTGCTTCCCCAACAGGAAAAGCCAGAAGGTTCCTTGCTCTTTTCAGCCTTAAGAACAATATTAAAGAGCCTTTACCAACACTGATGAGGTCTTGAATCCCTCAGAGAATTCCATGTAAGCTTCAGGAGATACAGAATTCTTCCTCCTTGCTCTTAATGAGCTGCCCTGCCCTGCTCCACCCACGCCACTTCCCAGAACACAGAGCCTATTTCCACAGGATACTTCCCAGCTTCCCACAGACTCCCAGGCCCAGGCAGGACAGTTTTCTTACAGCAGGGGCATTCTCTCTGAGTCCCTTGACCAAAAAGTCCCATTTTAGCTCCTCTAACCAGAGACCACACAGACCAGTGCCTTCCTTCAGGTCTTTTTTCATCAGCCTCTGTCCCAATAACTGAATCAAGAAGGAAAGAGAAGACTTAAGATGATAGCACTCCACAAGTTTAGACAGAACATTAAAGGGAGGGTAGGGAATGTGCAGGTATGAGATGTGGGTCAGGCCTCCGTCTGCAAGAATGTTCTCATACTGCACTCAGGGCCGAGATGAGGCCTGATGAGAAAAAGGTTTGCCTCATGGATTTTAAAATATTTTTAAAATATGATATGATACACTTTTATTTCTTTTATAGCTTAAATAATGTCACTTTGCTATCCTACAATTCAAGCAAAGTTTTACTTTTGCTAAATGTGAGGCAGTCTAGCAAGACAGAGCTGACTACCTGGACCCGATTCCTGGCATCCCCGTTAGTTGTCTGTGTGACCTGGAGCAAATTACTTATCCTCATTCTCCCAGATTCTCATAAAATGGGCTAGTAATAAGAGCTACTTAGGGGACTGTTGTAACCAAGGTCCTCAGGACAGTGCCTACAGCGTAGAAATGGCTGACACTGAGGGTTCTAATGCCACAAAAGAGAACATAAGAGGCCTTTGTAGTAAACATTTCTGAGAATGAAAGGAATTCTATGTAATTTCTCCCTTTTATAAAAGTTTAAATTTATAAAAGTTATTGGCCAACTTAAAAGACATATGTTCATTCATTTTAAGTCTTCTGAGTCAAGTCACATGGAAAAGTTTTGAGATTTTCAGGGCTTTTTTCAAGAGCAATCTTTTTAGCATGGTTTCCTCTTGGACAATAATGAATAATTAAACATTAACTGAAGATCTGATGATTATTTCCTGTGGATCTCAGGATAATGGGTTATGACACAGATGATATTATCACCACAGAGAATGGACAGGGGCTGCAGCACTCCTAATTATTCCACAACCATTCCACTTTTGTGTATTTTCAGCTTTATGCCTTATTTAGAAACCAAATGATGTTTGCCCTGGGCGGTGCTGCCAGAGTATCTGCCAGGCTAAGTGGAAATCCACAAAGCAGGGTAAGCAACAGACAAGTGAAAATGCTGTTTTCGCGGCGACTACTGTCACCTTGTGAGGTCTCTGGGCAAGGAGTAAATATAATTCCCAGTCAATAATTTGCTCTTCCAGTAAGTCAACTTTAGAACAGACACCCTTTAAGAATACCTTGCCTGTGATGTGCATATAAGGCGTTTCCTTATACTTAAGGAGAATTTTAAATACACAAACATCCCTCCAGTATTTCAACAGCAGTAACGTGTTTCCCTCTGCAAATATTCTGAGTTTCAAAATGTTGCATTTATTTATAAAAGTAATTTACTGCTTTAAAATCAAAAACACAAAAAACAAGATTCAATACCTTTTACATACATCACAATGAATACTATACAGAGAAAACAAACATTTATCTTCTTTACATTGATTTAAGTTATTAGACTTTTTTAACCCCAATCCTTTTATTTTTTAGGTACCTCATATCCATATGACAAAAACAGCACAATGATGGCCCATGCCCATGATAACATATACTTGTGGAGAGAGGTTGGAACAGTTTTGAGAAAGGCTGATAAAAATAAATGCTACTAACAAGTTGGAGAAGCATTGGGCTAACATTTAATTTTTAGATAAAAGAATGCTTTGGTATCATCATGGTCAAATCAGAAGCTTTCATGTTCTCTGTACAGGCACTCTGTGAAGTGCTGCTGAGATACTCTTTTTCCCCTTTCTCACCACCCCACAAACACATATCTTTATGGATACTTTACAAGATACTTCACTGATAAGGATAAGAACTATTTAGACAATTAGTCGAGGCAGTAGTACACCTGGAAGGCAGGATTTGAACTTAGGAAGTCTGACTCCAGAAGCTACATTATTTTCCACTAAACTAAAAGTCAAATTTAATTTGAAATGTGCCCCAAATTAAAACATCGATCCTGATTTTATTTCTAAGGCTTTATCTGTGAAGGTGCTCAAAACAAAGCATAAAGAAACCACATACACAGAGAAAACCAATAAAGTAGATCTATCTTCAACAAATCTCAATAATATAACAAAGTATTCAAACCTCATTACTACTTGTTAGAGAAACTGTAAACATGCTTCCCTAATAGCATTATCAATGTATTGTTGAATTTTTAAAAATGGAAATAAAGCTATGCATTTCTTTTAATCGTGTTTTTTCTTTAGCCTCAGAGAAGGCTATCCAGTTTAAAAAAAAATGGAACTGTTTATCCTTATAACTTTGGACACTTTTTATTTAGCCAACACTTCTAATTCCCTGTTACTTTGAATTGTCTTTTACTTTTATGTTTGCAATTTTATACACCCACAAATTACAAAAGTGTGAAAAATCTTGATGCCTAGCTTCATTCTTGCAGTTAATTCTCAGTATTATGAAAGTTTAAGAAAATGCCTGATCTTTATTACTTCTTTTTAATTTTGTGAGTTTCATTTGCTCCTTCAATAAAATTACTAATGTTTAAATTTAAAATTCTACAGTAGAGCTATTCATCCTTAAATTAACTCTGTTAATTATGTTTTTTTTGTTTTGTTTTGTTTTGTTTTGTTTTGAGACAGAGTTTTGCTCTCTTGCCCAGGCTGGAGTGCAATGGCAGGATCCTGGCTCACCGCAACCCCCACTTCCCAGGTTCAAGTGATTCTCCTGCCTCAGCCTCCTGAGTAGCCAGGATTACAGGCATGCACCACCATGCCTGGCTAATTTTTTGTACTTTTAGTAGAGGTGGAGTTTCACCATGTTGGTCAGGCTGGTCTCAACTTCTGACCCCAAGTGATCCACCCACCTTGACCTCTCAAAGTACTGAGATTACAGGCATGAGCCACTGCACCCAGACTAATTATGTTTTTTAAAATTACCTAACTGAAAAATTAGTCTAACAAACTGAGTAGAAAAACATTACTTTATATCAACTGAACAAGAACGATCAAACCAGTTTATTTTCATTATTTTTCAAGCTGTGACACCATATTATTCACATTTTTTTTTAAAGCGGATTAGTAGATGCCAGGGGCTGAGGAAGATAGGGAATGGGGAAGAACTGCTTTATGAGTACAGGTTTCTTTTGGGGATAATGGAAATGTTCTGGCTAGGACAGTGGTGATGGTTGCACAACACTGTACAGGTACTGTTACTGTATCTCACGTATTAAAATGGTAAATTCTTCATTCACATTAAATTTTCATTTATGCATGTTTTATATATGTTTATTTCATAGACTTTAAGATCCATGAAGGGAGTATCACCACACTGTGCAACACACAGAAGTCACTCAACAAACACTTTTCTATATAATCATAGTTTTATTGTTCTATTTTTGTATCTGCATTTTGTATCTCTAAATTTTAAGTTCACTTATTTAAGACATAATTTGTAGATATTTCTTTAGTCTTCCAAGTTTCTCACACACTGCTAAAGCATACAGAAAGTGCTGGATCCACAGATGTAATTATTTCACGTGGCTGCTTCTGTGAATTCCAGAGTGATGTGAGTATATCCACCCTTTGTCCACAGCACTGAATTCTCTCTGGAGGGCCAGCTCTAATGTGAATTTCCCTAAGAAGGCGTCCTAATCTCTCCTCCCTTCCTTCTATTTGCATACTCTGCTTCCCTGTCCTCTGTTCCCTAAGCACTTAGAGGAGGGTATGCATGGGTAATGAGGATACAAAAATCCTATATGAAACTTATGCATTTATCTGTTTCCCTTTACACTGTAGATTCTCTTAGAGAAGGAAATTTGCTATTTTCATTTTTGGATTCCACTGGTACTAGAGTCAATACGTATTTTTTTTAAAACAATTAATATACATATAAAATGAAGGTGCTTTGGTTTGACTGTGTCCTCCCTATCTAAGTTGTGTTAGAAACTTAATTCCTAATGCGATGGTGTTGGGAGGTGGGGCCTAATGAGAGATGTTTACGTCATGAGGACTCCATCCTAATGAATGGATTAATGTTACTGTAAAAAGGGCTTGAGGCTGCAAGGGTGCTCTCTTGTCATCTGCCTTCTGCCATGTGAGGATGAAGCAAGAAGGCCCCTGCCAGACGTCCAGGCCTTCATCTCGAACTTCCCAGACTCCAGAACTGTGAGAAAGAACATTTCTAGTCTTTAGAAATTACCTAGTCTGGGAGTTTGAGATCAGCCTGAGCAACATGGTAGAAATCCCATCTTTACTAAAAATATAAAAATTAGCTGGGTATGGTGGCATTCACCTGTAGTTCCAGCTACTGGGGAGGCTGAGGCACAAGAATCACTTGAACCCAGGAGGTGGAGGTTGCAGTGAGCCAAGATTGCATTACTGTACTCCAGCCTGGGCGATAGAGTGAAACTGGTCTGTGATGGTCTGTGACGGTTCCACATAGCCACACAAATGGACTGTGCCAGAAGGGTACTCTGGACATTCACAAGGAACTTCCAGCCAACCCCATAAATGGATAGAAGTAGTCAAAGATTTAGTTTTATTTGGTTTGGTTTCTTCAGAGCAGAGAAAACAATAGGCAAAGCCCTTCATGGTGAGCCAGTAACAGACAAAAAACTTCAAGCACGGGTTAATACAGGATGTTACACAAAACATTTTCATAGACGCTAGAAGTTCCAAAGTGAGAGACAATGTAGCTGAGTAGTTGCTATGGCAACAAAAATAAACTTTATACCAATATTCCCGTCATCATATAACTATTCTTTCTGCTTGCTGGGAGTTTTCACTGGTATTTGAGTCCAAGAAAGGAAAGAAAGAAAGAAAAAAAGAAAAAAGACATCTGAGGCTTATTCTCAAAGAAGAAAATAGGAAGCTGATTCAGTGACATAGGCTACAGCTGGTATCTCCTTTGATACAAAATAAATAGCTAGAGGAAATCCTCCTCTACAACAAAAGGTGTTTTTTTTTTAAATAATAAAAAATGGCATTTTTTTAATACCAGGCAGGTATAAAACAGGCAACTAAGATGATTAAGGAATCGAAATGAAGCAGTCACTTTAAAAAAGATAATAAATCTAATTTTTCAGATGAATAATGTCTTAAGTTCGATTTCCAGTGTTTCTATGTATTATATAAAAATAATTCTAGTTAACAAAGTTGAATTTCCTGAATACAGAAAAGAATTAGGAATATTTTCATACATGGATCAAAACTTCACAAGCCCAGAGGGCTATTCCTACACTGTATTTGGAGTCCTTTCTGACTGCTCATATTCCACACAGTACTTTGATACATGTCAAGTGCAAGGCACCTTGCTAGAGAACATAGGAAATATACTAAGATATGGAGTCCTGCAAAATACACACAAAATAACATCAATACACAATGTCCTAAAAGTCATGCCAAATAAAACTGAACGTATAACTGGGCAGAGGGATAGAAAGTCACATGCTGGGGGAGGTGAGGGTTGACATGGTCTTATGGGATATGAACTTGAGATGCTGAGGTGGACTGAGACATTTCTGGAAAACTAGATGTATGACCAGAAGCACGAGGAGCAGGGGATGGCTTGGAAAACAGTAGGAAGCTCAGTTTCTCAGGTGGCCCAGGAGAAGCTCAAGCAACAGTCAGTGATAACACTAAAAAAAATTGTTTTAATTAAAACTCTGGAATCACACATGAAGAGTCTGTAGGCAGAGTCTTCTTCTGTCTCCCTCAGGCCTGAGATCCAGAATCACTTCCCAGAATGGCTTCCGTGTCACCTTCCCAGATTCTTTCTCACCAACCCTTACCCACACCATTCTAATGACTTCCATTGTACTTCTTTAACTGCTAATTCCCAAAAAGCTTGGTTCACCATTCTTAACATTTTTTATGAAAGCATCCTCTACTTTCTTGCCTTAATGTAGCTTGCCTTTTTCTTGATTATACCATCATACACTTCTCAAATGGACTCTATTCATTCTCTGCTTGCCTCTGCAGACCAGGGAAAGGGAACAGTCAGCATTTTCCTGAATCCCTTCTTCACTAATGTATGACTCTAGTTCATTAACAACCACTCCTTTGCCCCCAAGGGTCTCAGCTACCAGATATATTACCACTTTAACACTGTTAATCACTTATCTTCGAGTTGCCTTCTACAAACACTGAGGAATTTGACATCTGGCTCATAGTAAGTTTATCTTTCCTTACTGCTATCACTACTCTTTAAATTTCAATGCCCATATTGATAGTCCGTTCAACATCCTACCTAGTTCACTGGCCTTTTCAAACCTGTACTTTATTATCATTAGGACCTTGTCATTACCTGAAACATCTCCACATCAGAAAAATCAAACTTACAAAAATAATGATTATAACATATCAAATACAAGTTCTGAAGATCTAACGCATGGCATGGCTACTATAGCTTAAAATACTGTATGATACAACTGAAATTTGCTAAGAGAGATCTTAACTGTCCTCATCACAGACACAGAAAATGGTAACTATATGAGGTGATGAATATGTTAATTAACTTAACAGTGGTAATCATTTTACAATGTAAACATAAATTAAAACATATATATTTTAAACACATATAATTTTTATTTGGCAATTATAACCTCAGCAAGGCTAGGAGAAAAAAGAAGCAACCATCCTCTGAATATAACTTCTTATACCTTTCCATTCCTGCATCCCCTGCCTGTGACCTTGAGCCCTGAAATAAATACCCTAACATCATTTAAATGCCATCCATCATTGAGTACTTGGAGAATCACCAGGGCTACGCTTTCACCTACAACCCCAATTACATTGCATCCTTGGTCTTCCAGCTTATATGGCTCATAACATCCCAACTTGTATTTACTGTAATACCTTCCCCACTCCCATAGAAGCTTCTGAAAAAAGGGAACTGTGCAAAATTATTCCATTGTTGATTTCATAGTGTCTTCTTTTATGACTTGCTTTTCTAAATTTCTACAACCAAATTTGAAATAAACTACTAGAATTTGAAAATGTGAGAAGCCCATTATATTGAATAAAAAAAAATCACTGTAACAGACACTCATCAGATGCTTTCCCAGCCTCCGTTTCATACTTTTTGCACAGGTTAGCAGTCCTGGTGACTAAATGGGATTGATTCCCATAACCTACCCACATAAGTGGGTACTGATTGGCCTAAACCAAGTAGAAAGGTCTTCCAAACTTACTACCGTGATTGACAAAACCCAAGCCTAAGCCAGCTAGAGGTTAACACTACTCTGGCCATGGGGATTGCTTTGGCCACTCGCTTAAATCTAGTTCAGAGTAAGGCCAAAAGTCTTGTTTGACAATCAGAGAAAGAGGTTTTCTTCTCTAAGAAAGACTGATATGCAGATGTAACATTTGGAGCTGCTGCATCCTTTGTGCTCCACACATCATAAGGCCTAGTTTCAAACACAACTCTGTACCTTAAAAAAAAAAAATCTACAAGTTGCTGATAAAAACAGCTTTCATGGAGGTTATGAAAATTACATGAGATACATGCAAAGAGTCTTCCACTGAGTTATCAAGGCCCACTTTCTCCCTCTAGAAACACTTATCAGCTGGAGAACAGATATAGAAGATACTATAATTTAGGCCGATTCAGTTTTATGGTTAGTGACATGTTTGGTAAAAGTTTGTCTAGGAAGAAGGAAAACCCCGAAATTGAGCTAACTATTGAAAGGAGTTAAAATGACTGATGTTGGAATTTACACAAAATACAGAAATAAAAGCATGAAAAGCCAGATAACTGGCCAGGCACAGTGGCTCACACACGTAATCCCAGCACTCTGGCAGGCCAAGGCAGGAAAATCACTTGAGGCCAGGAGCTCAAGACCAAGCCCAGCCTGGCCAACATAGCGAGATCCCATCTCTATGTTTAACCAATAAAGGCCAGATCACAAGAATAAAAAGTTCAAGAGATGTACAGAGTAGTAGAAAAGGTTCAGTAGGAAAAGTAGGAAAACAAGAATTTGTTAAGTGAGTGGAATTTCTGAATTTCAGAGGTATGGTAATTTCAGTTAGTAACAAAGGAGATTATCTGCAGGAGTAGAGGTTTACATACACACACACACACACACACACACACACACACACACACGGGTGCAGTGGTGCATGCCTGTAATCCTAGCTACTTGGGAGGCTCAAGTAGGAGGATCACTTAAAACCTAAGAGTTCAAATCCGGCCTGGACAAGACCTGGCCTCAAAAGACAAGCAAGATCTTGTCTCAAAACTAAAACAAAAATGAAACACATTAAGATAGGGTATTAGATTGGTTATACACCCTGTTTTAATAGAGATCATGAGGACAGGAGGTCATAAGGGAGTGAGATAAAACTGGCTGCAGATGGAGTGATGGTGGAAATGGGGGAGAAATGACTTGGCAGGTAGATGGAGGCCAAGAGAGTGGTCACGTGTGTTTAGCCAGATGGTATCCAAAGTAGTTAGAATTTTTGGTCATACATATCCTGTCTTACAAGGCTGATAGAATATGAAGCAAAAATTGGGCATGAGAAAACGCAATGTTACCTCTGTGCTAAGGAGAGTGAATATCTTCCAAAGGAAGTGCAATGTTTTTGAGGAATAAGAATATGTGGAGAAGGAGAGGGAACTGTGAGCTGAAGTTGTTTGGCATAGAGGGGAGCTCAGAGGGTATGTTAGAATACTTAGCTATTCCATCAAAAGTCTATATTTTGAGCATTTGTATTATTTCTATTCAGATTTAGAATAGGTGAGACTATGAGATTTAAGGACTACTTAACTCTCTATTTGAAACCTGATCATGAGCAAGCCTATTTCTCCTATCAACACCTAGATCATAATTGCAGACATGCTCTCTGAAGTTACCCCCTTTAAAGGATATTTTGAAAATAAAGTAATTGAGCAATTAGCTGGGTAATTCCCAAGTAAGGCTACTGCATTTTTTTGTTTTGTTTTTTGGCCTTAAGTTGACATTTTACACACATTGGACTGATAAAAAAACATGAATACTTCCAAAACAGCCAGCTGATTTTTATTTGTTTCTAAAGCTTACCATTTGTTTTTTCCTCCATATATTCAAATACATTAAGGGAAAATAGATGAAGGAGAAAAATACATAATTTCAGATTCTTGAATAATGTTTCATTGAATGTTGTTTCATTATAATGTTAATGAGAAAAGAAATCAATTCATGCTAGGGCCACCATCTGTGTGGAGTTTGCACTTACTCCTCATGTCTGCATGGGTTTTCTCCAAAATGGCTGGCTTTCTCTCACTTCCCAAAGATGTGCATGTCAGGTTCACTGGTGTGTCTACATTGTCCCAGGGTATGTGGGTGTGGGTGTATGTGACTGCACCCTGCAATGGGATGGCATCCTATCTAGGGCAAGTTCCTGCCTTGCACGCTAAGCTGTTGGATATGCTCTGGCCATTCATGACCCTAAATTGGAATAAGTGGGTAAATCATTATCCCACTTGATTTATTAACCTTTCTTAAATGTATGCAGGGCTCACATTTATTTTAATGTTTAATAACATAACAGTTTTGGTTTTTATTTAAAATTTTGGTGACGCTTTTGTGACCAGAAATGTCATAGGAACTTAGCTCTTGTTTACATCAAATAACCTATGGTAAAACTGGTTTTCTTATACATCATTTTAAAGCTGCAGTTTCACCAAACCCAGTGACAACATAAATTGAAGACTTAACTGTACAAAGAAAAAAATCTGAGACAAATATCTGAAATTAAATAGCAACAAAGAGCCTCCCTACTCAATTGTTTTTCTTAACTTTTACACTGGGTATCTCATACTTGCCTGCTACATATAAAAGCATTTAGTAAGTAAAGAAAGAAAGCTATAAGACTCCACAGGGAACTCCAGAAAAGAAAAGATGGGTTACATAATACATCATTGATCACTGACGGCAAAAATGCTTTGGAAGACTCTCCAACTCTCTCCAGAAACTAATTAAACTTTTGAGAGTTTTAGGCACCTGAACTAACAACAATGCCAAAAGACCAACTCCAGCTTAGGAATAATTTCCTTCTTTTGCACACTTCTGCATAACTTGAAATATGATATTATAACGTACTCTCCAAAAGATGATTCCAATCAGAAGTCTCCAGTTAAGTTCACATCCAAATTACTCTCCACTCAGAAAAGTTATGTGTATAAATACATACACGTAACAATGTATTCTATATGCATACTTGATTCTCTGCAGCCTATCTTTGAAAAAGTACAGAATACTCTTCCAGAGATATAACAGACTCAGAACACTCTCCTGGTGTTATATCTGCGAATTATTTTTTTGTTGGTATTTTAGAATTCAGAGCTAGAGTTTAGCTCTAGCATCCCTTGTCTTACTTGCCAAAATAACTTATCAAAATACTTTTTTAAAAGTTAACTACATATATTAATCAAATATTTTAAAATTATTTATTCACTGAGAAAGCCTTTAATGACGTGGTTAAAAACAAAACAAAATAAAACAAATAAAACTTCCACATGACACATGACCAGAAAGACAAAGGCACATTTTAATGACACCTGGGAGTGAGGGAGCTCAGGAAATACAGCAATGGAGACAAAGCAAGGTCTCATCCTGTTGCTACTAGATAGATAGATAGATAGATAGACAGATAGATAGATAGACAGACAGACAGACAGACAGTTTTATTTTTTTAATATGGTGAGTAACCTCCATACCAACTGTCTTCCTGTGTGCCTACCTGAATTGCAGAGGCTAAAATCCTAACTACTTCTCCTCCCAGGCTCTCTTACCTCCAGACATCTGTTAATTAGGTATGCCATCATGTATAGTGCTGTCTTTGTGATTCCTAGATCACAACTAAGCTTTAGGAGCAACTTCTCCTTCTTCCTGATGGTAGCAGAGGTAGCAGTACCTCTAGGAGGCCGGACAAATGGTGTCGCCAGACCTGAAGGCACAGGTAAGGTTCTACTGCTCCAAACTGCCAACCTTTTTATAAGTATTGAATTCCCTGTTTGTTGTTTGTTTTTTTGTTTGTTTCTTGGTTTGTTTAAAACAACTGGCTTTTCTCTTGATTTCTGAAAGTAAAAACTGACTGATCATGTACATTTGTATTTCAATATCAAAGTGGGTCAGATAAATGCTCAATTATTTTAATTTTTTAAATCCACAGCCTCTTTTGATAAACACATAAGAGCTGCTGCTTTAAATAGCGAGTAGATAAACTTCCCAAACCAATTCCCATTGGCCCTTTCCCTTTCTCTCTTTCCTTCTTTCTTTCTTTCTCTCTCTCTCTTTCCTCTCTCTCTCTCTTTCTCTCTCTCTCTCTTTCTTTCTTTCTTTCTTCTTTTGACAGAGTCTCACTCTGTGGCCCAGGCTGGAGTGCAGTGGTACAAACTCAGCTCACTGCAGCCTCTGCCTCCTGAACTCAAGCAATCCTCCCACCTTAGCCTCCCTGGTAGCTGGGATTACATGTGTGTGCCACCGCACCTGGCTAATTTTTTTTTATTTTTATTTTTTGTACAGATGTGGTCTTACTATGTTGCCCAGGCTGGTCTCAAACTTCTGGGCTCAAGCCATCCACTCTCTTTGGCTCCCAAAGTGCTGGGATTTAGATGTGAGCAACTGCACCAGACCTCTTTGGCTCTTAAAAGAATCAAGTAGCAGTTCAGCTACCACATAATTAGAATCGGAAGGCTTTTCACAATAGGATCATGACTAAGAAACAAATAACTCAAGTTCAAAAGATGTAAGGCCAAATTTAGACTCCATTATTCATTATGTAACCTTAAGTAAATCACTTAACCTCCAAGCCTTAATTTCCTCAACTTTTGAATTGAGTAGTACCAATCAAATAGTGTTTATGTTAAATTACACATGTAACGTGGAGTAAGCATCAAATATCATTAGAGGAAAAAGACATAATTTTCCCTTTTAAAGCATTTATAACATCAATTTTGTACTCATGCTTTACATCTAGAAGGATCACTTTTGAGCATATACTCTTTCCCCCTGGAGATGTTACTCCTCAAACATGCCTGTCCTGAAATCAATATACAGGAAGATGAAGTGATGTACTCTGCTCCACCTCAGGATTAATTCCATTCCTAGGCCCACCATATTCTGGAATCTCTCCTTGGAATGAACATTCCACTAGGAGACACACCCTACAGTTCCTCCCCATAAACATTCCTACCCCAAAACTCCATTCAACTCCCAATCAAGGATCACCCAGTCTGAAAAAATGAAAAGAACCACAAGCTTATCTTCTGCTTCTTACTTTCAAAAAACAGTCCTGAGATAATCAGCCTTTGGAATCCTACCAAAAGGCAGAAACTCTTAAATTCATGCCATGGGCCAGACCCCCGAGTAGAATGTAATTCAAACCTGTGAAAAACCTAATTTATTACTTCTGGAGTGATTTCTGCACTATTTAACTTGTTAAACAGAAATTTGTTTATCTAGAACATAACTCTGCTACATGATAGCGGTTTATAAACCTTTCTAAGCGAAGGTTTCAAGCTTTTCTTTAAAAAAATTTTTTTTCAAAAAGAGGGGAGTTTATGCCATCTTGTATTTATAGCAGTACCAAAACTGAACCTTTTCCAAATCTCATAAATGTAATTCTTTAACAAAACTCTTTAGGTATATTCATGTTATTTTGACATATATTTTATTATGCTGAAAAATACCAAAGGAAAGCAAATGAGAGATTATGATAATATTATTCCCTAATTTATCTATATTCTTATGTTAGATCCTTTTTGCGATCTTCAGAAAACTAAATGACTGAAATCACTAGTGATCTGAAAACATGCTCTACTTTCAGAGACTTTTGTTGTTATAACTTCTATGTTAAGTTCCTTGTGAAATTCCTTTCCAATATTAACAGGTCCACATGGGACAAGGAAAAAAATGCAAAGAAAAGAAAAATCATCCTAGTGTGTCATGGAATAAAAAAGACATTTGCATGAGGAACCATTTAACAATTCAAAATTAAGCCTATTTATAGCAGACTGGTAAGACAATAAGTGTATTCCTCTGTAAACTATGACGGAGTATGGAAATCATTAGCATCATCTACTGGAAAAGTAATTTTCAATTACAGATTAGGAATGCGTATGTGTTTTAAAATTATAAAAGTAATGTTATAGAAAGTTTTATCAGTTAGCTAAAATGGCTTTTTACATAATTATCAATCATAATTATTAATCACAATTAGGTTCCCCTCCATTTGGTCTTGTATTTATTAACACAAACAGGTCATACTTACTTAGAAATCATAGAGTAAATTTGAAGGAAGTTCACAGCAGAGCTCTCTTTGTTAAATAAAAGAATTGCCTGCCTATTTAAGGTGCCAATTCCTTTGAAAAGAAAAATCCAGACCTCAAAACTGAAGGGGTGGAAGTTGAACCACAGCCTTCTGATCTGTATCCTGGTGATAGCAGTACCTATCCTTACAGCGTCATTGTAAGGCTTAAATTATGCATACCATAAATCAACCCACAGATGCAACGTAAAAGAAAACTGCATTTGTCTAAATGCTCTGTATTAAGTGTAAGAAGAATGTCCTTGAGTTTTGGAGGTATGTTAAACCTAGGTAAAAAATTATACCTAGGTAAAAACTGGTAAAAATTTCCAGAAGTATACAAATAAAGTTCATTTCAGGTTATTGCAGAGGGAAGGGCAGCAGGATGGAGTAAGGAGGATAGGGAAGAAAAAAAAATTAGATTTGGGAAAATGCAGACACATCTCTGAAGAGTCATACAAGACTAGATCTAGAATTCTGACATTTCGGTGACGCTTTACTAGGCACAAGGATGGTCTAACAAATTTAATTCCACTTGTTCAGTCAGGTGCACACTCCTGAACAAGGCAGTGACAGGGAGAGGAAAGAGAAAGAACAAGACTTACTGGGGCTCGGTACATACGCAGAATGAGTACTTGAGTTTCCCAGGAATTGCAAGACAATTTCATCCCCTCACGTGAAGTCACAGACCTATTGCCCTAGAATGCTCTAGTGTTCTTCTATTAAGTTAACACCATTTACATGTAAGAGCAAAAGACATTGCTGAATTCACAGATCTTTGCCCCACACAAGTACTAATGTTTAAGACTTAGTATTGTTAAGAAAAGCAAAGAAAATGAATTATTCAACCTTCTAAATCAATGCCAAGAGCAAGAGCCAATAAAAACAAAAGTGAATTGTGAGAAATACTTATCACAATGACCAGTCTTCACTAAGCCCACTTCCTTCTAGGACTCTTCTCATCTTCGTCTCTAGGGAAAGTTGGTTCCACATATCAAGTAATCAAATATGCTTATTCTGAAAGGGAAACTACCCTAAATGTCTCTTTAAAGGCACTCTTTTATAATAATGTTCTAAAGGAGAACATTTAGAAATAATGTTTTTTAAGAAGCAATACAGTATTTTGAAGCACTCACAAGGCTAAAAGGATATAAACTGAAAATTATTTTACAGAAGAATATTATGCATATATATGAGGAGAGTGAGAAAGGAGAGACAGTACATGGCAAAATAATACCTTTTTACTTTTGACAAAAATATGCAATTCCCTCAAAGTTTAGTAAGTAAAAATGAATTCAATGTTAATTGAAAATATTTTTCATGGCATTATTGTTAATCATTTCTATTAAGTCATTATATTTTATTAAATTAACCATTGCAAATATCTTCTAAATCTTTCTTACCCCTACAGTAGATTAACAAATGACCAGCTCCCAGTTAAATTAATTCTCTCCAGGATCATAAGCTATGTCTTCATCACAACTTCTTACAGGCTTTAAAAGTCTATTTGTATTTTTCTTAATCATACAGAACATACAGGTACAATATCTAAGGTGTTTTACTGTTTCCTTGAGACTAAAGGTACCACATTAGAAAGCCTAAAATGGTAAATGCCTAGTCTTAGAGAAAGCCTGATGGTAAATAGTGTGATCAACAATCTTAAAATATACATTTTCCTTAAAAACTGAATTATTTCAAAGTTACACTTAAAATTAAATTTTTTAAAATGTAAAAAGTTATGATTCTTTAATATATAGTGATATCAGACATAAGAAGTAGAAGGATGTCAGACTTAGAAAGTCTTCAGTTTTGAGGTCTGGATTTTTCTTTTCAAAAGAATTAGCACTGTGAATGGGCAGACAATTCTTTTTCTTAATAAAGATAGCTCTGCTGTGAACTTCCTTCAACTTTACTCTGCCATTTCTAAGTATGACCTTCTGTTTATATTAATAAATAGAAGATCACATGAGGATGTGAGAAAGGACATAACTAAGATGAAAATGAATCAACATGAAGAAGTGAAGAGCATTAGCAGAGAAAAATCAGTGGACAAACCAGGATAACCAAAACAGCA
Organism: Aotus nancymaae; assembly: GCF_030222135.1. Lineage (NCBI taxonomy): Eukaryota > Metazoa > Chordata > Mammalia > Primates > Aotidae > Aotus > Aotus nancymaae. The sequence continues at coordinate 47,651,450 of NW_026988442.1, read as the reverse complement.
TTTCATTTTGGTACAAACAAATGCATACAGAAATCAACCATCTAGAATTCTATACATTGAGGAAAATAGGAATAAACTCTGGAGAAGTTTGCTTTATTTTACTTATGCATATTAATATCTTCTAACTTTATATAATGAGTATTGTTTATAGTAAGGTATTTTTAATATATATTTTCTATAATAAAAAACTTTAATAACCTCTTCAGGCAACCAATCTCTTATAAAATTTTATGGTGTGTGATGACAGATGAAGTTGCTGCCCTTCCAAAAAAAAAAAAAAATGGGAGAGGGAAGGGAAAGTCAAGGGGGAAGCATCGCTTGAGGCCAGGAGTTTGAGGTCAGCCTGGGCAATATAGTGAGACTCTCATCTCTACAAAATGTTTAAAAATCAGTAAGGTGTGGTGGAGCACACCTGTAGTCCTAGCTACTCGGGAGGCTGAGGCAGGAGGATTGCCTAAACCCAGCAGTTCAAGGTTACTGTGAGCTATGATTGCACCATTGCACTCCAGCCTGGGCAACAGAATGAGACCCTGTCTCAAACTTTTTTAAAAAGAAGGGAAAGGGATTAAGTGTCAATAAAATTATCTGATGAAAAAATTTAATTGAAACAATTTCACATTTGATATTCACCATAAAGCTTCTAAAAGTCAATGCTATTCACAAGGCTAGAAGGAAAATGTATTAGTTCTGGGAATTTTGTTGATGCCATTAGTTACAGGTAGAATGTCAATGTAACTCAAAATCCTCTCAAATGCAGACATTACCACACTAGGCAATGTAAGGCTTCCCTAATGGCTGAAATCTGCCAAGTTAAGTGGGAGACAGGGTGATAAGAGGTAAGGGAGGGCAAAAGATGGAGTTGCAAGCTTCTCCCCTTAAACTACAACCCAAAACACCATCTGCCACCAAGATGTCCATCAATAACTTGGGACCAGCTGCTACAAACCTAAACAGCTTCCAGCAGAATTAAGAGATGTTACGAAGAGAGTTCAGCATGTCTTTCATGTAACATAGGCACGATTTAAGTTCTTCTAAATTTTACAAATCAGAAGATAAAGTTGTATGCAGGGCAAATTGAGTATCAAGTTCATGTTTTACATAGTTTCTAGATTGACTATGCTGGCAGAACTCGTCATTTTTTCAAAATGAAAGATGCTGTGTGAGTTATCCCCAGCCTCTCAGTTCCAAATGTACCCCTTCTGAATTCCTTTAAGCACCTCTCCTTTAAAGGAAGTATGATGTTAGGCCTCCTTATAGAGGGCTCTGAAGGGACACTGTAGAGGAAAAAGTTCTCTGGGATTTCCTGCCTGGCCTGGGGTGGTAAGGGGTGTGGTTATGAAGATATCTGGCAGAGCCTGCACTAGCCATAGTACACAATGCAGTCGATCCAATTTTGCAGCCTCTCCTGGAAATAACCCTTCTACTTTACTTTTGTTATACAAACGAAAATGCTTACACAGACTAAATGCTCTACAGGCCTCCTGTCTGTGCTGGTGTCTGGACTCCCTGGCAAGGTTTAATTAAGGGACCTTGCCTGCCCACAGCTGCCTGTGGCCTGGAAGGTCATGCGTCCAGCAGCAGCTCCTTCCACAACTTCCACCCACACCTTCACCACCCATGCCTCCCTATCCCCACCATCCCGTGCACCAGGAATGACTTCTGTTCTGTCTAGCACTGGGAGTCCTGCACATGTATGCCAACTGTTGCTGACTGCCTGCTCCTACTTGCACTCCAGAGGGTTGCCTATTTGCGCAACAACTCCAAACTAGGTTGAGTCTGGCTAAATTTCAAGCTTCTCCAACAGGCTAAAGCACACCTTCTCCAAGTCTGAACCCTTTACAACTTTGTTCTTCCTAGATTGCTTGGTCCCAGCCCTAAGGTGTCATATGTTTCCTTAGACATACTCTTTTATCATAGTTAATAATTCTTTGTATTAAGCTTCTCATTTAAGCTATTGTGTGATTTCTATCTCTTACTGGACTCTTACTGCTACAGATGCCAAATAACATAGTCAGTTTTCTCAGAAACATGTAATAAGAAATTAATATAAACACCAATTGGCCTATAACTATGTATTCTGCCACTTCTCTGATCAGTCACAAGCTCACCCTACAGACTAGAATGTCCAAATAAATTCTTCATGGGCTTCCAATGACATTATTATGTGATACAGATGAGCTAGGGCTTAAAACACTTCTGTCACTCTGACATGGCATTCATGTATATCAAAAGACAAAAGTTAAAGGAAGATGGGGGAAAAAGTGAGCCTGATGCAGGGCTACTGCTCTGCCAAAACCCTATCCATAACTTATTACTACTCAGCATCTCAGCTTTAAAGACATGTAAACACACCTGGGTACTCTAGCCAAAAACTATGCACCATATTAGATAAGCTAATCAGTTTCCTTGCTACTCATTGAAGTTGAACGTTAGCAAGTGATTTTTTTCAGCAAGTTCTAAGCTATTAAACTACTTACTTTTTTGCTCTATCTATTGTATAATGAAGGCACTATTGCTTATGCCACTATACGGTAGGCATAACTTTGGGTCCCTGTAAATATATTCTTGTTAAACTCACTAAACAAGCCTCTGAATTAAGTAGGTAAATCAACCATACATAAGACAGAAAAAAACCTTAAGATTATTAAACAATATATCCACCATTTTAAAGACAGAGCTTAGATTCTGACCTTAAAGTCTATGCTCTTTCATTTCCTCATGACCATGCACCCAATCTGACTTCCAGATACTCATCCTTCATCAAAATGAGGTATAACTGAAATGCTAGTGAATTTTTTTGAAGAAGTTCTCATTACATATTTTTCTTACTACAGTACATATTTCTTCCAGAAAAGCAAAAGGGAATTTAGAGCACTATTCCTCCACTTTCGAAAAAGCAAGTGAACACCTTCTTCCTTCATAGCAAACACAAAATTAACCATTTCTTTACTTTCTTTTTCCTTATACATGAACATGTAATCGCAGATACAAATGTTACTAAATATCTTCCATTTTAGGGAAAACCAGATTGGAACTGAAACTATATAACACTATATCATTATACTAAGCCAGAACATGATTAAAACTTACATTGAAAGGATCAATTATTACAGGAGATTGGGTCAGAAATCCATGATTATACTGGCTTGTGCCCGACATACCTAAAACCTGTAATAAAGTGACCAAGAAATTTAACAGAAAATGTATATGCCTCAGTTACAACGTAAAAGCTTTCAATACTCTCATTGCAGAATTCTGGCTAGATAAATCAGCTTTTAAAGCAGTAAATTAAAAAAAACATCTAAGACTCTTATGTAAATTAAGGGAGTTTGTTCCTTCTTTAAAATATCTGCCTTCACATCTCAGCATTTACTTTGTTATATAAGTTTTAATTGTGAAATATCAAATTATTCTCATAGACATACAAATTAATTTTCTAAATATCGAACCTCCACTTCTCGCTAGAGTTTGCCAAGGCTGCCAGCAGAAGCAGTCTCACATAACTCAAACCTAGTTATGTAGATACAACACTATGATTCCTCTTCTTTTAGAAAAATTGTCACAAATAGATTACTTTGATATCACATACTCAATTACAACTACTCAAGCCAAAAAAGGTTAATTTTCTCTAATGAATACTTAAATGAGACCATAATTAAAGGCTGAGTATTCAGGGCTGGGAAGAGTTGTAGTGTCATTTTCTTGACAGGGAGTGGACAAGCGAAGACTGCTGCAAGATCTCAATAATACTCAGGTGGACTATCTGCTAACAAAACATATGTAAAATGTTTGACAAACTATTTAGTTTTAGTCACAGCAAAAGAAACTGGTCTTGCTTCAAGTTTCAGTTAAGAGGGGTAAGCAAGTGGTTGCTTACTCTGCCTTAACAGAATGCAGCTATAAAACCCAGACAGAATGCATAAACCAATAATTTGAAGAATCTGAAAAATAATTTGAAAAGCAGCTGAACAACTACTTTCCCTCTCCAGTATATCCCAGCTTGGATTCAATGCAGGCTAAACTCAGAAGCAAAGGATTAGAAGGAATACAAGGAGATGCTCTATAGCTCAAGGCCAAGGAAAGGGAACATCCCAGAACTTAAAGTAAAATTAAAAAAAAAAAAAAAAAGCACTCCTAATGCACAGAGGGGGTTGCCCTCTTTTATTGATTGAAAATGAGAAATATCTCCATATAACAGCAATAAACGATTTTTTAAAATCTCCAAATGAAAATACTTGACTGTAACTCCATCAAAATATGTAGAGGATCTGTATTTTGAAAGCTACAATACATAGAGGAAGGAAATCAGAGCTGACCTAACTAAATTCAGAGCCATATCCTGTTCATGGATTAGAAGATGGAGTACAGTGAAGATTCTTTTCAAATTGATCTGTACTTTTCACACAATTTCAGCCAAAACTCCAGTGGGATTTCTGTAGACACAGACAAGAGGATATTAAAATATACAGTATGCTAAAGGAACAAGAACTTAAAAAAAAAAAAAGAAAATCCCTCCCTGTCTCCATGTGTTCTCATTGTTCAACACTCCAGAATTTAAAGTAAAATATAAAAAAAAAGAAAAAAACAATCCCCAAAAAGAATAGTAAGCTGGAGAACCGATACAACTCAATTTCAAGACTTATTATAGAGAATATGTAAAATATATTTAAAATGTTTTACAAATTATTTAGTTCTAGTCACAGCAAAAGAAACTGGTCTTGCTTCAAGTTTCAGTTAAGAGGAGTAAGCAAGCTACAGGAATCAAAACAATGCAGCATTGACGAACAGACACTTAGATCAATGGAACAAAATAGAGAATCTAGAAATAGAGCCACACGAACATGAAGCAACTTGTTTTTGATAAATGTTTAAAGGCAATTCATTACAGAAGGATAGTTCTTCAACAAACAATATTGGAATAATTGGACTGTATGCTATAAAAAATGAATCCAGACCTAAAGCTTATACCTTTAATAAAAATTAACTCAAAATGATTAATACAACTAAACACAAAACTGAAAACTGCAAAACTTTAAAAAAAAAGAAGAATACATTCATGATCTGGATTTAGGCAGCAAGTTCTTAAACAAGACACCAAAGTATAGTACATGTTTAAGAATTGGTAAATTGGATCTTATCAAAATTAAAAACTTTAGCTCTATAAATACACAATTAAGAGAATAAAAAAAACAAGCAACAGTCTAGGAGAAAATATTTGCAAGTCACATATCAGACAAATAACTTGTATCCAGAATATATAAAGAACTTAGAATATTCTGCAGTAAGAAAATAACCCAAATTAAAACTTGGCCAGAGACTTAAACAATTCTCTCCAAAAAGGATATACAAATAGCAAATAAGCACACAAAAAACTTTTCAACATCAAGTGCCTTTATGAAAATGTAGATTAAGAACAAAATGAGATCTTATGACATATGTATTAGAATAGCTAACATAAATACCAATGATACTATGTTGTTAAGGATGCAGATCAAATAAAATTCTCATGTACTCCTAGTGGAATACAAAATGGTACAACTACTCTATGGTCTGGAAGTTTCTTATTAAATATACCATAACCCAGCAATTTCTCTCCTAGGCAGCACACAAAAGAAATGAAAATTTTGTACTTGAAATAAAAATACTGCACTTGAACGTTCTATTCATAATGACCCCAAACTAGAAACAATGTAAATGGTATTCTATGGGTAAACAGATAAAAGAAACTACAGTACATCCATACTACAAAATACTACACTAAGCTATAAAAAGGAACTGCTGACACACGTAACAGTTAGATGAATCTCAAAGGCATTATGCTGAGAGAGAGAGAGAGAGAGAGAAAGAGAGAGAGAGACAGAGAGAGAGAAACCAGTCCTAAAAGGTTGCATACTGTATGGTTCTATTTTTAAAACATTCATAAAGTCAAACTACAGTGACAGATAAAAGATCAGTGGTCACAAGGTGATATTGATAGGTTAGGGTCTCATTACAAAGTAACAGTAAAGGTTTTTTTCTAGAGCGATGGAACTAGTCTATGTCCTCATAGAGGTGGAAATTTTATGAACCCGTGCATGGGTTAAAGTTCCTAGCACTGGAGCTGAGTATATCTGGAATCCCAACTCTGGGAGAATAAGGGAGGACTGCTTGAGGCCAGGAATTCAAGACCAGCCTGGGCAACACAGTGATACCTCGTCTCTACACCCGCCCAGCCAAAAAAAAAAAAAAAAAATCAGAAACGTAGCTAAGTATGGTGGCAACACACCTATAGTCCTAGCTTCTTAGGAGGCTGAGGTGGATTGCTTGAGCCTGGGAATCTGAGATTACAGTGAGCTATGATCGCACCACTGCACATCAGTCTGGGAGAGAGACCAAGACCCCATCCCAATTTTTTTTAATGTAATAAATTCCTAGAAGTGTACATCCAATGAAAGTCAATTTTATTGCATGTTAATTTGTTTAAATGGACTTATATTCAAAGTTTGAATAGCCTTAACTGATATCCAGACTGCCACACAGTTTTCTATTTGTGCCTGTCCCACCTCCATTTTAAAGTAAAAGTATCTGTGACAGGAGAAAGAAATCACACAAGTAAATAATACTATATTTATTTCTATTATCTGTGAATATGCAGTATATTTCTAGCAGAATAATGGCATCCAGAAGCTGAAAGAAGATTGGGCTACAGAGCAAGCTCCTACAGACACAACCAATCATTTGAACCACATGTCCTATTTCTTGAGCATTCAAAAAAAGAAGAAATGATAATGTATCTTCTGATTCTTTGTAGCTGCATTTGAAGTAAATATGAAATTCCATTTTAGCTTAGAACCTAGAGTTTAAAAATTAAAACAAAATTTAAGCAAAAAAAGTTGTAAAATATTTAACATCTTTTACATTTGTTATAGTCAACTCTCAAATTAGATAGCAGATTAAGATTCACGAATGATTGCTAATGACAAAAGAAAAGTATATTTGTAGAGAAATGTAAATTGTTAAGAAACTCAAAGTAAAAGACTTCTACTTCTGTAAACCTCACATGCTTACCATGTGTCAGGTATTTCACGCAATACCTGACACATGGTAAGCATCCATCATAATTTCTTTCTTTTTTTTTTTTTATCATACTTTAAGTTCTGGGGTACATGTGCAGAACGTGCTGGTTTGTTACATAGGTATATACGTGACATGGTGGTTTGCAGCATCCATCACCCTGTCATCTACATTAGGTATTTCTCCTAATGTTATGCCTCCCCTAGTCCCCCACCCCCTGACAGGCCCCAGTGTGTGACTTCTGCTCCCTGTGTCCATTTGTTCTCATTGTTCAACACCCACTTATGAGTGAGAACATGTGGTGTTTGGTTTCCCATTCCTGTGTTAGTTTGCTGAGAATGATGATTTCCAGCTTTATCCATGTCCCTGCAAAGGACATGAATTCATCCTTTTTATGGCTGCATAGTATTCCATGATGTGCCACATTTTCTTTATCCAGTCTATCACTGATGGGCATTTGGGTTGGTTTCAAGTCTTTGCTATTGTGAACAGTGCTGCAATAAACATACCTATGCATGTGTCTTTATAGTAGAATGATTTATAATCCTTTGGGTATATCCTCAGTAATGGGATTGCTGGGTCAAATCGTATTTCTAGTTCTAGATCCTTGAGGAATCACCACACTGTCTTCCACGGTGTTAAACTACACTCCTAACAACAGTGTAAAAGTGTTTCTATTTTTCCACATCCTCTCCAGCATCTGTTGTCTCCTGATTTCATAATGGACCATCTGATAATACCTTTAAACAGATAGGTCCACAGATAAAACCTGCACTTCTATAATGTAGAATATAGTTCTATTCTACATTATAATGTAGAACATATAGAACATCATAATGTAGAATATAGTTCTTTAACTGTTCAAACTTCTATAAGTTTGAACAATTCATACATGAAAAAGGGGAATGTGTATTTGCCACTAATATATTTGAAGGCAAGAGATGATGGAAATGTGGAAAAACTGAGTTTACTTGGCCCAATACAGTAGGAAAAAGCACAGAATTGAAGGGAGAAAGGGATTTTACTGAAATCAAGAGAAGGTTGTGAGCACAGCTTCCATTGCCTCACACACTAGATAGTGCTGACTTTCCAAATAAGGTCCATTGGGTGATCTGATAAAGTTAGAACAAACGTATGTTTAGGTATTTAGATATAGAAAATCTGTAACAAATTAAAAGTCTGGGATAGTTTATTTTAATATTAAGAGTTTTTAGTCTTTGAAGTATCTGTATTTTGATATGTAATTATTTTGAAAGTCTATAAAATTCCCTGAAAAACATCCAGTTATATTTACAAGTTGGGAATAACATTTTAAACTAAAACTTACACTTAGGGAATGAGAGGGAGGAAGGAAGGGGAGGGAGGCAAATTGAAAAATGAATAATTAAAGGAAGATACGAATAGAAGTTTCCTAAAACCAAATAATCGGGTGACATAATCAGTGCTAAATGATCTTTCTCTTTCTGTAGAACAGAAATTGCCACTTCAAAACTTATAGATTATAATACATAGATTTTTAATTCAGTTTTTATGACAAGTATTTCCTCAAATATAAGACAAAAAAATGTCAACTATTATAAAGCTTCAGTGATCTTCTGGAACATAAACTTGGTCAAAGGATAAGGACTAAAATTTTTGGAGGAAGTTAGAAAGTAACTTTTACTATATTTTAGATATGTCAAAGTTTTTGCATATTTCTCTGCCTCTCAATAAATGTATTCGTAATACGTGATATCTTTAAAAATTGCTCATCATATGAGATTTAAAAAAAAACAAAGTATGACAAAGAAAAGTAGCCTTGCTTATAATCCTTCATCGAACATATTTTTAGATAAGTAGGCTTATAATATATCTTTTGTCAACATTGTACAAAATATCACTTTACTTCTAAAATATGGTTTTAATCAATTTGTCTTATCACAATAATGTATTATACACACGAGGACAGCCAAGGTAGTAAGCCCTAGAGGCACTCAAAGTTAGTCACAATAGTGACAAGCAAATACCAATAGTCCAGGCCCAGCAGACGAGCCAGGTAGCTATTTAAGAGCACATCTCACCCATGTTAGAGGCAGAAAACAACTTCTTGAAGAAAGTGAGGGCTCAACATACTTGAATAATGAGAAAGACACAGTCTAATGAAGGAGGAGATGAAATTCCTCTAGATACTCGTGAGAGACAGAGAGAAATATCTTTCAGGAACAGGGATAGCAGGAGATAAGGCTGGGGAAGAGGACCAGGCCCCTATCAGTATCTTACATGACCAGTGTGAGGACTTACCACACAAAATAGAAAGTACATGTTTTAAGCAAGAAAATGGCAGAATCCGAGTTGCATTTTAGGGTGCTTTTTTTGGTGGCAATATGAAAAATGATTTGGAGGAAAGTAAGATCAGAGACAGGAAAACCAGCTGGGAAACTGTTGGAGTCATTCAGACCAGCAATTTCCAGACGTATTGGATCATACAACTCTATGAGTAAAAGAAAAAGAATTGACACAATTTATAAATAACATGTGCTGCTGTATTCAGGGTGCTTTTTTAAAAAATGAAACTGAAAAGAATAATAAAAGTTTGCTTATAAAAACGAAAGTCTATAATATGAAATGTCTGTTTCATATTATATAAAACAAACACATAATATGTTTTATTAATGATATATTTTTAGGAAAAGTGAAGTAAATCTTTATTTCAAATAGTCTGATAACTGCTTTTGGGGGTTCAATTCTTATCAGTTCTGATCATTTCTTATAATGTGACTGACAAAAAGTTGATTGAAAGGATAACCGTCAACTTTGCTATTTTCCTGTGGTTCACGTGTGCTTGTATTTTCACTGTATTCAATGCACAGCCTCTTTGCAAACATATTCACCTGCCTGTCATGAAGATTAGTTAATAAATAATAAAATGTGTAAAACACTTACGTGGTTTACATAACCTGCATTATTCTGAAAGATGTTAACTACGCCGAAGCCAACAAGGCAACTCCTAGTGCAGTTCAAATGGACCTGTCCTCCCAACAGCCTAATTCTAACACTGTATATGGACTCTCTGACCCACAAAGTAACATTCTAGTGCCTACCTGTGTTTATTAATAAAGATTAACTTCTGATTTTAAAATTACATATAATAGAAGTTCTAGTGCTTTCTTTTCCATGCCAGTAAGATGACTTTTATGTCTCTTATAAGAGACTTTATATGTCTCCTTTCTTTATACGTCTCCTTTCTCTGTAGATTCGACTGACCTAGAAGACAAATGATGATGGCCTCAAGTCGCTAAGGAGAAAGGATGTAGATTTTTCCATATTTATTTTTCAAGTTATAAATTTTTAGAGTAATTTAAAGCTTACAATAAAATTGATCGAAAAGTACAAACATACTCTTTGCATCTCCTCCCTAGCACACACAAACAGTTGTCACTATTATACACAAGTTGTATCAGTGTGGTAATTTTGTTACAACTGACGAACCAATACTGACACATTATTATTAATGAAAGTTAATAGTTTACGTTAGGGTTCACCACTTTGGGTTGTAGCTTCATTGGTTTTAAAAAAATCATTACTATATCATACATCACGGTTTTACTGCCCTAAAAATCCCATGATCTATTTACTTGTTCTTCCTCCCCATCCCAAACTCCCATAACGACATCCATTATGACATTATTCTCCTTTTCATTACATTTTCAAGAAGTCTATTTTGCCCTTCCCTTAAAAATTGGCTACATAGGGCTGAGCACAGTGGCTCAGACCTGTAATCCCAGCACTTTAGGAGGCCGAGGTGGGTGGATCACCTGAGGTCAGGAGTTCAAGACCAGCCTGACCAATATGGTGAAACCCTATCTCTACTAAAAATACAAAAAAATTAGCCAGGCACAGTGATGAGTGCCTGTAATCCCAGCTACTCAGGAGGCTGAGGCAGGAGAATCACTTGAACCCGAGAGGCAAAGGCTGCAGTGAGCCGAGATTGTGCCACTGCACTCCAGCCTGAGCAACAGAGACTTCGTCTCAAAAAAATATTTAAAAAAAGGCTAGTTTTTCAATTCTACGTTTGTCAAATCATTAATTCCTACTTACATATGTATTATTTACTTCCTCTCCATATATTTGTTTTGTTGTTCCAGCAACATGAATTGAATTTCTTAGTCCATGTTCTCTCATTTTCCACTTTATTAATGTAAATGCGGTACAGATATTTATTTGCATCTAAGCATCGTCTATTAATAATATTAGCATTGTTGTTACTGTTTATACCTGTTTTGTTTGATTTCTTCTTTGCATTCAGGATAATTTAATTATTCTCCTATTAATTTCTCCTCTAAGCATTTAGGATAATTTAATTATTATTTCCAAATGGTTGAGTTTATTTTTGTTTGAGCTTTATTTTATTTTGTGATGGAGTCTCGCTGTCTCCCAGGCTGGAGTACAGTGGCAGGCTCTCAGCTTACTGCAACCTCTGCCTCCCAGGCTCAAGCGATTCTTGTGCCTCAGCCTTCCAAGTAGCTGAGACTACAGGCATGTGCCACCATGCCCAGCTAATTTTTGTACTTTTAGTAGAGTTGGGATTTCACCACGTTGGCCAGGCTAGCGTCGAACTCCTGATCTCAAGTAATCTGCCCGTCTCAGCCTCCCAAAGTGCTAGGATTACAGGCATGAGCCACTACACCCAGACTGAGCTTTATTTTAAATAATATCTTTGGGTCAAAGAATGTCTCTGTATAATTCATATTTGCGTAAATGAACTAGATTTTCCTTCTGGCCCAATCTGTAATTCATTTTTACAACCTTCCTTAACAAGCCCATTTTACTTCAGTTTGATGCTTTATGGTCTTTTGACTTGGTAAATATTTTTTAAAACTACATCTTTGCTGTGTTATACAATAGCTTAGGGACTTAGTGATGTGTATAGGCCCTCATAATAAGGTTTGCAGCTTTTGAGTCTAGTTCTAATAGTTTTTCCTGTCTCCTCTCATTTTCGTCATCAGTGCTTACTGTTAGTGCATCCCGTCTGTAGCAGTCTATCTTCCACCATTCTAAATCACCATTTCTACCATCTGCCTTTGGTTTTGAAACCCAATAGCTACACGTTAGGATTAAATGTTAAATAAAAATGGATGAGGCTTAAACTAAGAATCTGTTAATGTCTTTAAGAAACATGCTTAAATTTTGTGGTATTTCCTTTAGCTAATCTGACATTATTTTCTTCTTTGTTTTTAGTTTAGTTCTCTAAGAAAGAGTGTAAGTCTGACTAGATTTTTTAAGCACTTAAGCCCATTAAAAAAAAAGACAGCACTATTAATTTTTTAAAAACCTTTAAAATTTTAAGTAAATAACTTAAAAGTCCACAGTGTTTTACAATCTTTGGTATATCACTGCATTTGAAAGGAACTATCACTAAGTGAAGTTGTTTCAACCAGAAATAGCCGGTTTGTTGCCCCACTCACATATTCTTAAAAAGTAAGAACAATGTTTCTTTTTATAGCCAAACAATGTGGTACTTTCTACAGCATTCACTAAATAGTCTCAAAGTACATTGGAGAGCAGCACTAGAGCAACACTTGGAATTCATTAATCACCAAACTGTCATCCTCAAAAAAAAAAAAAAAAAAATGCCAATATATGAAGTACCTGAAATATTCCCATTCTTGACTATAACAGTATTTTGTTGACTTAGAGGATAAATTCTATCATTTAAATTAGGTATGAATAAAATTTATATTTGAATTTTAATAAAAGAAACTTCAGCAATCTGTTCTCACCTTAGGATATAAATCACAGAGTTGAAAGATATGTGCAGCTTATATATTTTAATATTCTGGTAGGTATGCTTGATAACGTCCATAAAAGCCATTTTTAAAATGTTCAACCACAAAGGAAATAAATATTCATTATTAAGTATCAAACATAATTAACTCTTATTCCTACATGTAACAAAATGTCCCTAGCCAGCAAAATCCCTATTTCTGAGGACATTCTGGAGATTGCTATTTAGCATCCATAAAATTGGGATATTGACACAAAAAATATTTTGTGGGTCTAAAATTCTGTAGGATTCATTGCCTAAGCCAAATGACGAATAGTTCAAAATTATAGAATTTTTCTTTCAATAAAAATAGCCAAGTCTCAGAGTATTAAGGACAATCCAAAGACAACAATGACAGGAAGATATTTAACCTCTAAAGAACTGACTTTAAAATTTATTGTATTTTAGACTTTTTGTTATAATGAACATATATAGTGAACATAAATAGTGACAAAACAAACTTGCAATTTTTTCCTCATTGGCTCCATGCAGAAGGCATAGATAGATCTGTGTTTGATCAGAGCTGAGAATCTACTGGCAATGGAATACTCTGCAGATAGTAGGTGCTTAATAAATATTTGTGGCATGGCTGTATCAGTCACCATCCTGACTTACAGGCAAGGGTTCCTATAATGACACTCAGCTGTCTATCATGAAGAATCTATGCACATTTTACCACAGGATGGTATTTTTGTGTTGTTTGCCAGATTTATCAAAAACTACCACAGGTTTTCTCCCTCTTATTCTAAGACCAGAACAAATCAGCATAGTTGGGTTAGGCATCTCATGAGCCACTTTTTTCCTCTGTCACAATTTCTAAAGAAAGTCAGCACTGAGGTACACAGAGATGTGACATACTCAGTGTTTATGTGTTTATGATCAGACTCTGCTCTGCCTTGGTCCACAGAGAACTGCAGGCAGGAATGGAGTCTGTTTGGCTGGTATTTGCTTTTCAGAATTCCAGACAAAAGCTTTCTGCTCCAGTTTGTACTATAAGCATAAACAAACAAACAAAAAAATTCATGAAACATGGCACTTGGTATCAACTTAAAACAGAAATGTATTGCTGTACCAACAATAGGATAGCGTATTCTTAGATTATTATATAATTGTACTTTGTTACATACAAAAACTATTTTTAAAGTATCTAAATAAGCTGTCGAATTAAAGTGACTATTAATACTCATTTCATTAAACAGATTATAAAATAATTTCTTTTGAAACACCTGGAGTCAGCACCTTTTAATAATTTGAGTTGCCCTGACCATGATATATAATTTCTCAAATACAGGTACTGTGCACATTTAAGCTCAAAATTTTATGCAAGATATTCACATGGCATTAACATCAAATAGAAAGAACTAAAATTTTATATGTAAAGAGCCACACAATTCTAGTAATTATTTAAACTGTTTAGTAACAATTTTAACAAAAAGTCTTCTTTTAAATAAATGCCAAAAGAGCTCTTTAAAAAATCATCTATCTTATTTTACATTGAGATGTTTAGAAAATTTTACTTACTTTAGAAAAAATAAATCAATATCAAATATACTAGCATATGCATGAGAGAAAAAGGATTTAATATGAAAAAAAAAAAAAAAGAATCATTCACTTCTCTAGATCCCAACCCAAATGGATATCATCTTATAAACATGATTTTTCATTACCTATAATTCTAGCAGAAAGAAACATCTTTTGATTCTCGATTATGGAGGATTTTCCTTTCTCATATTTGAGATACATTTAAGATTTTTTTTTTTCTAAGAGATTTGAAAATTGGATTTGGGGTTAGAGAGGTATGTTCTAGAAATATAAATCTGTCTCATACAGATTTTACATTTATCTGAAAATTTGTTTTTAAAATTTTCATTTCTAAAAATCCAAATTATAAAATAATCAAAAAATAATTATGTAAGCATGTGCCATAGAAAAAATAAATGACATATCAATGCAATTGAACATAATGTAGGTAATAAAATTGATGGTTATAACAATATAGAAATGTTCATGATTATCATAAAATTATAGAATGCAAATTTTTAAAACAAAGGGAACACCCTATAATCAAAAAAGTTGATTATTTTGGTATGGTAACATTTAAGGTAATTGTTCTATATTTCATGAATATATTTTAATAATTTGTAATTCTCCAAATTGCCAAAGCTCGAAATTCTTACTATTGAATTTTATTCAAGTTCTCTAAAGGGAATTCAGATATCAGAGATATGGTTCACAGTGAAAGCTTTAAAAACAAATCCTACCCAAAATTAAAGTTACTTGAAAAGAAATATAAAGAAAAATAACAAAATATATGACAAGCATGTTGAAATATATGAAAATAAATACATGAAGCATGCTTCAAGCATCAATTTGGCAGAACATTCTTACTGACTTTGAACAGAAATTGCTTAACTTCAAGTGACATGTTACTGAACTGAGGACTAAACAAACCTAGAGTTAGTCAAATAAGAAAATGGCAACCAAAACTTGCATAATAGATATAATCCACGTGAAAGAAAACCCCAGGGACAACAGTAGGGCACTTCTGATTTACAGAAGTATTGAATTAGTGATGCAATTCGTGGCATAAAGGACAAAATAAGTGAAATAACAGTCATTGACAATTGGGAGTTCAAAAGAAAAGTCAGATCTGAATCTGAAGAAGTTTAAAAAAAACACCTTAAAACTATTTTTGTTTGCATGTTTCTTCTCGTGATTGCACAAGATATGATGAAAATAGGACAAATTAATTTAAATTATTTCAATATCATTAAATATAAAAACTAAGCAATAATGAATTGTGTTTTGAATTGTTCTATATCTCAATTGTGATAGTGGCATTATGACTGCATGTGTTTATCTAAACTGGTGGAACTACAGGTAATTTTACCACATGCAAATTATGCATTAATTGAAAATTGTAAAACACTGTATCAGTTTAATTGGCCATGATTTTCCTTCAGTCAAATATACATAATGGTGAATCTAAGATTTGATGTCATCCTAGATTTAATGGAATACCATGTATCTAAAGATTGACTCTAGTTAGAGGGCTAGAATTCCATCATTCGTGACCAGCGCTCTAATTGGGTTCCAGTTTGTCTCTCAATTTCTTGCCTCTATGATTACTTATTTTAAAGTGGTATTCTGACACCTATAAAAGTCAAAGTTACATTTTTTAAACCCCTATCTGAAAGACACTTAATGATGGAATCAACAAGACATAATTGAAAAAACGGAACACCCAAAAAAGTATATCCAGTTAAGTATATCCAGTATATCTGTCATCAAGTTAAGACTAGGAATACATAAAGAACTTGAGCAACAGTTTGCAAAAGTTCACCAAAAAGAAAAAAAAAGTTTCATTTATCTCCAAATTGAATGCTAGAAGCATCTACAGTTGCAATTATCAATCTAAATTCATAATCCTCTCCTCTGTGGTAGCATTTTCGCTGAGGTTCAGCAGTTCACATAGACTGAGATGTCAAGACCTGTTTCCTTTCATTCTAAAACTAAAATACCTGTAGCATGGCTATGATTTCTCATGAGACTCTTCTTGATTAGATTCCAATTTGTAGTAACCATGGCAACCCATTTCAAATTAAGGCTCTGAAAAAAAAAAAACACTCTTCTGACATCACAACTAGCTGAAGATATTTTAAGACTTATACTATTTTCACCAACATCTAGCAACACAAAGAACAAAACCTTTTTTTTTTTTTTGAGACGGAGTTTCGCTCTTGTTACCCAAGGCTGGAGTGCAATGGCGCGATCTCGACTCACCGCAACCTCCGCCTCCTGGGTTCAGGCAATTCTCCTGCCTCAGCCTCCTGAATAGCTGGAATTACAGGCACGCACCACCATGCCCAGCTAATTTTTTGTATTTTTAGTAGAGACAGGGTTTCACCATGTTGACCAGGATGGTCTCGATCTCTTGACCTCGTGATCCACCCGCCTCAGCCTCCCAAAGTGCTGGGATTACAGGCGTGAGCCACCGCGCTTGGCCCAAAATCTTTTTAATTTCTAACACTGTATTATGCAAGAAACTAGGTCAGCTAGTCAAGAACACTTGAATGTCACTTTTACACAGAAAATTAAAATCATGATGTATACAGGATTTTTTAATATCACCACTCTATAGAAGTATTTTAATCAATTCATTTAACAAAAGTGAGTTAACTGGCCAACCATGTGCTAGGTATTTGTGATCTATGTAGTGAAGTAAGTCAGGCATGCATTGTCCCTGTCCTCCTAAGATGTTAGTAAACTACTTAGTTCCTGTCTGTTACTTATCAGTTTATATTCTAGAAACAGTAAATTGTTAGAAAAAAATCTTCATAAAAAGGTGAACCAATAGTATTTTTGTGACACTATAGAGACAACAACAGACTAATGGTTAAGTGAATGTGAATGGTTTCATACCGTTTCTCCCACGACCTTCCAAACCTCCTGTAACTCTGGCAAGAGTTCACCCTTCCCCGCCTAGATTTCTTCAGATATAAAAACAAGTATCTTAGCACTCATGTCTGAGTTATCATAAAAATAAAATATATGTTAAGCCCTTGGTACAGTGCCTAGCATATATTATAGTAAGCATTTGATAACTTAATTGACTGATAATAAAAATTGTAATGCTGATTTATTTTAGTTTTGAAAACACTTTGTAAAAAGAAAGTCATTGTTGAAATAAGCATTATGCAGTTACACCTATTGTATACTAATATAGAAATAATTTAGTTTTTTAATTTCCCATAAGTATGGCATAACCAAATTCATTTATACAAACTCAATAAATTAGGACTTGATTATTCACCTAAAAGATTTCACCGATTCTTTTAAATAACAACATTTTTCAGTACTTAAGACCAAAAATTAAATTTCCAAATTAAAAAAAAAAACTGAACTAAACAACTTTTCTAAAATTAGATTTTAGAAATTGACATATACTTCTAATTATAATTCTCACAGGCCTATCATCAAATGGATGGATATATGCTAAAATATTCAATAAATACATCTTCACTATATTCAGTTACTACTTTAAGTTTTGTAAACCACAACTAAACAGAACAATATGCTAATGTGAATCTACACTGTCATATGAAATCATGGTTTAATCAACAAAGATCTCTTAGTAATGCATTTATTTTAACCACTAGATGAACAACCATGTACTCCTTGAAAGACCTCACAGGGTAACCAACGGTACAAAATGTATAAAGTCAAACTGGGCATTCAAGAAGCTTCTCAGGCAAGGTTTTTATCTTGATTCATGGTTGCTTTTTTAGCTAAACAGAAACAGCATTACTTTCATTATGTAACCAGTTACCATCATCCAAATGGAACATCAGCAGTGTTGGTTATTTCTCCAACTGACTGCTGAGTTGGTGGCCCTTTCAAGCATCAACAAATAGTAAAAAGTCATGAGCTAATTATTAAATGAAAGCATCTCCATGTCCCGTAAAATAAGAAATGAACAACAAAGTTGCAAAATAAATACGGGGCTTCCAATTTCAACTCCAATGTTTACTCTCCAACATCACAACTGAACTTATTGAGCTCCTGGAACATCTCAAGGAATTTACAGAAAACTGTGTGTAGTCAAGCTTAAAAATTTAGCAAAATCTTTCTTATATAATCACATGATTATATCTATTTTATGGAAATGGATAAGAGGAAAATGACCAGGAAACAAAATTTTAGGGACTTACCTACGTGTGCTTTACATGGCTATGCAAAATGGATTTTAATCTGCATTTTATAAGCTAGGGGACAGAGGTTGTGAGAATTAAGTAACTTTCTCAAGGTTACCCAATAAGAAAATGGCACATCCTTGATTCACATCCATGTCTATGTGACGAGGTCAGAACAGGCACAAGGAATGATACTTTTATAAAGTTCTGGAAAATTAACCTCTACAGAAAATCCTACACACAACATATACTAAAATAATACATAATTTAAATAGATGAATCAGAGTAGTAGGGTAGTGAGAATGAATTACTTTGGAGAAGCTGCTTCATTTCTCATTGTCTCTGAGACACCTTTCCCCATTCGATAAATTGGGACAAAGATAGTAGTATCTCTCACACACAGTCATTATAATGATGAAATGATTTAATATTAATATATTCAACATACCTAACATTAGACCTAGTATCTAATAAGGTCTTAATAAACAACTGGTTGATTTTTGTATTATTACTTATTCTTATATATAAAATTAAAGAGTCTTTACTTTCTGCTGGGTCATCAATTAAGAAATATTCGAGGAAGGCATTGGGAGTGTCTTATCTTTCATCCTGATGAAGTTTGACACATAGACACTTAATAGTCACTGACTAAATAAATCAACTAAAATTTTCCATATATATTTATCTCAATGTATGTATATTGATGGAGAGTAAAATAATAAGGTATTCCTTCTGCTAATCTTTCTTTTTTCCCCACAATAATTTATTGATTCAAAAGTTTTCTGAGGATACAATATTTCCATAGGAAGTCCTACTTGGTTAAAGAGAAAGAGGGGGAAAAGACAGAATTTCCATATATCATATAAAGAAAAAACAGGTAGATATGTACATATAAGATACCTCAATTCAGTCTTTTCTCTATTAAAAGTAAACTAGCAAAGACCTGGAACCAACCCAAATGCCCATCAATGATGGACTGGACAGGAGAAATGTGGCACATATACACCATGGAATATTATGCAGTCATCAAAAACGATGAGTTCATGTACTTTGTAGGGACATGGATGAACCTGGAAACCATCATTCTCAGCAAACTCACACAAGAACAGAAAATCAAACACTGCATGTTCTCACTCATAGGCGGGTGTTGAACAATGAGAACACATGGACACAGGGAGGGGAGCATCACACACTGGGGTCTGTTGGGGGGAAATAGGGGAGGGACAGCAGGGGGTGGGGAGTTGGGGAGGGATAGCATGGGGAGAAATGCCAGATATAGGTGAAGGGGAGGAAGGCAGCAAATCACGCTGCTATGTGTGTACCTATGCAACAATCTTGCATGTTCTTCACATGTACCCCAAAACCTAAAATGCAATTAAAAAAAAAAAAGTAAACTATACCTCAACTTTGGAAAAAAATGTATAAATTCGCATTGTCCTCTAAACCTTCCTCTACCCTTCAATTAAGTTCTTTTAATTACCTGTCCTCTAATTATATGCAACAAAGGAGCCAAAAAGTGACTATATTTGACATAAGTGTCTCAGCATTTAACCCTCTTTCTCTTATCTATTATTCAACTTCATAGGTTAACTTACCACGTTGACCTCTTGAGCATCTACAAGCTAATGAGCTAGTTTGGAGAAGGGCAGACACTGAAATCACTGTTTCTACTGTGAGCTGGCGAACTAGATTTGATCTCCATAGCAGCAAGGTGATGTCAGAAATGCATACTTTCCAAGCCAAGGTGGCTCATGCCTGTAATCCTAGCATTTTGGGAGGCAAAGGTGGGCAGGTCATTTGAGGTCAGGTGTTTGAGACCAACCTGGCCAATGTGGTGAAACCCATGTCTACTAAAAATACAAAAATTAGCTGGGTGTGGTGGTACACACCTGCAATCCCAGCTACTTCCGGTGGCTAAGGCATGAGAATCCCTTGAGCCCGGGAGGTGGAGGTTGCAGTGACCCGAGATCATGTTACTGCACTCTAGCCTGGGGACAGAGAGATGCCTTGTCTCAAAAAAAAAAAAAAAGGTCCACAGATGCATGCTTTTCAAATGCTTAAGGCAAGAGAGCACAGTGATGAAGAACACAGGCTTTGAAATCAGACAGATCTGACATTTCCTGACTCCATCTCTTACTTAATCTCACTTAAGAAAATTGTATAATCCTCAGTTTCCTACTGTACAAAAAGGGATAAGACATGAACCCCATGGGGTTGTTGCAAGAGGATGTGAAAGTGCTGCCCTAGTACTTGGTATTAAGAATATCAATAAATCATTAGGATTATGACCTATTTTTAAACAATTTTCAAACAAAGTATTACCACTATCCTAATTGGTTAAAGATCCATGGGAATTGTTTTTCCCCAAACCATATTACTCATTCTAACACAACCTCAAGCACTCACCCAGATTCCTCTACCTGACACATACAAGAGAAGGCAAGAGGTTAGAAAAGACAGACAACTATTTCAAAGACTCGAATTCCCCCAGTGCACCCTTCTTTGCAAAAGTAAAATTTCTTAGACCATGAAAATCCTAATTATGGACAAAACAATTTTTGAAAACCCAGTATGGACAAAACAATGTGAGCAAGTGCTACTGTAGGTAAAAAGAGAAATCTTCCACTAAGAAGTTTATAATTTTGTGAAAAAACAAGCTTGTATACAAAAACATAGAAGACAAAAGGTAATATACACTCTGATAAAGTGTCATGAAAGAAAAAGGGAAGAAGAAATGCATCTGGTTTGAGGATCTGTAAAAGCTTCAAGGAGAAGGTGGAATTTGGAAGTGGGTCTTGAAAAATGTGTGGATTCCTCTGAGCAGTGAGTTGAGCCAGTAGAATTCCACACTGAAGAAACAGAAGGCAAAAGCAAGGAGGTGTGAAATTCCCCAGTCTTCAGAAGCTACAGTTGGCAATCCAAGTCAGAAAAGAATGTGGGTGGAAGGATAGTGTGAGAGATAAGGCCAGACAGGACAGTTAGGACCAGGCACCCTGCATTCTCAATGCCTTCTACAGAATCTGGCCTTTACCGTACAGACAGCAAAGACTTGTGGGAAGAGAAGAAAATCTTGACAGGAATTGACCCATAGTTTGGAAATAACCCGGTAGTGTATTAAGTTTAAAAAAAATTAAAGCTGAGGGCAAGAAGAGGTCATCAAAATAGCCCATACCTAAACTAGAAATTGATTTTTAAAGAATACCATATTGTAAGAATCCACAGAATTTAGCAATTTATAATCCTTATAAAAATGTGTATCTTTCATTCAGGATAAAGGTCAATGGTTAGCTTAGTGGGACTAAGACAAGAGGGACTTATCAACATGCATGGCCAATAGTTAAAAGAACCCCAAGAGCTGCTAAGTGGAGGTTCAATATTAGTTACAAGGGGTTATCTACACTCTACTAAACAGGTATCATGTGGCAGATGAAACACAACAGCCAAGGTCTCAAGGCACTTTGTGGCATGTGTAGAAGTCAGGATGGGATTTAGCCAAGGTTCCCAGTGAATCTTTCTGATTGATAGCAGGTTTACAGCTGGTTGTGGAGGCCACAGAACTCGGGATCCAGGTCCCAAGAGGAAAAGGTTAGGAAAAGATTAGCAAAGCCGGCCAGGGAGTCAGAACCAAGCTCTATGAACTGAAGTTAAGGGCAGGACTCCAACGAGGTATACGCAAACATCCATAGGCTTGTTAGGAAACACTATAGAATCTGGCACATGAATGATGAAAACTCACTGAACAACAGTGTTGCCAGTAGCAAGAATAACTCATAGCCACTGCCACTCGTGGAAGAGGCTTTCTCTGCATTAACCAACAAGCTTTTGAACTAAAATTGGGATGTATGAATGTGAACTTGTAACATGAAAGCTTTCCTGAACTTCTAACTTAAATTCCCTTATCTGAGTGCAATGGTATATATTTAAAAAAAAAAAAAGAAGAAGAAGAAGAAGAAGAAGAAGAAGAACATGGACTTAGAACAGTGGTGATAAAAATACTGTTTATCTAAAAATAAGATAAATATTAAAACAAAAATTCTCTTCAGTCAACCACAATATCTGGAGAACTTGCACAGTTTCACCTGTAGCCTCGCCTGCCCTGCCAAGCCTGTATGTTCTCCTTGTGCTAGATTACTCCTCAAACTCCAACATTTACGCATCACTTAGAATATCTCTTCCTTGACTGGCTTGGCAACTCCCATTACATCCTTCATTGTCACTGTAAGACCCCAGTGGCCTCAGGCAGAACTAATCACTAAATGAGTTCCTACAGCATATTCTACATACCTCTCCTGGGATAGGATCTACCTGTTCCTCAAGTTCAGTGCAAGAGTTGCCTCTTCCACAACCACACATGCTTGCCTTTATTACTGGCCTTGCCATAGGTAATATCGTATCGCTGAGCTATTTTTTACTTCCCAATTATGAACTGCTCATGAGCCACATCTACATGCTGGTCATCCTTTTAAGTCTAGTTTCTCGCACAAAGTAATTTATCAATACGTTGAATAAGTTACATCATTTAATTTTTCCAGTTTCTCAATCACAAATAGGGCTTTTTCATGTTAATCTTTACTAAATGAAGATATCAGTCCTTATTCCACTTGCATATTCTAGTTGTGTTGACAGATTTTGTTTAAAACTAGAGAAGTATGACAGAAGTGTTTTATTTTGTGCAATATAACAGTGGAGCTCTAATAAATTAATCCTACATATATCCTTAACACAAATTTTTAGTTTTCAATGACAGCACACCATTGTCTGCCCACTTAAAAGGTGCCAACTGTGAACAAGGCTGAAAGTGTTTATCTTCACCATCCCATACCAAGAATTCCTATGTCCTTTTGGGCATCACCAATTATATGGAGCCCATCAAAACCTGCAACACCCTTTACTTTCCAGACCTTTCCTTCCATTTGCCTAGGCACCATACTCTAATACTCACATTGTACACTACTTCAGCTCTCACTTATTAAGAAGCACTCTGATAGCACTAACAGCTACTAAGTATCTATACCCTTTGCTTACAGTACAGATTATTCCTATTATAGCCCATATTACAAAAGAAGATGCTGAGACTTAGGCATATAAAAACATAACCCAAATTACAATGCTATCAAGGGGTAAAGTGGGATTTTATTTGATATTACTCCAAAGAGCCAGTGGTTCTCAACCTTTCCCATGATCAGAACCATATGGAGGGCTTATTATAGAGATGGCTGGAATCTGCCCTCAGACTTTCTAATTAAATACATCCAGAGTGAGTCTCTGCGAATATGGTTTTGTTGTTGTTGTTTTGTTTTGTTTGTTTGTTGAGATAGAGTCTTACCCTGTTGCCCAGGCTGAAGTGCAGTCAGCACGATCTCAGCTCACTGCTACTTCTGCCTCCCAGGTTCAAGCTATTCTCCTGCCTCAGCCTTCCTAGTAGCTGGGACTACAGGTATGTGCTGCCACACCCAGCTAATTTTTGTACTTTTAGTAGAGTTAGGGTTTCACCGTGTTGGCTGGGCTGGTCTTGAACTCCTGACCTCAAGTGATTTGCCTACCTTGGCCTCTCAAAGTGCTGGAATGACAGGCGTGAGCCACCACACCCGGCCTGAGAATGTTTCTATCAGGTTTCCAGTTGATACTGACGCTATGTACTAGGGACCACACTTTAAGAACCATTTCACAATACCATAGTATGATTTAGTTACATTATATTATATTATGATACCATAAGTTACTTAGTTGAAGACA
Source organism: Aotus nancymaae (assembly GCF_030222135.1). Lineage (NCBI taxonomy): Eukaryota > Metazoa > Chordata > Mammalia > Primates > Aotidae > Aotus > Aotus nancymaae. Next base: position 47,627,165 of record NW_026988442.1, on the reverse strand, counting down.
TCTGGTTAATACAGTAGCCCTCAAGATAACTTGCTCTTAACAGACGGAACCCACGAAAAAAATCTTCCCAATGATAAAATGTGTCCTGTAATAGGGAGGTGAGACATCAGGGGAAGACAATAGTGCTGGGAGTAGTTCCTGAATGGAAAAATGCAACAAATATATATGGAAATTGAATGCAACTAATCAATTCCCAATTCTAAATGCTATTTGGAAAAACACATACTTGAAAACAGACCAGAGAATTTTGAAAAATAGTGACCATATGATTTACCCTATCAGAGCATTAAAACATACTATAAACACACCTCAAGTAAAAGACTGATAGAAATGCAGAAAAATCAATGAAGCAGAATGGAACGCCTGATACCAAACACATGAATAAAAACAGATTTCAAGGTCAGACATGGTTGCTCATGCCTGTAATCCTACCACTTTGGGAGGCTGAGGTGGGCGAGTTGCCAAGTTCAGGAGTTCGAGACCAGCCTAGACAACATGGTAAGACCCCATTTCTACTAAAAATACAAAAATTAGCCAGGCATGGTGGTGCACACCTGCAGTTCCAGCTACTTGGGAGGCTGAGGCATGAGAATTGCTTGACCCAGAAGGCAGTGAGCTGAGATCATGACACTGCACTCCAATCTGGGTGACATAATAAGAGTCTGTCTAAAAAAAAAAAAAGGATATCAAATATTATAAAGGTGTTATTTTGAGTCAGAAGGAAAAGATTAATTGTTCAATAGGTAGTGTTGAAGCAGTTTTTAATTTAGACTCTGTCTCATAACAAAAAAGAATATACTTCTTTATTTCTGTCATATATATATACATATATGTATATATATATTGAAATGGGGTCTTGCTCTGTCACTCAGGCTAAAGTACAGTGGTGCAATCACAGTTCACTGCAGCCTTGACCTCCCAGGCTCAAGTGATCCTCCCAACCTTATCCTACTAAGCAGCTGAGACTATAGATGCATGCCACTAGGCCCAGCTTTTTTTTTTTTTTTTTCTGGAAGATACAATATTTCATTATATTATCCAGGCTGATCTCAAACACCTGGCCTCAAGAGATCCCCAGCCTCTCGAAGTGCTGGGGTTACAGGCATGGGCCACCATGCCTCACCTATTTCTGTCAAATATTTAGTTTATCATAAATTTAAAGTAATATTTTAAAGACTTATAAAGTGTTAGTATTTCCTTTCCAAGAAAAGCAAAAATAAATAGAATTGTCTCTAAAAAATAATGAAACTAGAATGCTAAAATGTTTCCATAAACAAAGCTGCATAATAAATAAAACTAGTAAAATATTTAGAAAATGTCATAAAGCATCAATAACTTTTACATACTAAGAGCTTTCATAAAGTCAACAACAGAAAAATGGATACACAAACATAAAATCAATAAAGCATAAGAAGTGAATTTACAAGGGAAAAATTTAAATTAAATATTTTGAGTTTCTCAAACATTGTATTTTAAGTTTGTCAAATACGTAAAAAATACGAAGTTAAAATAATGAGATATTTACTCTGATCAGATTGGAAATCACAAAGGTTGACAATGTAAAGAAACAAAATTTAATGAACCTGAAAAATGGGAAAATGCAATGAAAGCTCAAGAGATGTCAGGAAATGTGCCAAAAGCGTCAAACACAAAGCAAATTTGAAGTAGAGAAAAAAATTGTTCAGAAACTTGTGTTTCTACTGTTTATAATCATGGGTCCAGGTTTTCACTGACTTTCATTTAAAATTTGCCCTTACCTTTAAAAGCTGTGAGATTTTTTAAAGGTTTTTTTTTCTTTTGCTAAGTTATTTCCATGGGGGTAAAAAAGAACATCCAGTTTTTTTTTTTTTTTTTTTTTTTTTTAAAGACAGAGTCTCACTCGGTTGCCCAGGGTGGAGTGCAATGGCTTTATCTTATCTCACTGCAACCTCTGCCTCCCAGGTTAAAGCAATTCTCCTGCCTCAGCCTCCTGAGTAGCTGGCATTACAAGCACCTGCCACCAACCTGGCTTCTTATTTTTAATTTTATTTTTTTTATTTTTAGTAAAGATGGGGTTTTGCCATGTTGGCCAGGCTGGTCTCAAAACTCCTGACTTCAGGTGATCCACCCACCTGGACTCCCAAAGTGCTGGGATTATAGGCATGAGCCACCGTGCCCGGCCACAACTGGATATTTTAACTTCATGAACTCTAAAATGTTTCTCTATTCAGAACAGTCAGTTGGAGTGAGGAAAATGCTGTTATTGTCTTCCCCCACCCCCCAACACACATACTTATTTTTATTTATTTTTTTTTGAGACAAGGCCTAGGCTAGTATGCAGTGGAAGAATCACATCTCACTTCAGCCTCTACCTCTCAGGCTAAATTGATCCTTCTACTTCAGCCTCCTGAGTAGCTGGGATTATAAGAAAATGTCACCACACCTGTTTAATTTTCTGTATTTGTTATAGAGTTGGGGTTTTGCCATGTTGCCCAGGTCTTGAAATTCTGGGTTTAGGTGATCTGCCCACCTTGGCCTCCCAAAGTGCTGGGATTACAAATGGTCACCACACCAGTCCTGCTGTTATTTTCATAAAATTTAAGAATACTGTCAGGAAGCAATAATACTTTACAAATCTCTAAAATTACCTAGTTCTCTGAAATCACAAGATAGTAATATATTCATCTCTTTCACCTAGCTTCAGTAAGAATGCCTGCATTTATCATTAAACACACAATTTCCAAACATGAGCACACTCTAGTGGGCTACCCTCTTGCATGATCACACCTTCTTGCTCCATGACCTCAAGGTTCTCACCAATTTTCAGCAGTTTATGAGCAGTGGTAACCTGGTTAGGATTCCTTAAATAAGAAAAAGTGCAACTCTCTGTTTCATGATTAAAATAATAATCTGCCTTGCTTCAGAAATGACATGGCCAATTTTTAATTAGATGAGTATCCATGTGGAAATGAATGTGACCTGACATGAAGATGGCGCCACAAAGCTCAGTGAGAAAGAACACCTTCAAACAAATGCCCTCCCACTCTCCACACCCAAGGGAATTTGTGCTGTCAAGAGAACTAACCTCGTCAAAAACACAGAAAGAAAATGCATAATCTATTCAAGACATATATATTATCAACTATCTTACGCATTGTTTATAATGCAAAGGGACTCTTTCTAGCTTAAGATGTAGAACTTATGCGACGACTAGGCGACCACATAAGTGAGTGTTCCTAGTCTGTGTACAAGAGATAAAACCCAAGCCATAGATATGGGAGGAACAAAATTAAAACTATCTTCTTACACAAGAGGACTCCCTTACAGACTCAAAAACAAGGCCTTTTCATTAGGAACCATTGCCAACAATAAAGTTAGATAAAGAACTGTTTGGCTAGTTGATTATTTTATTTCCTACAGGAAAAGGGAGTTATTATAATATACACATTGTTTGTTCACTATCTCTGCATCTTACCGAGTAGAAACGTTTCTAATGATTAAGGGCTGGAAAACCTGCTTACCGAGAATCACATTCCATGAATTAATAAGTTACAAAACTACCTAATTTATATTTGGAAAACAATTATCCTAAACCAAGTATCAACTATTAACTTACTAAATAGAAACAGAGAGTGGGGAGCTTAAACCAGTCTGTGAACTTTTCCTATGGCTGATGTCCAAAAACATTAATAACTTAGCTACAGACATTTAATCACTAAATGAAAATCATGATCCATGAGGTTTATCACTTTGTCAATATTTCATGGTTCTACATATAAATGCTTCCAATTAATATCCATGAGCCTATGGAATGAGTAAGTTATCCTCAATTTCAGCTGGAAAACAAAAACAAAAACACAGATGCAAAGATGTTTATTTGTCCAAAATCTCATAACCGGTCAATGTCTGAGCCAAGATTCAACCGTAGCTCTCCCTAAAATGACACACCGGTGTCCCCTGGACTATTCTCAGGGTCTCCTAATTGTCACTTCACATAAGAAGTCACACATTTAAGGCAACCAAGGTGACTGCTAGAGTCTGGTCAGATGAAGAATAACCTCCACTGTCATCTGATGTCAAACTGTTGGCTCTGCCTCTGTGTCTGCTGAGCTGGGGGCCCTGGAAGCCCCAGGCAGGGAAGGGATCGACCAAAGCCAACCACCTCTTGCTGCCTCAGCGATAGTCCGCATATGCCTCCTGGGTTGTTGGATATTCGCTTTAGGAATTTTCCCTTTGGCATCTCACCATCTCACTGGCCCTTGCAATCCACTGCCCCTTAGGAAGGTAGTATTCTCCAAGTCTTGCCATTAATTATCTCAAGCTGAAAAAGGCAGGGTTGAAACCTGGTTCTGGTCAAGAGAAGTCAAAATTAACTTCCCAAAGTCTAATGAGATGAACTAATCTCAAGGAAAATTTCAATAGGGGTTTAGAGAAGGTATATACACGTTTACATGCTCCATAATCATGTAAGTTTTCTGAAAAGATTATTATTTTTATATTATCATTTTGGAGACAGAGTCTCACTCTGTTGCCCAGGATGGAGTGCAGTGGTACAATCTCGGATTACTTGCAACCTCCACCTCCTGGGTTCCAGCAATTTTTGTGCCTCAGCCTCCCGAGTAGCTGAGATTACAGGCATATACCACTGCACCTGGCTAATTTTTGTATTTTTAGGAGAGATGGAGTTTTGCCATGTTGGCCAGGCTAGTGAAAAGTTTTATTAAGATATCTTATAAACCAAATATAATTTCATCCAAAGAACAACGACAACAAAAATTGAAACTGCATAGTAAGTGGCATTTCAGAGATTTGGACTTTCCTTATTTTAAAATAGTGAGAGTATTGTTTACATTGCCTTGAAGGTTGTTCAAAGATATCTATTTTCAATACGATTCAATCATGTTTTCATTCCAAGCAGTTATTTTATTCCATAAGCATAATTTCTAAGTACTGTATAGTAATATTTTCAACACAATTGGCCATTAATGCCCAGCAGTGTCTGACACATTATTTATTTAACAAATACTTATCGAAAATCAACAAACCGTTGATTCTTCTTTTGTTGTTGTTAGAATGGGTTATCGATTAAATGACTTCAAACCAAATCCTATACAACAAATAAGTTTAACTCTCCCTGTTAAATCAATCCCTGTCCACAGACCCAATTTCTTCACCCTTCAAGAAGACTGAAAATTTCCAAACCTCTTACCCTCCTTCACCACAGCAAAGATTAATAACCAGTACTCCTCATGTGCCCAGGCTTCTCCAGTACAGTCTAGGGACCACCCAGGCTATACCTGAATAAATGCATACCTCTGAACCAAGTGTGTAGTTACACACGCAGACACCTAACTTACCAACCCATTCTCATAGGTGACTTCTTGTATTTTCCCCTGAGAACATCTCTTCTCTGTCATTTCTATCCCATGATGGCCAATCACAGGGGATCTTATACATCTTGTACAGATTTCTCAAAACTTTGTGATGGCTTTTGCAGTTTCTAGCTGTGTAACAATCTGTGGGGTTGGTTTCCTCACTGCAGCAGGCTTTGTAACCTTTCAGATCTGGAATCACTTTCACCCAAATGGAAAACTCATACTCTTTCACATTTAATGATTTCATTGGAAACTGCAGAAATGTTCAACAGGTGAAAGGTTGAAAAAAAAATGCAGACACACACATACACACAGGGTTTGCTATGTAACTATTTCAAAACACATTTTTAAAATGAGTTTTAAATAATTGAAACAGCCTATCATATAAGCCTGAAGAAAAAGGAATACATAAATAGTAGGTAAAAACCTAAATGCTTATTAAAAATTCTAGAAGGATGCAATCTATCCATAGCATTATCTAAAATATATCTGAAAAAAAACAATGATTTCAATATATTTATTTCTGATAAATAAACTGGGAAAATGTTACTTATTAAGTTTCCATTTTGAAAGCTCATTATGCATGTTCACATATTAAAATCTTTGGGAAAGCCTTGAGAGAAGAAAACAGTTTTAACTTTTTAACTTTTTAAAACCTACACTTTCCCAAAGTTATGTGACCATGGGAGTTGTTTTTACAGAAAGCATGTTAAATTATAAATCAGAATACACTGTAAAAAAAAGGCTAAAATATAAGTCAGTTTTGTTATAATCTCTAGGTGGCATGCAAAATTATTTTTATTTACAGATTCCTATTGCTTTCAAACATTCTGTGACAAGCATGTTAATTTGGTAATTGGAAAAAATATTAAAAATGCAAAGAAAAAGTGTTCAGTCCTATTTAAGATCACCACTCCTGCTATTACTTATCCTACTGCCTTTATCACTAAACAAGCCTAGAAGTTGTCAAAAAGCAACGTGATCAAGCAAACAGATTTCAAAAGATATCTTGATTCTGGGCTCACATCTACCACTGCCTAACCACTAGACCCCAGACAAGTTATACCTTAAGCTACAGTTTCTTCTTTTGTACAATTGGGTAACATCCATATCTACTGGATGTGGGTTGGATGTGACCACTAAATATAGCAACATGTTATGCATTTAGCACAGCACCTGGTGAATCATCATTCAATAAATGCTCATTACCTGCATGACCAGTCATGCAAGCCATTGGCCACTGTTCTTTTTGTTTTTTTGCTTTTTTTTTTTTTTTTTACTATTGGCCACTGTTCTTAAATTAATGTGACCCTGATACTTCTAATTAGTGGAAATTTGAATGAATTTACAAATATTCATTCAATCTCTAAGTAATTAAGTCTCCATATTATTTTACATACTATCTTGTGAAACATATTTATTAAAAGGTAAATTTACCTTTTAATAACTTTCCAAGTGCAGAGTTTTTGCATAGGTATAATTTATTCTATCTGAAAGTCTCCATGAAGTTTACTTAGAAAAAAAATAGATCTTAATTATGTTGAGATTTTGATAGCAGCCAATTGTATTGAAAATATTGCTGTATAATACAGGGAAATTGTAGAACAAAATCACTTTTTTCTTACATCAAAACTTAACCTGCAAGGAAATTTTTTAAAAATTACGACAAAAAGCAAATCCATAAAAAAATACAAATCAATCAATAAATCTATTTGACTGTATTTACTCCATTAAAAGTTATTCAAGGGTGTGAGGTTAATTTTCAGACTATGCCATCATGATGCTACCAGAGGTGAAAGAGTTACGGCTTTAAACAACCTGAAACAAATGCCATCCACTCTTACCCCGTACTAAGTGATGTAGTCGCAGTCATCTTGAGAGATGGAGGAGTCAGGAGGTACAGATCCCTCTTGCTCTTACCAATAACTGAAGCCAGCTTCTTGACAGTTTTACAGCATTTGTGGTACAGTATAATACCTCAATTTCTTGTGTACAGGAGGTAGAAAATCTGATTTTAATCCAGGTGTAAAAAAAATTTTCAATATATGATAACCTATGATTAGAATGGGTGTCTCAAGTTCCTAACTCCTCTTTAAGTAATTATGCTAGTTCATGACTTTACAATAGAAAATTTTCAGTCACTGCATATTAGTATTAACAAAATCAAAGAAATGCAGTAAGAGTTACTTTCATCTTACATAGGAGAAAAGTGAAATATTAAGAGGGAAGGCGATTCCCAGAATGGTGAAGTGAGGAAACAATGAGAATTACAATCACCTTGGTAGCATATTCCTAATCTCAGAGGGGGCATTTTTCTCCTCTAAAAGGGAATGTGATTTTCATTAAGATTAGTACACATTTTGCATTCAATGTGCCAAGAACAAGTTCCCTGCATCTGGCACAAGAAGTTTCACAGTAGACTTATGAACTTTCTAACCAACTTCATTCTCCACTTCCTGGGAGAGGCAAATGAGAACAGGGAGTGTACTGGCCTTCTCTGGTTTCAAAATAGTATAATAATGATGCCCACGTCACAATCAGCTGTTTTCTAACAATGTAGATAATATTTAAGATTTCACAAATACAAACTAAATGCCTGGCATATACTGGCATTATTTTCACACTTTCGCTGTGTATTACTATCCTCTTCCACAATGGAATAAACTGTGGCTCAGGGAGGAGAAATAAAGTGCCTAAAGCCAGCAAGTGGTTTAGCATAGATTGAGGTCCAGGTCCTATCTCCAGGCTCACTCTACAGTAGCTGCCTGCCAAGTGCTATCTGACTTCTGGCTGGACCAGTTTTATTTGAAACCAAAACTAATGCTGTTAAATGCCAGAGTGCCAAGTGCACTGGCTCATTGCATCAGACAACCGTAAGGCAGCCCGCAGAGTTAAATGTAGAGTATTAGGCTTACTTAAAATGTTTTATGGAATACTGGATCCCATTAAATAATCATTCTTTTCCTTTTTTTTTTTTTTTTTTTTGTTTGAGACAGAGTCTCACTCTGTCACCCAGGCTAGAGTGCAGCAGCATGATTTCCGCTCACTGCAACCTCCACCTCCTGGGTTCAAGCAATTCTCACTCCTCAGCCCCTGGAGTAACTGGGATTACAGGCATGCACTACTATGCCTGGCTAACTTCTTCTATTTTTAGTAGAGACTGGGTTTCACCATGTTGGCCAGGATGGTCTCAAACTTCTGACCTCAAGAGATCCACCCACCTTGGCCTCCCAAAGTGCTGGGATTGCAGGCATGAGCCATTGTGCCCAGCCCATTTCTTTAAGGTTTTTTTCATAATAAATTCTGGCTTAGAATTTCATCTTAATTGGGAATAATGTAAAATGCAGATTAGCTGCCAAAAACATTTTTTTAAAAAAAAGAACAAATCTGATTTCTACCATATTTGCAGTTTGGTAACCATTTTGAAGAGTAACACCCAAAAAACACTGGGAAGAACAAATACTCATACTTGTTTTTCGTTCCAATGTGCCCACATGACGATTGCATTTCCTGCATTTATGAGATTTCTAAATTCTCTTCTTTCATGAGCTAGAAGAAAACACCCTTCATTATTTGGTCTTATTCTTCAGCCCATTATTGTTCACATCAAAAGAATAATGTCCTCTACCAACCGAAGTCTGGAATCAAAATAGAAAGGCTGTTGACAATTTAGATTTCAAGGTATTAACACAAATTAAGTATGAATTCTTATGCACTAATTAGTCACACAGTTAATGACTATTTCACTCTCAATATATACAACCTATTCTTTAAATTAAATAGTACTCTGCTGTAATTACTCAAATGGAAATATTTAGGTTGTAAAAAATAATATACCCCTATGTCTTGTTAAACAACCTTGCCCATGATGGACAAAGCTTTTGTTTTCTCCAGATATAAAATGAAAATATTATTCAGAATTTTCACTTATATAATACTGTTAATGAAATGTACATTTCTTTCAAAAATACTATGGCAGGGAATAAGGCTAAATGAGAAGCTCAAACCAAGAATGGAATTTTATAATAGAGTACTGAGAGGTATAAAACAGTAATTTTAATGGTGTGGCATTTAATGGTGTGTTAGTAACAATTTATTGGTTAATGGCTATAAAAATGAATATGAAATACTTGGTTGGATACCATGCATAACTGAGCTCCTACCATTCCAATGGACAAGTAATTTGTCTCCATCTCCAACACTCACTTTTTTCTAGAGTTCATACAAACTCAAATACCACCTATCCAATAACTAATCATTGTTTCTAGGTATATGCTGGAAATCATATTAAACACGGCAAGTTACACAAAAGAAGCAATAAAGAATATGGCCCTTTCCTTTTAGAGTTTCACAGCAAATTGTAAACTGCATAAAGGTTATTCAAATGACAACTCAATAGCAAAGAGTGAGTGAGGGGAATAAACCTAAATATTCATCAATAGGAGGCTGGTTATATAAATTAAAATTCATCCCTACAAGGATATAATACATAGCTAGAAAAAATAGAGCTCTTTATATAATAAAATGCAATAATTATGTAGATTGTTAAGTAAAAAAGCAACGTATGAAGCAGCACTCACTGTGTATAAAAAAGGGAGAAACTATATACATACACACGCTTGCTCATGAATATAAGGAGTTGCACTAACTGCACGGTAGTCACCAGGCACATGAGGCTCTTGAGCAATTGAGATGTGACTAGTATGACTAAGAAACTGACATTTTAATAGAATTAATTTATAGTTGTGACTCGTATAAAATATTTCTCCGATAAAGACAACTTTATTGTTTCTAAAGACTTAGAATCATATAATCATGTGTCATGTAATACGTTGCTTACATTAATTTTTTTAATGTGGTTCCTAAAAACTTTAAATTGCATTTGTGGCTTCTATTTCCACTGGACAGTGCTAGTTTAGAATGCCACCATGATTCGAAAGAACTCATAACACTGATCGCCTCTGGGAAGGAAATGGGTGACAGGAACCAAGGTACTCGAAGGAGATATCTCACCGTTTTGTCATTTTTCTCTTTTGCTCTTTGTGACATTGGAATATACTGCCCATTAGAAAAATAATGAATAAATAACATGACCCATAAATACCACCATAAAAAAACTGTCATTGACACAACCATCAATTTGATTTTGGATGAAATATTTTCCCTCACAATCAGATATGGTACTTTTGAAGGGGTTATGTATAGCCTTTGGCAGAAAACACTTCACAATAACCTAAGATCACAGAAGTGTTCCACAAACAGTACCAGAGTTACAAAGTGAATACAAGCGATCAAAGCCCTCAAACTGCTTGTTTAGTGGCGACAGAGTCCAGCATTAACACAGCTGCCTCTTCTTCTATCATCAGGAACGGTTCTGCTTTTATTTTCCCATTCACTGAATATATTTTGCTTGTTTTCTTCTTTCATCTTCAACCACATCCCCAGACAAAAACATCATTATTCTTACATTTCCATTAAGCAAAGCATGTATCTACTTAGCTAACCAAAGAAGAAAAAAATAAGATAAAATTCTCCCCTTGAAAAGAATCCCAAGAAATTTATTTTTTTTTTCCATCAAGCAGTAGTGTAAATACATAAGCAGATTACACAGGGCCAAGAGAAAAGAAGGAAATATGTATCATATACACAACCGAAAAACACAACACATTTAAATATAAATGAAAAATCAAATTGTATATGAACACGGCATTACCCCAAATCTCCCAGATTTTCCCCTTTTATTTTGAATATAAATACTTAAATTTTTTTTTCTTTGAGATAGCCAATTATAGAGCTTCAGATGCATATAACAATGAAAACTATTTGATTAGCAGTGTCAAATTTAAGAAGCTGGCTGGTTCTCTAAGGTTTAAGAATAAAAACATCTCCCTTCTCAAATCCTAAATGGTCTCCTTTTCTTGTACTCCTTCCACTTCCATGAGAATGTCTGACATAGGCCCATATTGGTGTGACATAGGTCCACATTCTCAAAAAATGAGAGTCCTAGGGCCATGGTGATAATGGGTATAAAACCGTCCACAATGGCTCAGCACCTGAGTGGCAACTAAGCTGAGACTGGGAAGAGTTCCTTAGTAAAAGAAGTATTAAAAGATGCTGACCATGGAATTAAATCATTTCACTATACTACTCATTCCTTGCTTCCTAAACTGTATTTCTTGGTGCCCCAAGACTATTCCTTTAATACCACTGGTATTTGTGACACCTTTGTATTCAAACCCTTCCATATATCTATGGGATTCCAGAAACTTGGTCTCTACCTTGCCTAAGCTTTACAGTAATATACGGAAACTGTAATTGTCCCAAATCCAAGACATTCAAATCCCCCATTGCATCAACAAAAAAGCATGAATTTGGGTTATCAAAAATTACGGCTAATATTCAAAATCCTCAGATAATTCTTAGAACTGCTACTGATTGAAACACACATTACCTCAGTGTCCTATATCATACACAAAAAACAAAAATCTCAAAGTGTTGTACCTCACACATACATATGAATCTTGAATTTGATTAGAAAGCTCTAAAAAAATCTAAATAAATTTAAGGTTAAACTACTTATAACCATGAAATTAAATTAGTGTTGGAAATATGTTTCTAGGTTTCACAAAGATACCAGCACAAATCAGGACTATATTTTCTTAGCATCATCTAAGAGTGAATGTCCTACGTATTTCTATATAGAATCACAAACATAAGGTATGAGTTACTCTTGAACATTGTTCATTTCAGACCAGACTGTATTTCAAAATGATGTACAATAAAATGGAGTAAACTAGAAGGTGGAATAGATTCTAGATGTACAATTCATCCCAATTCAAATGTGAGAGGAAAAATGAGTATATTTCCTCCTTTCAGGTTACTAGCATTAAATATTTTTCATTCAATCAAAGTCACATCTCACTTTTCCAAAGGGAAGAACAAAGTGCATAGGTAATAATTACAATAAAGCTTACCCACTTTCAGAGAAAGAGGAAACTTAAAAGACTAATATCATAGGATTACAAACATCTAACATTTTAACATTTAAAATTTTGTTTTATCTTAGGCAGGGCACAGTGGCTCATGTGTGTAATCCCAGCACCTTGGGAAGCCAAGGCAGGTGAATCATCTGAGGTCAGGAGTTTGAGACCAGCTTGGCCAATATGGCGAAACATTGTCTCTACTAAAAATGCAAAAATTAGCCAGGCATCACCATGCGCCTATAGTCCCAGCTACTGGGAAGGCTGAAGCAGGAGAATTGCTTGAACCTGGGAGGCAGAGGTTGCAGTGAGCTGAGATCATGCCACTGCACTCCAGCCTGGGCAACAGAGTGAGACTGTCTCAAAAAATAATAAAAATAAAAATAAATTTTATTTTAACATTTAAAATTTTATTAAATTTTATTGAAATTTCCTAGTAGAGATCATTTAAATTTATCTGGTAGAAATCATTTAAATTTTATTTAAATTTTAAACGAAATTCAAACGTTCTTTTCACCTGCTGATATTTTTCCCTACCACTTTCAGCTTTGCTCTCCTGAACCACAGAAAAAATTATTTTTTTTGCTGTAAGTTAAAGCACCCAGCTTGTAGGAGCAAGAGACAGGAAGAACTCACTCCTACAGTGTGGTAGGACAGTTTGCTCAGGATTTTGCCACCAATAACTGAATCACGGATACCTAATAATGGGAGCTGCCATAGATCGGGAAATACAGGTATTGTCCTATAAGACAGTGATCCTGTCTCTCTCCTATTTCTATTAACATAGTGATACAGCATGTAACTATCAGGCATAAAAGAAAAGAAATAGTTGCTCCACCCTAGGACACTTCCATTTTGTGTGTAACTCACATTCATCTTAGCACAAAGGAGAAAATAAGTTCAATGACTCCTGTAATTATCTTGATTACGGTTAACTGGCCTAGAAACTATGCCCATCCAATCAGGTCTGGGAATGGCAGGATAGTAGTTAGTCATTTCATGTTTAGCAGCTCAATTTCCTGTTTTTCCAGCACATCTTGATCAACACACAAAAGTAGCAGCCGTTAAAACTTTGGCTTCAGCCACCACTACTCCCCTTGGGCTCATCTAATACTTCCTCACTTCTATTTCTCAGTATGTGTGCATGTGCATGAAAGCAGATTCGAGAGGGGATCCTCAAGGACTGTTGATAAATGTCTCACCTAGATTTGGGCATCTTAACGCTACTTCCTTACAAATATATGTTGTTGTAATTACAGAAGCTATGATGTAAGGCTTTACTTTAGGCTATAAAGTAAAATGGTATGTTTAATTTTTAATATCACACCAGAATGCCTACCAATCACTTGGTGTTAATCCCTCAAATTAATCACACTGAGAAACAACATAATTTTTCTAATGATTAATATCATTTTAAAGACATATTCTGATGCCTTAGCATTCAATCCTAAAGTCAACCTACACCCCATATTTAAAAAAATCATATTTTATAAGTACAACCATATTTTGAGTCCAAACTACTACAACTCAGCTTCTTATTCAACCACATTTCAGAGGCTTGCTTCTGAAACACTTTGGCTATTTTCAAGTATATAGCATTTTTATACCATTATGTACAAAGGAATTTTCTACAAGTCTGAGGTCATTATAAAAGAAAACCTCTGTCCTATTAAGCCATACTTTAAAAAACAATAATTGTTTATATTACTCCTAAAGCTCTGATTTCAATTGTAGAATTAAAAACTACAAATACTCAGTATGGTGGTTCATGCTGGTAATCCCAGCACTTTAGGAAGCTGAGGCGAGAGGATCTCTTGAGGCCAGGAGTTTGAGACCAGCCTGGACAACATGGCAAAACCCCATCTTTACAAAAACACAAAAATTAGCTGGGCGTGGTGGCACATGCCTGTAATCCCAGCTACTCAGGAGGCTGAGGTGAGAGGATCACTTGAGCCCAAGAGGCAGAGGTTGCAATGAGCTGAGATTGTGCCCCTGCACTCCAGCCTGGGACACAGAGGAAGACCCTGTCTCAAAAATAAATAAATAAATAGTTACAAGCTACAAATAGAACTCAGTTTTCAACTTTGTATGAGTTCAGCTTAACAGACCATCTTTCCTGCCTTTACATTCTTTGCTGTCTTCACACTGAGATGATAATTCCAATTAAAGCACTTTGCCAAAAGGCTCCAAAATTCAACTCCACAGACTTCTTAGGTCTAAAGTCAAGTTTTAAAATATTTAAATTTATAAACAGCACAGTGAACTTAATTTCCCATGTTCACTCTATCATTTTTCTAAAGGCTAGCCAATCTTTGAGAACCTTTTCCAAGGGATTCATTCCTCAGATATGAAGTGTGTATGCAAAACTACAGACATTTGGCCTTTTATAAATAGTCATGGGAAACTTCTTTCTCCCATACTTTCAGTTTGTTTTTACTGTAGCAGATGGGAGAAAAAAATCAGCAAAGTCACAAAAAAAAAAAAAAAGTCTCAAAACTACTATGATTCTAATGTTAGAACACCAAAAGCTTGAGTATATGAAATATCTTGAAAACAACAACAAAAACACTTGCTGGAAATCATAAAGGCAGTTTGACTTTCAGACTCAAAAAAACTAGACAGGAACTTCTTCTACCTTCGGTCCATTTCCTCCTAGGCACATTTGTTTCTAAATATCTTATTAATCATATCAGTCATTTTTTTCTAAAGTTTCTCTAGCATAGAAGTCTGGAATTCTCTTAAAATGTATTCTAGTATCTTATAAATGTTAAAATTCTAAAATGTTTGACAACAGCCAAATCTAGTCTTCACTTGAAAAAGAAATAAATCACCAATCTCCATTCTGCAAAATCCCATAGTATAAGATATATTTTACTCTATACAGATAATAAATAATTTTGTTTCAACTGACATTTTAGTTCATACTTAGAAGCCTCCTGCACTCAATAAAATTTAATTAAACAATTACCACTTTATTTACTCATCTTATAAGTTAGGCCAGTGGGTCAACAAACTTTTTCTGTATAGAGCCAGAGGGCAAATATTTTTAGCTTTGCAGGCCGTATGGTCTTTATCTGGACTACTCAACTATAATATGAAACCAGTTGGACGATGGTATGCCAATGAGCATGGGTGGCTGTTTGCCAATAAAATTCTTCATAAATACAGGTGGTGGATAACAGATTAATATCCAGAATATATAGAGAATTAAAACACAGATTGAAAAACAGACAAAGGACTTGAGCAGACATTTCTCCAATGATGACTTATAAATGGCCAATGAAAAGGTACTGAAAATTACTACACATTAGGGAAACGAGAATCAAACATGCAATGAGATGCTACCTCACACCCCATAGGATAGCTGCTATGGGAAATGGAGGCACTATAACGTAAGAGTTGGTGAACAGAAATTGGAAACTTGTTTACTGTTGGTGAGAATATAAAATGGTAAAACCACTGGGAAAAAAACAACAGTATGACAGTTTCTCAAAAAAATAAAAATAAAACTGCTACATGATCCAGCCTTTCTAACAACATACCCAAAAGAACTGAAAGCAGCGTCTTCAAGAGGTATTTGTGCACCCATGTTCATAGCAGCAGCACTATTCACAATAGCTAAAATGTGAAAGCAACCCAAATACCCACTGATGGATGAACAGACAAGCAAAATGTGGTCCATACATGCAACAGAATATTATTCACCTACAAAAAGAAATAAATTACTGATACGCACTGAAACAGGTATGAACTTTGAGGACATTATGTTATGTGAAATAAGCCAGTCAAAAAAGACAGACTTTGATTTCACTTGTAAGAGGTACCTAGAGTAATCAAAATCATAGAGACGAAGTAGAATGGTGGTTGCCAGGGGCTGAAGAAAGTGAAAAGGGGAAGTTATTGTTTAATGGGTATAGAGTTTCAGTTTTGCCAGATGGAAGGAGTTATAAAGATGGGTGGTAGTGATGGTTCAACAATATGAATGTGCTTAACATCACTGAACCATGCAGTTAAAAATGGTTAAGATGGTAAATTTTATGCTATGCATATTTTACCACAGTTAAAAAAAAAAAATGGAGAAAAAGGGGGTAAAAAAACAGGTGGAGGGCTGTTTTGACTTTTAGGACATAGTTTGCTGGACCATAGTTTGCTGACCCAGAAGTTAGCCTGTTGCATTTTAAATTGTAAGCACAGACATAATGTTCTTAAGCCAGTAAAGTGCCATTTATACATAACATCATATGTTCCTTTTATTCCTACAGATACATATAATTTCTAGAGTGAAGCTCTTAAGATTAGAAGCCTATTTCCCAATGCCTAGAAAAATGTGTTTTATATAAAGTAAGTGTTCATGAGTTTTTGACTGATTAAAAGTAGTTGTCTTAATAACGTGACACTTGGCATTTATTATTATATAAGCACATCTGGCATTTCAGTAAAAATGGAAGGTCATAATATTGTTATTCAATATCCTCTAATTCATGTAGAGATAATTTGATTTTAAAGGAGAAGTATATCATTTTAATAAATAATTTCATTTTTCTTATTTAGTAATCAAAAATCCTATTTTTGAAATATTGTTATAAATTTAATAGCTGCCTAATACCAAAAATAAGTATAGACTTTGTCATATAATGAAAGAAAACTGCCAGTTTACTATGAGTTAAATTACATCATACCAAACACAGGAATATGTTACATATTACTTTGAAGACACAATCCAAATACCGAATCTCCTTTTAAATGCTAGACATTTTTATATGTATTGAAATTCACAGTACTTAAATATAAAATATAAACATGAATCAAGATAATACATTTATAAAGCCACTTTAAATAAAAATCTTTTTTTAGCCATTCAGTATAATCCATGGTAGCAAACATAGCCCTATGAAAAGCATAGGTTTGCAATCAGAGCTGGTTTCTAATACTCTTCCATTCCTTAGAGTTGTGTGGCCTTCAATGTGTTAATTAAGCTCTCTGATCCTCAGCTTCATTAACTGTAAAATGAAGTTAATATACTTATTCAAAAACAAGTGGCAAAAGCATTAAAAATAATATTGTAAAGAATCTAAATGGAATCCTTCAAAAGGCTAAAGTTACAACTTGATTCCCTACAAATGATTAATAACAGCCTCTATTCTCTTTCTGGCATCAGCTCCATGTCAGCTGTTGATATCTACTTAATTAATAATTCTCAAATCTGGTCACACACTACAATCATTTGAGGAGCATTTTAAATCTAGCCATGTCCTGGTCCCAGACCAAGAGAATTAAAATCAGAATGGGTGAGGGTGTGAGATCTCAAGAATTAGCGTGAAAGTACCCCAGATGACTCTCATGTTGAAACCTCAGAGAAGTAACTCAACTTCTAAGTATCGAAGAACTCAGTTCATACAATCAGTGAAACTTTAGAACCAATAATGCTCCCCAGTAAAAGCTTAAGAAAGCAGCTGTTAACTCATTCTTTTTTCGTATGCCTTCAATTAACTCCATAGCTCCAAAGCTACAAAATGATAAAGAGAGCTTTTGTCCCCCATGTACATTCCTGAAAATTTGCTTCAAAATCAAAACATCAAGATCCCTCAGAGCAAGGTCAACTAAGCTTTTAACATTTAAATTTTGAGGAATTTTTTTTTTAAGCGTGTCTGGCAAGGAAATAACACAAGTACTAGTAGTTCCAAAGTTAAGCACCCAGGTTGATGTCAGCAATCATGTTGCTTTTTCTAAGTGATTAACGTCACTTTACTAACACAGAAAACTTAATTTGGCTATCACTCTATTCTCCAATGCAGCATTTCAATTTTCCAACCAGTGTCTCCAACAGTGTTGCTCTCTGCAAAACAAACTGCAAACCAACCCAGGATTTCCACTTCATAGAAACAAATATAAAAATGATTTTATCAGTTTTCATCTAGATCACTATGCAAGTTAAACCAGTCAACTTTCACATACATATGAAATCATACATATATGAATTAGGAGTATATATGCATTTATATGTATAGCATACATAAAATATGTAAATATATATTATATATGAATGTACATATTACATACGAATATATATATAAAGTTGCTGGCAAACTTTTTCTCAAAGAAAAACTGAAACTGTTGTGACTCAATGTCTTTTCCATCTAAACTTTTAGGTGCCAAAAACAAGCCCATAAAATATAGAACAATGTATCTCATAACAAATGCCATAAACAAGCCCATAAGATACAGAACAACAAATATGAAGTGGATACTTTTGCATGATATTAAGAAAGGGATCTAAAGCTGGGCACAGTGACTTGTGACTGTAGTCCCAGCTACTCAGGAGGCTAAGGTGGGAGGATCACCTGGGCCCAAGCGGTCAAGGTCAGCCTGGGCAACATAGCAAGGCTCTGCCCTGTCTCAAAAGAAAGGGATGTAATCTAGAATGGTAAGGGATTAAAGCAGTACAAATGGAGGCCAAAATGAAAGACACTCAAGATGACCACGGGACCAGACCCTTTGAAGGCAGGGACTTCACCAGCACAGACCCTAAGGCAGGCACTAGTTCTGTGCACTGTTGCTTCCATTGAAAAAAAAAAAAAAAAGGCACCCAACACATATAATTCAAAATATGGTAGAACACTAAACGTGAGTTAAATGCATGAAGGCATCAAAAAAACTTCGAACTATCCTTTTTGATGTTACAATTATTATTTAGAATGTTTCAAAGAAAAAAAGCAGCCGAGAGGCCATAAAACAATTTATTTTTCTTAAAATAGTCATTCTTCAAATGGGCTAATTTATCATAGAATTAATGCAAGTGAGGATAAGAACATCAACTACCTTTTTCCTGACATGTATTAAAATATTACAGAATTAATGGTTAAATATAAGTTATCCTTTAAAATGTAGATTACTATATCATACCATGGTCAAGAAAAGATTAAAAGCAATTAACAAAATGAAGTAGGCACCTGGAGTTTTTCTTCTGGTTTCACTACTAATTTGCTGGGACTGCAATCCAGTCGCTCAGTCTCTGACCTTCAGATTCTCATTTATAAAATACAAACAATTAAACTTAGTGCTATGTTAAAATGACATGTTACAACAACGTAAAACTTAGAAAATTACAGAGCAATTCTTTCCAACGGTAATATCCAAAGATAAAGACTAAATTAGGTCTCCTTGTTTATTAAAATAATGAGTTATGATATAATTAGTTTTATAGCAAGAAATTTACCTCCAAAACTTAACAATTATAACATATTAAGATTGCTGCCTGCCACCTCTCACATACTCTTATCTCAGGTATTTTTCACTCAATTTAAATCTTTTTTTAATGTTCTGGGTTTTTAAGAAAGAACAGAAGCAATAATGAATATTAAGTATTCAACAACTCTTATATGACAGGCACTCAGAATACGCCAAAGAACAAGCTAGGCAAGCGGAAGAAGACAAATGAAGTAGAGAGGTAATTTTTTAATGTTGATATTTTTCAGGTAGTGATAACTTCTCTGAATAGAATAATGTAACATGAAATGATAGAACAATGGTGATGTTTCAGATAAGGTGTTGACACATTTTTCTCAGATGTCCCTACTTAAATTTGAAAAGGAGAGGGCAAAAGTCCTTTACAAATATTTAACAAATTAGATAAAGCACTTTTGTACATTCTTTGAAAGTGAAGAACTTATCAGTTTAACCTTTAAATTCTCAAAAGTGGCTGGGTACACTGGCTCATACTGGTAATACGAACACTTTGGGAGGCCAAGGTGAGAGGATTGCTTGAAGCCAGGGATTTAAAATCAGCCTAGGGAACACAGCAAGACTTCATCTCTACATTAAAACAGAGTATCAAGAGTAACATCTGAAGGCTCTTACTATAGTCATCCTTGCCACCGAAAGTGTTTTTCCATTTCTTCAACACAGAGCCATCTGACCTCATCAATTTATTTAAAAGTCCCCAGTGACTTCTGAACACCCATGGGTGTATTTTGTGAAAGCAGGTATGTTTTTCTTTCTTTGTTTTTTAAAGTATCTTTACCTAATCCATTTCCAAATCTGATTTAATTCTATCTTATTTTGCAGTCGGAAATCTGTCTCATCATCAATTCACATAATTCTGCAGCTCCACTTAGGAACCTTGCTTTTATGCTCAATATCTTTCTACCAATATATTTCTTTACTCATCCTAACGTGAGAACGTATGGAAGGACATATGATAATATTTAAACAATGAAAAACCTGGGGAAAGAAAAAAAGCAAGTCAAAAGCAAGAGGACTATTTGGAGAGGAGAAAGCTAATTGGAGCAAAATGAAAGAATTAATTCATATACTACATGCTTCCTCTATGTAAAAATTATACTAAATATCTTTTAGATTAGTCACGTTGCTTTGAGACTTTTCCATGTTTCCTCTAGACAACTGCCAATGTTCGAATAGTCTCTGATGAATACACATGCTGTGACTTGCTTCTAAGGAAACGCCTGTCGTGTTCCAGGGAAAAATGACTTCTACACTCTTAAATCAGGAAAACTGTACAAGTCTCATTCATTAGTGACAACGTCGATTTTTCCTTAACGTTTCTATTTCTGGAATGCTCATATTCTCATTAGGGCATTTCTGGGTTCAGATAAAGAAAATAAACTATGTTGGGAGAACACTTGGGAAAATAAAGGTGTACCACATCAAAGGGGTTTCCCACTTCAGAAGCTCAACTAGCATCCAAGTTACTCCTGAACTATTTACCAAGGCCAAGGTTATTTTAGGGTTTTCTTCATCTCTTGCAGAACTACCTGTTCCCATTACTGTTTACTCAAATGCTTAGCAAGGTGACTATTCGCATATCTGGCAGGAAGACATGCTTCATTTAATATTAACTCACCATGTGACAGCCCCTTCCCCTCCAATCTCTTCTCAAACATGTGAGGATAAAAAGAAAAGTAGAGTTGTTTGCAATCTGATTTGCGCTTGGTTTTGGCACCAGCAATTGGCCACAGGCACACACACCCCCAATCAGAGGCGCGCACCCCGCTCGCTCCCGGAACTGTCATGCGGGCTGACAGCTGGCACACCTTCCCGTCGCCCTCCACCCGCTTGCAGAAAGCCCACTCCTTACAGTCACGTTGACACTGCTCACCTGCCTGGGCCTCAGCCCACGGCCAAGGAAAGTTTTGCCCTCTTCCCAGGAGCTCACTTACAGGTATCGTCCACCACTCTTCCAGAGCCCAAACAAGGGGCCCTTTGTTACATTTTTTGCTCCCGGACTCCTCACCCAATTCCTAGCATTCAGTTGGCCTTCAGCAATCCTGGGCAGCCCTGGTAGGAAGGGAACCAAAAACCAGCCCTCCGCCCGGGTGGCCTCCGAGAAGGCCTGGAGGAAGCAGCCTCCCCGGCCGCGTGGAGGGCAGCCAGTGAGTCAGGCCGCCGGCAGGGCAAACAGTTGCCAGCCAGGTGAAACCGCTGAGGCCTCGCGTCCTCGCCTTCCTCGCCCTCCCCGGTGAGCTGCGGCGCGGCGCTCTGTGCTTACCCGGCTGGGGTGGCGAGCGGCGTGGGCGCCGCCGGGGCGTCCTGCGGGCGCGGGGTTCGGCCGTCCATCGCCCTGCGGGGCGTTGCGCGGGCTCCAGCTCTGAGGCGGCGCGTCACTGCTGGGGTGGGAGAGGCCGACGGGTCAGGGCGGGACGCGCGCCTTCCCGAGGCCGGAGCGGGGCTGGCTGAGCGTCAAGAGCCCGCCCGAGCCGCCCCAGCCCCGGCCGGCCCGCCTCCCGGGTGCGCTTCCACCTGCGGGCCCCGGCTCCCAACCCGCGGGCGCCGCCGCCGTCGCCGCAAAGTCTTGCGAGCGCCCAGAGTACGGCGGAGGAGGAGGTGGCGCTGCAGCCCCCGCCCCGTGGGGTTTACTGAGTAGCCATTTGGCGCCTCTCGGGGAGGGAGAGGAGCTGCCCTGGCTGGAAGAGGAGGAGGAGCGGGCCGGGCGCACGGGCACCGCCGCCACGCCGGCAGCGCACTCCCGGGCTCCTCCGGCCGAGTTTGCACAAACAAAACGCCCTGGGAAAACTTTTCCCGAAGAGAAGTTGGGAGGGCTGATCTCTCTTTTTCCCACCCAAGGCTCCTACGTTCTTTTCCGAAGGAGACAGTAGCTCTCCTGTTCTCCCTCGCGGGTTCCTCTCCTACTCTTCCCTCCCCCGGCCCGCACGCCGGCAGTTCGGCTCTTAAGCCAGGACTTGAATGGAGAAGCGGCAGCCCCTGCGAGGCTCAGCCCAGCGCGAGCCGGACCGACTCAGCGCCTCCCCTGCCCAGCGGGCGGGGTACGGGCGCTCGCTGGGGGCTGGGGGCCTCGCTGGAGCCCGCTCGTTCACTCACCCTGCCCCATTTCCCTGCCCGGAGTCCGGGAGCTCGCCGCCGCCTCTGCCGCACGGTTGTCCAGAAGTGGGGACGAGCTCGGCGGCATCGGAGCGAGGGAAGCAGCGAGCCGGAGAGAGGAACGGGGCGGGGGTGGGCCGGGAGCGAGTTGGAATTTCCTTCCCCCAGGGCTTCAGGGCTTGGGGTCCGGCTGGGGAAGCTGAACCGAAAGGAAGCTCCCAGGCGAGGTGTTCCCATTCCCACCGCTAGGGCTGCGCTTCGGGAAGGCTGGTGCGCCAGAGCAGGACAGGTGGGGAGGAAGGGAAGTTACCTGCCTGGCCAGGACCCGAGGGGAGGATTGAGGCTTCCGCGGAATGCGAACAGAAACTCACAGAGTGGGGCCTGTAGCTTGCCCTCCCTGCAGTCTGACCTTCGACGTCCAGGATTGTGTGTGTGTTTTTCTTAGCTTGTATTTTTAACTTGACCTCTAAGGTTGCCATTCTTTTAAAAGTGCACCTGTGACACAGATCTTTCTAATTGGTGGCAGGTTTAAGCTTGCCCTGTCTTCAGAGGCATTTTTTGTAAAAGCCTATAACAGTTGTGACATGAAAACTGGTCAACAGTATGTCTGATGACAGTCTGTAAGAATTAAGTGATAGATTTTATTCACTTATTGGATGTTTTACAAGCGTAAAGGAATCATACACAGCTGTGTGCTTGTTTGTACGTTTTAGTATCCACGTGCATGCCCTTTAGATGATTCTTTACACCTGACAGATAGGTCCTAGGTAAAAGTTACTGCGGCTTTTTGCCATTTTAAAAGTAATGACAAAACCGCAATCATGTTGGTACCACTGTAATATATTTGCATATTTTATATTTTTCATAAGAGCCAATTGTTTTAAGGTGCAAGCCATTCTGATGGGTCCAAAAATGTGTTTTCAGAAAAAAATGCGACATTAATTAAGAAATTAACTTAAAATTACAGTTTTAAAAACAGATATTTGCATTAAACTGATGGAGAGATCTTACATGAAGGAACACCCTGAAGGAGACCTCTGCTGTAGTACTGACATCAAGTAACAAACCTGTGTTAGCCACTGATAGAGTAACATTTGGCAGATATTAAAATTAAATATTAATGCTCCTTTAGTTGTTTATCCATTGCAGCAACAAAGAAAGATTGCTGAACTAAATGCCTAGCAATGTACTATTTGCCTATCATAGGCAGGCATTAGTATTTATTTCTTCCAGTGCATTATGTAGTCCTTTCAGTGCATCTTTGCAATGAAAAGAAAAAAACACATGACTCATTTGGATTACAATACTGGAACCATATTAGAAAAAGTTGCTTTTAGAGAGTTTAATAGTAATGCAATTTATTTAAATACCCCTGGATTTTAGTCTTTAAATAATAACTCTGGTTAAACAATTTCATGAATCATTTATGCTTCTGAATGTAAAGCTGTGCAAGCTTTTACAGTTGCTTGCAACAAATATTGAGTAACAGTGAAACTACTTTAAAGTCATATCTTTCAATCACAAGACAAGATTAAATCTTTAATTAGTTTCACCCTTAATTTACGACATACCAGTAATATTATGGACCCTAATACTAGTAAGATTAGGCTAATCTTAATCATAAAACATTTTCATAACATTTCATAACCGCTGAAGGCATTTTAGTGCTCACCACTTTTTGCTGTCCTCCTTCTGGTAGAGGAAGGATTATATGCTCCACCCCACAGAAATTAGGTATGGTCCTGTGACTTTGGTAAGTGGAAATGTGAGCAGACAAGAAATGCCTTATTTTCTGGTGAAATTACTTATGCCAGTGTTTGAGTTTCTATGTTCTCTTCCTTTGCTGCCACAAACATGAAAGCATGTATTAAAATGAAGGTGACACAAGATTGAAGGTTCTTGAAATGCTAAACTATTACCCAGAGCACAGCTGCTCTGGAGAGTCCCAGGACCTACAGCAGAATCCACATAAGCAAGAAATAAGCTATGTTGGGCAAAACCACTGAAGAACACCACCAAGCTTGGTGGTGTTTGCATGTGGTACTAAACTATCCTCATTGTAGCCAGTGATTAGCAAAATAGTAATCACAGTTGCTATATATATATATATATATATATATATATTTTTTTTTTTTTTTTTTTTTTTTTTTTTGAGGCAGAGTCTTGCTCCTGTCACCCAGGCTGGAGTACAATGTGGCACAATCTCGGCTCACTGCAACCTCTGCCTCTCGTGTTCAAGAGATTCTCCTGCCTCAGCTTCCCAAGTAGCTGGGATTACAGGCGCCCACCACCATGTCCTGCTAATTTTGGTATTTTTAGTAGAGGCAAGGTTTCACCATGTTGGCCAGGTTGGTCTTGAACTCCCAATATCAGATGATCCGCCTGCCTTGGCCTCCCAAAGTGTTGGTATTACAGGTGTGAGCCACTGGGCCTGACCGCTATAAATCTTTTTACATAACAGGAGAAAACTGCCGTTTTCCAATCTTCCTAGTTATGCAGAGCTGTTTCAAAATTGCCCACTTTTCCAGGATTTTGCTCAATTTCCCCATTTGGGAATCTCCCTCTCTCTTCACCACCCAGCCGACCATTTTAAATGGCTAAGCATAGGTATTATCCTCTCAGGAAGACTTCCCTGATTACAAGACAGAAGTAGCCCTTCCCTTTCTTGGCCCCCAGTAGGTTCTGTTAGGTAGAGAAAGGCCCTGTGACATTTTGTTTCAGTTATTCAGTTATTCATTTACACAATGGCAGAGTTGAAGGGGTATATTTATTATATTATAATATATTTTTTGAGATAGAGTCTCGCTCTTTCGCCCAGGCTGGAGTGCAATGGCACGATCTCGCCGCACTTCAACCTCCGCCTCCCAGGTTCAAGCGATTCTCCTGCCTCAGCCTCCCTAGTAGCTGGGATTACAGGTGTGCACCACCATGCCTGGCCAATTTTTTGTATTTTAATAGAGACAGGGTTTCATCCATGCTGGCCAGCCTGGTCTTAAACTCCTGACCTGGTGATCCTCCCGCCTCAGCCCTCCAGAGTGCTGGGATTACAGGCGTAAACCGCCGCGCCCAGCCTATTCTTAAAGGACCACATCTTATCCTTTGTCTCCTGAAAGCATAGCCCAGAACACAGGAGACTCTCCACCAATCTGTGTGCACTGAATAAAGGAATGAAGGAAACCTTCAGGGTTTCCCTTTTCAGAAGAATCCTAAAAGGAACTTGAGTCTAGGAAAGACTTCAACTCAAAGGGGCTGGTAGGCTGCTTTAAATGGAACAGATGGAAGATGAGTTTGCCTACTAGGGAGAGAAGACTTATTCTCCACATGGTTACCTGATGGGGTTAGTACCAAAACGGGTAGAATGAAGCTAAATGAAGGTCCACTTAGCTATGTATCTCTTTGAATGATAATCTAGGTTTCAGAATCCTGCTGGATAGTAAGAAATGGAAAGGAGGTTTATATACTTAATAAATACCTGTGTGCTTATGTAAAAAGCAGACAGGCATGTTAAAGTGAACCACTCATGGAAAAATAGAATTGGGGTTTGTCTAAAGTTTTTGTAAACTGTATGGAACATTGAAAACATTTTTTAAATGCTTATTTTAAGTACATTTTTATTCCACTGTAAGTGCCACTTGAAAAGCTTTATTTAAAACTGAAAAGTTACACTTCAGAGGTGGTTAATATCCTTCTATGCATTTCACCTTTGCACATTACAACCTAAAGGAAGTGTTTGTCTTCTTAGATTGTATACACATGTGTGTTGGCAGTTTTATAGAACAAGATCAGGGTTGTTGCATTTTGATTTTAATAAAAGTCTTATTTCAGACTTTGTATTTCATAGAAGCTGCCCAATCTCAGACAAACTTTTTTTCTGTTATTTATGCATAAGACTTTGTTGATGAAAATGGAGCTGAAAGTCAGAATTGTGGCTTTATTCTCAATTCAGTAATATATGCATAATAATTATCCTTTCATCTTTGTGTAGTGCTTTCATAATTTACAGAGTATTCCTACATGTATTAACACATAGAAAGTGTTGTTAGAATTTGATGTTCCCTATATAAATGTTTCATGGGAGCTTTATCCCAAAATACCAAAAATATTTTCTTTGGCTGTCAAGAATGCTGGGCCAGGTTTTGTGATTAGTCACTACTGTCTTTATCTTTATTATTGTTATATCTTCTTTTCTCTCCTCTCCTATTCCAATTTATAATCTTATTTAATGCCTTTTTTCAAACTGACCAACAATTAATAGGTAAGAATAAATAAATTCAATAGATATGTTTGTTGAAATATCACAGTTTCCTCAACATAGCAATGTCTACTTAGGAAAAAAAATTTTTTTTTTTTTTTAATTTTGGCTGGACATGGTGTCTTATGCCTGTAATCCCAGCACTTTGAGAGGCCGAGGCAGGTGAATCACCTGAGGTCAGGTGTTTGAGGCCAGCCTGGGCAACCTGGTGAAACCCCATCTCTACTAAAAATTCAAAAAAAAAAAAAATTAGCCAAGCATGGTGGCAGGTGCCTGTAATCCCAGCTACTCAGGAGGCTGAGGCAGGAGAATTGCTTAAATCTGGGAGGCAAAGGTTGCAGTGAGCCGAGATCACACCACTGCACTCCAGTCTGGGTGACAGAGTAAGACTCTGTCTCAAAAAAACCAAAAACAAAAAAAATTGATTTTGTTTCATTGAGGCCTCTTTTCTTCTTTGCACTGAAGTTAGAAATATACAAAGGAAAATATGAAAAATTCTTAACTCTTAAATGATTAAATGTTGGCTTTACTGTCCAATGTATGCAATTATAATAAAAACTGACAGAATTAGTTTTCCCTATTGAAACGATAAACAATTGTTAAACATTTTAAAGTCAAATATGATAGCTAAAGTCTGTATTGTTTATGTAGTTTTCAATAACCATAGTAATTGTAGACATTTTAACTCTCATCAGATCTATTTTAATATGTGAGTTATATGACATATTCAAATGACATGGTAATACAGTTATTCATACTTTCAAGATTAATGCATGGCCCCCCTCTTTAAGTATTATAGATAACAGTTTTTGTAGACTAATTGAGTGTGGGAGATATTTTTTATCCAGTTGTGTTGTTTAACAGAAGAAATAAAAGTCATATTTGGCTAATTTATTCCTAAAATGTAAATAAATCCCTCTTTTTCCTGTATAAGGTTTAATATTGACTTTGATATCCAAGTTTGAAGAAAATAAGTACAATACTATTTTTAAAGGGAAAATATGAATTACACTCTTCATGATCCTATATTTGGAATTACAGTTATTACCTTTTCTCTTCTGGAGGGTCATTTACAACCAAGCCTTCTAGGGATTGAAAGAACCGAAATAGATGTGCCTTGTTGTCAATTTTAATGAGTTTTTAAACTCATCAGATTTTTATATTTTGAAACATGAAAAATCAACAGTTTTTAGAATAGAACTTCCAAGGAGATTATATATTCATGAATTAAATTTTATTTTAATAAAAGGAGTGTTTTATTGGATATGTGCTATACCAAGAATTGGGCTAGGAAAACAAAGATCACAAAGATATTGCCTCTGCCCTTGTGGGACTCATGGACCACTGGGCTCATCAGTACTTTTTTGTGACTCTCAATCAACTTAAAATCTAAAGGAAATTGGTCAATAATCAGTGTAGGGCATTTTACCCCTCTCCTGAAAGATTAACAATTTTCAGTCCTAAGTATTAGAAGAAATGCCTGAATTAGTACGCTATCTCTTAAAATGGTGCTATATTTCTATATTATCATATTTAGTGCTAAGAAGAGACTATTAATATGCACACATTCCAGAATAGAGGTGAGGCCTGGAAAAACGTGCACGGGCATGCACACATGTAATTTAGTGCTATGAGCATGAAAGAGGGCAGGGTTTTCAGTGCCCATTCAAATTTCAAAGCTCAGATTCTCCTCTATCAACACAAAGTTAACTAAAATCTGCCTTCTCGTTTCCGGCTTTAAGATATCCTTTGGCCAAATAAATTTCTGTTTCTGGATTCTGTAATTCTGTTGGCAGTAATTTTCTTACTCATTGGAAGTAGATATACTCTTATCACATTAAAGTATCAGCTTTATTAAAAGTACCCTCGTAATTTAAAATTCAAATACCATTCAAATATGGGTGTTTCTTTAAAGAAAAACAGGATAAGGACCAAAAAAAGTCAATTTTTATCTATTGTATGTGATATGATTAAATCTTGATGTTTAGGCTTTTAAATTAGTTATTCAATTCTAACTATAACTGGAAGCTGCATTTCTCCCTTTCAGTCTTAAAGAGCTTCCTAAAGCCTTAACTGCTTGTCAGTTTCCATGTATTTCAAAATGTACAACTTTGAGTCAACTAGCCACTGATTTGTCTTTCCAGGCATAAAACCTAACAAGTCTCAGCATATTTCATCTTGGCAGGGCTCCTTGCTCCCTCCTGTGCCTTGTCTCCTGGGAGGCTGAGTGTGTGTGCGGTTAACTAAGTACCATGGTGGTTAAGAGCTCAGGCTGTGGAGCCAGACAGGTTTGACTTTACATCCCTGGATTTAACTCTTACTATCTGGATGACATTAGGAAATTTACTGTTCCTGGCAAACAGTAAGTGTCCAGTGAAGGTAATGGAGAGCCTTATTAAACAAATGTTACAAATGGGAGCCAGCTGTGTCTCTGTAAGCCTATACCTGTAAAGCATAAATTGTCCTCCTCCAAGCTGAGAGCTCTGACTTCTTGCTCTATAATAACCTTGAGTAAATCACTTAACTGTGGGATCTTCAATTTCCTTATCTCTATAATGAATCTATAAATATTCTCTGGTCTCTGAGTTTTCTCACCATCTATGTTGAATAATCAAGTTCATTGTGTTAAAAACTATTGAATTCATATATATGGACTATTAATAACAAGATGTCACATGCAACCCCTTGCAAAGCACTCTCACTTGTTGAATCTAGTTTAAACCACTTAAGGGCTTGCAGAGATAGACACTTATATCACTATTTCACTGTTCTGGAAACTGAAGCAAAGACTTTCCCAAAGCCTTGATACTAGTAAAGTAGCAAAACTAGGATCAAAAGTGATTTCTTCTGGTTTTTACTTTATTTTGCAGTAGCATTAGAGTTACCTTGTTGCAATCATAGCAGATTTAAAAAGGTATCCCAGAGCAAATAAATATTATTGTGTAAGCAACATGCTGAATATATTTTCCTATCTATCTCTGAAGTCTAGGCCAGCTTCAAAGGTACTGCCTACCTGAACCTGACTTGTCCCAAAGGAAACACTTCATTCTGGAGAGAGTTTAAGGTTGTAGACATGTCCAGTTTCATTTAAGGAATATGAAGATCAGGGAGGCAAAACATAGAGGAGAAAAATCAAGAGATGATCAGAAATTCAGATGCATTCTGTAATGAGCACCCTTGACCATATGAAGAACAAAGACACTATAAAAATGTGATGTCTTGTTATTGTTAGTCCATGTTCTACTGTGGGATCCACCCAGGACGTTGAAAACTGTACAGAACAAGATGAAGTTGAATCGGATCATTCTGTACTCCTAATAAGGTCCACCCCATGGATATTTGCAGCAGAATTAACAACCGTATATTTTCCTCTACTAACAACAACACAAATCTGGAAAAATCAAAGGCAGCCTGACATGGAAAATAACACAAAATGAACATTTGGATTACAAATAGTATGATGAGAAGAGCACACTGCCGAAAGTCCACCTAGTATGTTGAAATTACTGTTTCTAGCACATATAAGGTACAATTTTTTAATGTTTTGAACATTCGTTATTGGCTACTTTAACTATTTCTCCTTGGTAACTGTGGTAGAAATAGAAAAATGATAGAAAAGCAGAAAAGTGATAGAAAAGCAGAAAATAAGAATAGCATAACTTATTAGATATATGTAAGTGTGTGAACTTTGGGTTATTTTTGTTTGGCTCATCTAGTAAGTTGGGAAAATAATAGCTATTCCATAAGATTGTTGAGAAAATTCAATGAGATAACACAGTTAACAGACTTAGCTGAATGTCTAGAATACACTCAGGCATCACTGGCATACAAGTATGAGTCTGCAATTAACAAGGTAATGGAAAGAGTGTTGCAGATCTCTGACTGAAGTATTTTCTCCTAGGCTTACAATATTTATCAGCCATCACAATGCAAGTAAGTAGCAGGATAAGCTTACTTAAATAAGGCAATTTTCCTGTTTGAAGTATTTTTATATAATTGCATATTTACAAGAGCCACAGTGTATATTTCAGGGATAGTGATATATATTTTCTAGATCTTTACAATTTTCTGTTGTAATAAATAGAGTGCATAATTTTGATCAGCAAAGAATAAACATTTTCAGAGATCTAGGCATGTACTAAGTAAATAAATAATTATTTTTGGAATGGAAAAAGGAAATGGGATTAAGATATTTTTCTGACCTTGTTAAAGGAAAACATGTCAATTTTTCTTTTTACTTTTTTTTTAAATACCCAGACTTCAGGGAGACCATATCATTTTTAACTTCTCAGTCTCCTACTACATGGGGACTGTGTGTAATAATCAGTGACCTTTTACATGGAATGCTACTAAAATACAGTTTTACATCTGGCAAATATAAGACTCCTTTATTTTCTACATATTTTGATTTAAATGAAATATTGCCTCATCACTCCAGGTGTGATTCTTATGTATGTTATAAATTATGCAGTCTATCAATATCATAGAACAAGCTGAGCTATGGTTAACACTATTTCAGCACCCAGGAACTTTCTTCCAGTCCTTAATGAAATATATCACTTAAAGAAAAAAAAAGTGCTAGTATTTTAACCAGCCTCAGCTGCAGGAAGGCAAACAGAGATGTCCCTTATGGGCTTCCTGGCAACTGAGGCAGGGGCTTCAGGGTGGCCTGAGCTCATTATGGCTCAAAGCTCTTCAGTGTCTTCAGTGCTTTTTGAGTAAATTTCTTTTTCATTCTAATTTAACTATTTCATATAAGCTTCCAAAATGATCCACATAAAGTTGACAATAGCCTTTGTTTTAGCCTAAAAAAGCTGTAATTATGTTGCATTTTTTAATTCCAAATCCACTTTATCTCTCTCTTTTTTAAAATTCTTAACAGTCTTGTCAGAGGTATGCTGATTTTATAAGAATTTTTCATAACCTATTTTTGACTTTT
Organism: Aotus nancymaae; assembly: GCF_030222135.1. NCBI lineage: Eukaryota > Metazoa > Chordata > Mammalia > Primates > Aotidae > Aotus > Aotus nancymaae. Next base: position 47,595,305 of record NW_026988442.1, on the reverse strand, counting down.
CATCTCCACTGCATGTTTATTTTTAAATTTTAAAAATGCAATGCATTGCTCTTCCTGTAGTCCCCAGGGAAAAATCAAGTAGGATTTAGAAGACAATTTATCAGGCTGGTTATAGAGATGAGGCCTGTCCTGAATAGGAAATTGGAACAAGATACCTTGAAATCTATTTTTGAAAGTTGTGTTATTTAGCAAAAGCAGTAGTTGTAGCTAATTTCAAATTATACCTTTTCATATAAAAGTACTCCTTAAAAATATGAAATAAAAATCTTAAAATTCTATAAAGAAATTTTATTAAGAATTTAAACCACAACATATAATGCCTTCCAGCAAGCCATAAAGAGAAAAATCTCTTACCAATGTTATAGTAATAATATGTTTGATATTTATTATACTTACTTATGAGGTACTAAGGAGTACTATATATTTTAAAGATGCAGTTAATTCTGGCTACATTACAAGACAGCAAGAAAGCATAATTATTTTTATTTTATTTATTTTTTGAGACAGGATCTCACTCTGCTGCCCATGCTGGAGTGCAGTGATACAATTACAGCTTACTGCAGCCTTAACCTCCTTGGGCTCAGGTGATCCTTTCTCCTCAGCCTCCTGAGTAGCTAGGACTACAGGCATAAACCACCTCACCTGGCTAATTTTTGTATTTTATTGTAGAGAGGGATTCTCACTATATTGCCCAGGCTGGTTTCCGAATCCTGGGCTCAAGTGATCCTCCCGCCTTGGCCTCCTAAAGTGCTGGGATTACAGGTGTGAGCCAGTGGACCTGACCTTTATTTTGATTTTAAAGATGCGTAAAATGCAGCTGAAATTTATGACAAAATAGAAAATTCAGAGGGACAACACCTTTTTCTTTTAACAAAGAAGCTATTCCAGAGCAGAAATTGCTATTACCTGGTTGGTTTTTCAAAAGAAATCAATGATTTGTTGTGACCATAACAACAATAACTCAAAGAAAAAGAAAAATGAGTGTAGCTAAACATTTTTGGTTTTTCTGTGTTAAAATCTTTTGTCGGAGTGGGAGAAACAAGGTTGGATCAGGGAGGCTGAACTGGAAAAGGTTTGGTTGGTATTCAAACCCAACAACTTCTCTGTGGTTGAGAGAGGTTTGAGGAAAATAGGAAACATTGAGAATCTTCCACAATAATGTTTTAATGAACTCGACAACTCTGAAAATGTCATTTATGGATAAGGAGTGTTGAGTGTAAAATTATGAAGATGCAATTATTTGTAAGAGATATTTGTATGCATATGTTTTATATGTGCATGTGCGTTAGTGGTTGAATTGGTGGCCAGAGGAAATGATAATAATAAGATAATTGTGAAACGACTGTATTAGTCTGTTTTTGCACTACTATAAAGAACTACCTGAGGCTGAGTAATTTATTTAGAAAACAGGTTTAATTAACTCATATTTCTGCATGGCTGGGGAGACCTCTGGAAACTTACAATCATGGCAGAAGCTGAACAGGAATCAAGGCACGTCTTACATGGCAGCAGGAAAGAGAGAGAATAAGTGGGGATGTGCCAAATGTTTAAACTATCAGATCTCATGATAACTCACTCCGTGTCATGAGAAGAGCATGGGGAAAATCTACCCCCATGATCCAATAACCTCCCATCAGGTCCCTCTCCTGACACAATTCCAGGTGAGGTTTGGATCTAGGACCATGCCACCCTGAAAGTGGCTTATCTCGTCTGATCTCAGAACCTAAGCAGGTCAGGCCTGGTTAGTACTTGGATGAGAGATTTGGGTGATGACACACAGCCAAACCACATCAGCCAAATAACCCAGAGCACAGAGAATTTTGTGGTGAGGCGGCGAGGATGGATGGTTAGGAGAGGATCCTTATCCTTCATGGCAGGCCCAATGCCTGAGAACAATCATCTCCCAGAAATTACTTTCCAAATTGATAACACGAAACATTTGAACAATCCTTTGAATTGGAGCATCTTCACAGAATGCTTTCACCCCATTTTGAGGAATCCCCCTTCCATTTACTCACCTAATTATGAACCCAGAAAAAAAAAAACAGTAATAACACTCTAACCTATTTTATCACCTGGGCAACTCCAAATATCTTTTTTTTTGTTCTTATTCCCTTTTATTAAATGTTCTGAGCAAAGGTTAGGAAAAGGATACATAATTAAATACCCACTATAAGCTACTGTTGTTTACTTGTTTAAAAATATAAAAAATACTCTCCAAAAAACAAAACACAAAAACCCATCAATGTGCTAATAGGTCTTCATAGATCATAAAAGAAAAAGCTTAGATATCTGAATGCACACCAGTGTAAGTTTACTTTTTATTCTAAAATATCAGAAATCGTTCAACTGATTTTTTTCTCTCAATAGCTCTCTTTTTCACTAGACTGTCTACTTTTGTGTACAAATGTTCATGTAGTATTGAAAACCCGTATTTTGTGGACTCATGTCCTTCTTTGCTAATGCAGTGGCTGTAGCCCCTCAAATGCTGCTCATATTTTTTCTGGAGATCTTGAGGTTAGAGGTAAAATTGCTTTTAATTTGAGCTCATGGATAGTGTTCTTATGTTATTCGGTTCTATTCTCGGTTACTTGAGGGCAAGAGCTCTCCACTACTATTGCTGCAGGGCCACACCATAAGCACACATCTTTCTGGATCATGGAAGTTCATCACTGGTGTTCTCACAGCTGTAAGTCCTCAAGATGCCAGGGAGGTGCCCATTCCTGGAGTCTTCAATATCCTGAAGTCAGGCTGCGTACTACACCCATAGGCTTTTAATTCCTGTATTTCTTAAACTCCTTCAGCCTTCTGTTCAAAATTCCTTCCACCCTAGAACTCACAGGACTCAACTCCTGTGGCCTACCTAATTAGTTCTTCAGACATGTCTGAGCATTCCTGTGTTCCATTTAGACTCAAATTATACCCTGCATTACCCTTTGAAACAAATATCTATTAGTCTTGGTTTTTAGAATGCTCTCTGTTCCCAGAAACCCAGTATCACTCATATCGGTTTGATTCCTCTCTAACCTTATAATCAATTTCTCCTCTTGACCTCCAGGATTTTAAGAATATCACTGTTGGTATCATCTGACAACAAATGAAGTTTAGCCTAAGTATGGACTTCTGATAAATAATACGAATTTTGGTGCAAATAAACATCTATTTAAGTTTTCTTATTTGGATTATTTGAAGACACAGGAACTCTCATGTTTATCAAGAATCCCAACTTATAACTAAACATTGTTATGAAAAATTACACTTTAGAAATGAAGCAAAAAGGACCACATATCCTTTCAGTGCCATGCTGGAGCTTTATCTAATAGGTCCACTTAAAGGTAGTTTCACTCTATAGGAGAATGCCCCTTTGTTTCATATACTATTTACTATTGATTAGAACCTAGGCTGTGAAGTTACATGTTAACTTGTGGGTTTTCATTGGGTAGAAATGCAAAGGATCTTGCATCTCTACCCAAAGGATTTTGTCTAGTAGAAAATACAGCTCTAAGAATATTATTTGATTTCTCTATAGGACATTAATCAGTTTTGTATCTAACTTAGCAATGTTATTCCAACATTCTTCTTTTTTTTTTTTTTAAATTTTTTCTCTTTCTTTCTCTCTCTCTCTCTTGTTTTTTCTTTTTTTTTAGATGAGTTTCACTCTTGCTGCCCAGGCTAGAGTGCCATGGCACAATCTCAACTCACTGCAACCTCTACCTCCCGGGTTCAAGTGATTCTCCTGCATCAGCCTCCCTAGTAGCTGGGATTACAGGCGCTTGGCACCATGCCCGGTTATTTTTTTGTATTTTTAGTAGAGACAAGGTTTCACTATGTTGGGCAGGCTGGTCTCCAACTCTTGACCTCAGGTAATCCGCCCGCCTCAGCCTCCCAAAGTGCTAGGATTACAGGCAGGAACCACTGCATCTGGCTCTTCTTGTTTTCAAGACAGGGTCTGGCCCTGTTGCCCAGGCTGGAGTGTGGTGGCATGATCATGGCTCACTGCAGCCTCAATTTCCTAGACTCAAGTGATACTCCCTCCCCAGCCTCTCAAATAGCTAGAACTACAGGCATGTACCACTGTGCCTGGCTAATTTGTTTGTTTTTTTGTAAAGACGAGGTCTCACTATGTTGCCCAGGCTGGACTTGACCTCCTGGGCTCAAGCGATCTTCCCACCTTGACCTCCCAAAATGCTAGGTTTACCAGCATGAACCACTGTGCTTGGCCCTTCTTTTCTTTAGTAATGCCCCATGTGTGCTCTTGAAATGGCATTTATTACATTGCTAGTTTCCTCCTTAACAAGTTAAATAAATTTTTGATACATGTTTTATATTTTCATCCAGGCTTTCCATGTGTCTTGTAACAGTGAAAAGACTGCCTCTTATTGACTGAGTATAGAATATTTTCATATATCTGAAAGGTATTAAATATCTGTTACAATGTCTTTTAAAATAACAGAGCTCTCTTTTTATTTATTAAGGATAAGAACTTACGTAAATCTCAAATTTCCAGAATTCCTGTAATATAAAGAGACTAAAGTTCTAAACCTTTAAAAGAACTAGACTCTGAAGCAGAAAGCTCTTCCTGTAGAAACTGGCCAATCAGAAACCTTTCTATTTTAGAATTAAGTTTTCATAATCAAAGTCAATTGATGGAAAAAAAATACTTTTTTAAAAATTTTAGTTTCAAAAAACAGTAATATATCTTTCACCTGTGTGAAGTATAATATAAACATATTCATTTATTTATTTGTTTTTTTTTTTTTTAAGTTTTGAATTTGTTTTTCTTGGAGAATAGTTAATCTGGATTTCCACATTTCTTGTAGTATTTCTTGATTAGAAAAGTTAACATTATTTTCAAATAATTTATGAAAAAATAAAAAGAAAAAATAACAATCATGTAAATTGAATTACAATTCTTACAATCTTTAAAAAAAAACGAATTATCTCTGTAATGTATCAGTTTAAATAATTTTCAAGCCCCTTAGTTAACTTCAAGAGCTGGAATTTGAATTAAATCTAATTAGTTGGTGGATGTTATTTGGATACTTAGATAATTTCTAAGGGTCATGCTAACATGCATATTACTTTCTGTTACTTTAAGAAAGTACAAAAAGAATGCATGTATAGAGTCATGTTATATTTGATTACAATTTTTGATAATTTGCTAAAATGCTTGGGTATGATGAAAATGTCTCAATTATCTGTATCTCAGTTATCTCTGTGAAATGAAGTTGTTTACTTTGGTTAAGGATTAAATTCATATTGGTGATTGAAATGTTACCAAAAGCAATTGGAGAGCTATGATTGTAAATCAAGATAATGGAACTTGTTTTAGTTGATAAAAGAAGAGGGAAAGTAGTGTTATCCTAAGGAAAAATGGCTGGTTGCTATAAAGTATGAAAGAAGATAGTAAAAAATAAATGTGAATAGATATAGACAACTATAGAAGTTTTGTGGAAAGTGGATTTTAGTTGCTTTGATTTATAATTACTTGCAAATGGTAAGTCTAAAAAGAAGTCTTATAATGTGTTAATTTTTTGGCAAATTTGTTCAGGTTTGATGGTTTTATTCATAAGATAATTTTAAAAGTAGCAGCTTAATGAATGAGCCTCTGTCAAATGTTACATTTATGTAAAACTAGAATTTGGTTTACTCTCTCTTAAAATTGCAAGTAAGTCTTAGAGAATTCCATCTGCTCTTAACAAGAGGTAATAATATTCTGTGTAATCTGCTCCCAGAACAGGGATTCTGTCTCGCCTTAATAATTTTTAATAATTTGTGGTAGTGTGTTTGTTTTTCGTGTCCATGATTATTCACAAGCAAAATAACATTTCCTCAATTCTAATTTAAAATATCTTATTGCCACTTTCATTAATAGGTAGCCAATCAAACATTCACTGCAGGCATCTGTGGGTCTTTCCTAAGTGACCAAATATCTACTGATAACTCTTACGATTTTACCTACCTCAGATCAGATCCTACAATGTAAGAAGTATTATTTTCAGTATAAATTTTATATCTAAACTATTTTTGGAATTTCCCAGGGCCATGGACAATCAAAAACTTTTTTCCTTTTACTTCATAAAACAGGAAGATGTAAATAATTGAGTTATATATTATATTCTATATTTCTTAAATATCTGCACACTATTGTAAAATCTGCATGGGAATAGTTGGCATATCAAAGAGAATCTCCACCTTCCCTAAATACTATGAATGCAATTATGTTATACTTATTAATAAAAATATTTCATTGATTATACTTTTAACTACTGATACTTCAAAATAAAGTCTTATGGATATAGAATAGGGATCTTAAGTGTCACCACTTAGACAACTGTCAGATAGTACTAGAAGACTGAGTCAGGATTTTAGTTACTCTCTTTTTAGTCCCGAGGACAACCTCATGAGAGCAAACTGCTGACCTAATATCTAAGATTTAAAGAGTAGGAAAATCTAATTTTTGATATTATGTTTAGTGCTCTTTTTTCTAATGGATATATGAGAAACCCCTCCTCGACTTTTTTCTGAATCTCTCCCTAACTCTTTATATAGTAGACTATACTTTTTAAATTAAAATGAAACACTCTTTAAATGGCAACTTATTTTCCCTGAGGCTTCAGAATTGGGGAACAGAATACTTTCTTGAGTCTTTCTGATCTTTTGTTATGGCAATATAGTTAATTGAACAGGCTCAGTGAAAATCTGTCCTTCTTTTCACCAGGACATAGACAAACTGACTGTGCAACCAAGACCATTCTTGGAAGTGTTAGATATGAGAATAAATCTGAATTCATTAGTTCTGACAAGACCATCATGAAAGAACAAAGGTTGCAGTTCCTAGATGAAACCTAAGCCCATGAAACAGTCCCAGAAAAAAATGGTCTGATATGTATTTGAGATCTTATAGGCTATTAATACCATTACTTCTTAACAGGCCACACTGCACGGTATTTTAGGGACCTTAAGCAGAAAACAATATACTCAAATTTATAGATACTATAGCTAAAATCTGTTGAGATGAGTATTGTGGGTTTGGTTTCCTAGCTTCAGACTAAAGCAGCCAACAAAAGCAATTTTGAAAAACTTGGAATACTAAATCTATTAAAAATGTAATTTGAGGTTCCATATGAAATTTTCACTGAAGTTAATTTTCTAGCCTAGGTAGTTGTTCAACATGGTATGGCTCTAGATGTACCTACCTTAGCAAGGAGGTTAATTACACCTTGTGCTACAATCATATGTCAAGCTAAAATGAGACCAGTCTTCTCTTGTTTTCAAAAATAATCTTCGGGGATTTGTTGTTGTTGTATAGTTGTGACCTTAAGTAAATTGGGAAATATTTTATGCCCACTGAAAAGAATAAGTTTTTGATATCTAGACTGGTGGTTTTTGCTATTTCTGCCCTTGGAACCAGGTTTAATATTCTCTATTTTCCTCATTAATGAGCTAAATAAATGTTTGACACACGTTTATTCTCCATTTGTTTTAGTCAATTTTTCAACTTTTTGAAAATGATACATTATCAAAAACATAATGAAATTCAGTTTAGGTTTCATACCTTTTAATAACTTGATTGTGATTAATAATTTTTAACTTTGGAATTTTACTCCAACATAATGATTGTTTAACTTTGCTTTTTGAGCTATTAATTTTTACAATCTTAAAGGAAACACTTCACTATAATTTTTTGATTACCTTGCTCTTGGTCTTAGAAATTTCTGCAATGTTAAATGAGATGACAAGATTATATTTCTCTAAATCAACTGGTTGATTATTACTCTGTTTGAACATAAAAGCCACCAGATCTATTTCTTGATTATTTATTTCCTTACTTGTCTTGACCTTGCAGCAGTACTTTCCAATTAGTGAATTCGTTGCTAGCACTAATATTTGCATTCACTTCTAGTCATTTTTACATTAAAGAAACCACAGAGAATATGTCTTTTGAGTATGATGTACTACAATTTAGTAGCAACTGTAATTGGGTGAGAACTGGTACTAGAAGAAAGGGAACAAATATCAATGATTAAGTATAAAATCAACAGCCAGGGAGGAGTAGTAGCAGTGAGAAGAAAATGTTTATAAATTATTTCAATAGGGTAAATCAGCCATTTTTAGTAATGTACAACCATTTTTAGTATTTTAATGGAAAAAACAATAAAACATGCATTTTTCTTACTTTACCTTTGGATTTCTCATAGAACGTCTTTAATGTTGATGTATACATTAAAACCAGTTACAGTATTTTAAGTGACTTGAATACCTAGACCAAATTTTGCCAAATGATATTTTAATAATTCTTGCCTGCTTGTTGTATAGAGAATTTTTATAAGATGGATAGAGTAGTTGGTTTTGATTAGTTAATAGGTCTTCATGACCATCTTCCCCGGTGAGTCTTATATTCCAGCCTTTAATTTAGGTAATTGCTATGGCATTAGCTTAATGGCTTAGCCAGGAAACTATCAGTGACTGTCAAATGAAAACAGGATATAACTCCTTATTTTTATTACAAAAATAGTAATTAGATTCACCAATGGCTGGAGTAAATTCCTTTATTACATGACCAATGCAAAAACTGAGATCCTGTTATAGATTATATGGACCTAGTCTTTCCCAGACAAACATGCAAAGAAGAAAATTAGCATCAAATTAAAAGAAGTTTTTTTTCATTCAGAAGTATTAGGTTTATTAAGAGATATCCTGATTCATTATTTTCACCTAAAGTCACATGGCCATATATTTGGTTAGTGTTCCATTTGGAAATGCTTCAGGGTGTCAGTTCCTACTTTGAGTATTGGTTGACTGAACAATTAATATGGAGAAAAGTCTGTCTTAAATTTCTTTGGAACCATGGAAGAAGAAAGTAGACTATGTGTATATTTTTTTCTATATCTATGTTTTTGTATTTAATATACACCTGATTATGTTGACAGTCAACATTCCACTCACTATAAAAGCTCATTTTTCCTTTCTACATATCTTTTCTCAGACTAGTAGACTGTAGTAGAAATTGTTCTGTTCCTACATTAAGCAAAGTGAAGTAGCACATGAGGAATTGATTAGTTAAGCTGGTCTGGAATGGATCATAGTACTTTAATCTAGAGCTGTTTAAGGAGGTAAGTGGTGATGTATATGCTATAGTTGTAGGGTAGAAAATTTACTCATTATACAGATGTGCAAAGAATGTGTGGATTTTTATTTATCTATAGCTAATATAATTTTTTGATAATTCAGTCAGCGGGGGAGTGGAAGTGGCACCACTTACTCCCAAGTTTGAGTGCCCATTTGGAAATCTTTAGCTATAGGAGAACTTTGACCTCCTCTTGCAACCACGTTGCATGAACACCTAGCTAGTCTTTGAAATACTAGTAGTGTCTGCTTCATACAGACAGGAACTTTTGGGTCTCTTTTATGCTATGTGCGGGCTTTGTGGAGTCACGAATACTGCCGGAAAAGGAACTGTTTAACCACATCCCTTCACTGCCTCCCTTTCTAATAACCCTCATTTCCACTCCCTGTATTAGTGTGAGGTTTATTTCATGGTAATCTATTACCAAGATACCAAGTGGAACATGGGACAAAGCTTTTCCATTTTTGGCAATTCTCTCAACCTAATATTCCATCCTCCCATAATTTTAACCCTGAGGAGTGTGGGCAGAATATAATATATGTCTGAAAGGCTGTTTTCTCTGCCTCTCTTTTTCTTCCCAGTATCACCTTTTCTGAAAGGAAAAGATTTTCTGCTCCTTATTCCTCTTTGAAATAACTTGCTTATGTGAGATCATGGGTTTCCTTTTCTCTGTGGTCTACAATGAAAACCTGCCATTCAATTTTTTTGACATTGTTTTTAATATGTTAATCGGAAATAAATTTAGAAAATGTTTTGTTTGAAAACATTCTAATACAGAAGCTTATTGACTTCTATGAACTCAAAAATTACATTTGATTGTCAAAAGCTGAATGTTTTACTTTTTCAGATCTTTGCTATAATTCTTGTAACTATCCTTGAGGCATATGAATGCCTCTGAAACCGTTTTATTTTTTCACTCAGCAAAAACTTACTGAGAAGATTTTATGTGCTTGGCACAGTTGCAGGTGATTGCATGCTAGTGGCAGAGGCAAGCGATAAGCAATAGAGTTAAGGAAAGTATTAGAAACTGATCAATGTCAAGTTGAAGACCGTAGGAGGGAGGGGCAATGGGGGCAATGGGAAGTGTTGGGGGGAAGTTACTCTTGAAGGGGTAAAGACCTCACTGAGAACATGACTTTTGAGGAAAATCTTAAGAAATGAAAGGAGTTAATCATCCTGTATCTGGAGGGAGACCATTTCAGGCAGAGAAAATCACAGGTTCAAAGGCTTAAAGGTAGGAAATGTGTCTGCTTGGAACAAGAAAGGCACAGGAGATGAGTTCAGACAGGTAACCAGGAATGCTTTTCACAAAGTATCCCAGGGAATAGAACACCTAGTCAACCAGAGTGGTGGCTGACTTACTGCATCCATTGACTGTTTCCGTCATGGTTTTTCTTTCACTTCCCCTGTCCCTAACTCCTGTCTCCTGAGATCATACTCCTAAATTAACCACTTTCACTTAATTAAGCCTTTGTCATAGACTCTGCTTTATGGCAAATCTAGGCGAAGATTTTTTTTTTCTATCTTCTGCCATTTCAGTGGCACAGAGGTAGCTGGTGAATCCTTAGCATTCAGAAGATTTTCTGGTAAATGACAGACACTCAAAAAACATGTGTTGAATTTAATTGAAAATAATTTGGTTCTCCAATTCTTTGAGGACTACCAATTTGGAACTGCAGTGCTAAAGCACAACTATGAAAATCACCTATTACTTCACAGGTCATTGAACTAGACTATAAGGAATCCAAAATATATGGGATATAGAGTAGAGTTAAAGGGTCTCTGTTCAGGAGGAAGACTACCTGGGTTATGTGTCACTTGCTAGCTGTGTAAATTTGGAAGGTTTCTTAACCTCTCTGTGCTATAATTTCTTCATCTCCAAAATGGGAATAATAATAACCCATAAATCAAGTGGTTGTTGTGAGTACTAAATGAGTGAACATATAGGATGTATATGGCATGTAGTAAGTACAATATACATGTTTGCCATAATAATAATCATTATTGATTTCTACCATAGCATCGTGGAGACCCATCATCAAATTAAAATAAGTGAATATTGACAGATTTCAAAGAAATCTGATTAAAGTCTTTCTACCATTTTCTTATATTTACGTTGTTTGTAGTGTTACAAGTAATATTTACTCTAATAAACAGTTATACAGTATATAAAGTTCCGCAATCTATTCCATTACCACAGCCCAGCCAAATTCTATTTTATTCAAACATAAGTTAGTTTGCTAATTAATGTCAGCCTAATTTCTAAATGCTTTAACCCATTCATGATAAATGTTAAAATTTTATCATACACTAGCTTATCCTTGAGCCTCAATGTGAGATGATAACAGCAACTTATTTTGCTACTAAGCTTCTAGACAAAATATCAAAAAGTCCCAGAATCCTGAAATTTCATCATCTGTTAAGCTGGGATTTCCATGCATATCCCACCATGTTCGAGGGAGAATGAAATATTGTAATGTTCATGAAGGGGCCTAGCACAGACTCTGGCATGTAGGGAAAGATCAATAGCACTAATTGAAATCAATGCTAATTGGAATAGCACTAATTGGAATCCTATCCATATCCCACACTTCTCTGATCTTAGTGCTGGGATTTTCTTAAGAAAAACCCAAACAAAGATTTAGCCGGCCGGGCGTGGTGGCTCACGCCTGTAATCCCAGCACTTTGGGAGGCCGAGGCGGGTGGATCACGAGGTCAAGAGATCGAGACCATCCCGGTCAACATGGTGAAACCCCGTCTCTACTAAAAATACAAAAAATTAGCTGGACATGGTGGTGCGTGCCTGTAATCCCAGCTACTCAGGAGGCTGAGGCAGGAGAATTGCCTGAACCCAGGAGGCGGAGGTTGCGGTGAGCCGAGATCGCGCCATTGCACTCCAGCCTGGGTAACAAGAGCGAAACTCTGTCTCAACAACAACAACAACAAAAAAGACTTAGCCTTACAAATATCTCATTAGAATTTGGCAAATGGATCTCACTTTCATTAAAATAAATATTCCAGAGATGAGTGTTAGACATTGAAAACTTTTTCTCTTTTTTTTCATTATTGAGATAGCAGCCTCAACCTTAAGTGATCCTCCTGTCTTATCCTCCGAAGTAGCTGGGACTATAGGCACAACCCACCATGTCTGGGGAATTATTTTATTTTATTTTGTAGAGACAGGGTCTCGCTATGTTGCCCAGGCTAGTCTTGAACTCCTGGGCTCAAACAGTCCTCCTGCTTCAACCTCTCAAAGCACTGGTATTATAGGCATGAGCCACAGTGCTCAGCTGAAAGCTTTTCATCAGCCATAAAAACACTAGTTGCATGTTCTCAATCATACGTGGGAGTTAAATAATGAGAACACGTGGACACAGGGAGGGGAACATCACACACAGAGGCCTGTCAGGGGTTGGGGGCTAGGGGAGGGATGGCGGTAGGAGACACACCTAAAGTAGATGACAAATTGATGGGTGTAGCAAACCACTATGGCACATGTATACCTATGTAACACACCTGCACATTCTACACATGTATCCCAGAACTTAAAGTATAATAAATGAATAAATAAATAAGCCAGAAAAAAAGTACTTTGACATGCCACAAAATCAAACAAACAAACAAAAAACACTAGTTGGCTGGATGCGGTATGTCAACGCCTATAACTCCAGCACTTTAGGAGGCCAAGGTGGGTGGATCACTTGAGGTCAGGAGTTCAAGACTAGCCTGATCAATATGTTGAAGCCCCATCTCTACTAAAAATACAAAAATTAGCCAGATATGGTGGTGGGCATCTGTAGTCTCAGCTATTTGGGAGGCTGAGGTAGGAGAATCGCTTGAATCTGGGAGGCAGAGGTTGCAGTGAGCCGAGATCATGCCACTGCACTCCAGACTGGGTGACAGAGTGAGACTCTGTCTCAAAAAAAAAAAAAAAAAAAAAAAACCACTAGTTACAGAGTTATTTCAGCTGCATTTCAATTTGTAATTTAATTTAGTAGGTCATAATGGGAACTATTAAAAGAACCTAATCCAAGTTCTTTGAATTCTTTTAAGTTGGCATTAGGTTCTGAGCAAGTAGGTTTATTAAGCAAGCTGCTTGGAAGGTATGATATCTTGATTCAGACACTAGCCCGTGTTTTGCAAACTTTAAAATTATAATACATGCTGAGTGTGACTTCTAAGTTAATAAAGATAACGTAATGAATGGAACTCTAGACTTAGTGTTAAAAACTTCATTTCTAACTGCATGACCTTGACTTAGCCCTTACTTTTAAAGTCTATAATATGTGGTTATGGGAATGTGGTTATAAACTATGGATATATTATAACAGATATATACTATGTCCTTCATTTGTACTTATGCCAATGAACTCTCCAAGGAAAGTCCTATATACATTATATACATTTAAGACATTGTTACTTCATCTGTTGGAAATCTCAGAGTGAGGTTCAAAGACTTAGCAGAGTACTTCCATGAAGCTGAGGGAGGAAAGAGAACTGGTTAGTGTTATTCAGGTAGCTGCCAACGTGAGGTGCACCGCTAAGAGAGTCCTTTGCTATAATAAGGCTATTTACGAATATCCTTACATGCCCAACTTAGCACTTTTACTGCTTCTAAGTTGTCATACATTCATGGGATCGTGAAACCTCACAGGTAATACAATTCCAAAAGATGAGAAAAACATGATGTTCACTCATTCAGCCCTCTAATATGAATTTATTTATAGCCACATTGACTTCTAACACTATTTAGTCCTAATCACATATTATATGTTAGATAATTTAGCATAATAAAATTGTGCCTTTTTACATCAATGCTAATTGAGTGCCTTAGGCAGAACAAGTACAAAATTAATTGTTATAATAAATCCTTGTGACATCATTTAGGGAAGAAATGGTTATGTGTAAGGTAAACCAAAGTACTGGAAGAAAACATATAACATTTTAAAAAGAGGTTTCTGAGACTTAAAATGAGTGGACACTGATTAATTACTGAAAAATTGCATTTGTATAAAAGCTTTCTCTAAAAGCATTTTAAGAATAATTATTTGAAAATAAGATTCTAAACCAGGCACAGTGGCTCATATCTGTAATGCCTGTAATCCCAGCACTTTGGGAGGCTCAGGCGGGCAGATCACAGGGTCAGGAGTTTGAGACCATCCTGGCCAACATACTGAAACCCTGTCTCTACTAAAAATACAAAAAATTAGCCGGGTGTGGTGGCGGGCACCTGTAATCCTAGCTACTTGGGAGGCTGAGGCAGGAGAATCGTTGGAACCCAGGGGCAGAGGTTGCAGTGAGCTGAGATTGTGCCCTGCACACCAGCCCAGGGGACAATTTAAGACTCTGTCTCAAAAAAAAAAAAAAAAAAAAGAAAGAAAAAGAGAAAGAAAATAAGTTTATAGAATTTAATTGTTCCTCTTGTCACCTTGAGCATGCATTTAGATAATTTGATGCCAAAATCCAAATGACCAAAAATCCCAGAAAATTGATAGCAGATGAAAACATTCTATCAATTCCAGACTTTTGGGATTATCATTTTTCAAAGGTGTTTCCTGCCCAGTTTTAAATCTCTGGTGCTGAAAATGGTAGGCAAACAACTTTATCGATAGACTGCTTATGTTCTTTACTCTGTTCTCAAAGTGACAAAGTACGTTGATTCCAACAGTGATTCTCCAGTCTGCTTTAGTGTTGGATTTCCACTGCGACTGTTAGCTGCTGAAACTGAGCCCAGAGCCCTTGGTCAGAGTATCTGAGCATTGCAAGCGGCACCAAGAGGTAAGTTAATTCATCCTTCTGACTCGAGGAAGGGTGAACTGTGCCCAAATATTTCCAGATGGATAATTTTGTATCCGAATCAGAGCAGAAAAACTAAGGAGTGGGAATTTCCTTCAGAAACCCTTTTGCATATTTTCTGACTATTTCTATGCTAATGCTGTTGCAACAGCAAATAAATGCCCTGAAGTGTACATGGGCATTGCCTCCCACACAGACAAATTAATGCACACCCTAGATTAGGCATCTAGGTTTTAAGGATTCGTCAGTTTACCTGAGAAAATTCCTTTTATGGATTAAGCAACACCATAGAATATAACCATTTTTATACATTTCATTTTATATTAATCATCATTTTCATTCCCAGTATTTTTCCATCTCTCCTCTCTCTCCATTCTTTTCCTTTCACATTTTTTATGAGGTCTTCTTTCTCCTTGGCCTGTTTTCCACCCTCCACCCTGAGAAATACTGCCATTTAACTCAATGTTTAGCTCACTACCTTGGCATCATTTTTTCCTGACCTTTTATATTCTGTTGGATGCCAAATTTTATAATTAATGCATCAAAAATGACTCCTGAATCATCTCTCTTTTCAGTTCCGTTGCTGCTATCGTACTTCAGCCTTTTATTATGTGTTGCTTGGATATAAATTAGCTCCCTCTCCTCTTCTGTCCTTGCTTTGGTTTCTCTCTAGCTCCCAAGCATCCTGTGTGCCACTGCCAGAGTGGCCTTTGAATAAAGCACAGTTTGCACTTGACCCTGCATTCAAACCTTCACTGGTTTCACACTCTCTGCTGGATGGCATCCAAACCCCTTGATGTGGCTCTCTCTCTCCCCACTGTCAACACATATCTTATCCCTCAATTCCAACGTACCTTTCTAGCTTTACCATTTATTTTTTATTATGGATGGCAGTCTTGCTAAACTATGCAAAATTTCCTCAACACACACTAAATTTTATATCAATTTCTGTTAATTTAATATTTACCTATTGAAATTCAATTCCTAGTCAACTAACCAACCAATTATAACAGCAGCTATATTTAACTGTGCATTCCTAACATGTCAAGACCATACTGAACATCCTAAATACATAATCTCCAATTCTCACCCCAACACCTCTAGGAAGTCATTATTATTCACCATTGCACAAGTGAGGAAACTGACACCGATGGTACTGAGAGCTGCTGTACTCTCAGTCCAGAAATTCTTCTTGGGTGAAAAGACTCTACTCCAGGAGTGGAGTAAAAACTTGAGTGAGTGTCAAGGACCATATTTATGCTAAGTAAAGAAATATGAAGCAGAAGGATGAGGCGGAAAAGGAAGAGAATGGGATGAAAGAGAAAGGAGAAGAGGAGACAGAGAAAGAAAGGAGAGATAAAAAAATAAAAGATCCTTCCAGTAGAGAATATTATTTGGTATACAGTTGACCCTTGAGCAATGCAGGGATTAGGAGTACTGACCCACTGTGTAGTCAAAAATCAATGTGTAACTTTTAATTCTTCCAGGACCTAACTACTAATAGCTTACTGTTGATCAGAAGCCCTATTGATAACAATCAGTTAATACCTATTTTGTATGTTATATGCATTATATACTCTGTTCTTAGAATAAATTAAGCTAGAGAAAAGAAAATGTTATTGAGAAAATAAGGAAAATAAAATATATTTACTGTTCATTAAGATGAATTAGATCAAGAAGTAGGTTAGTTGACTAGGAAGGTAAAGTAGATCATCGAGAAGTTCTTCATCATCATTGTCTTCACATTGAGAAGCCAGAGGAGGAGGAAGAAGAGGGCTTGGTGTTGCTGTCTAAGAAGCATGGAGGCAGAAAAAAAATCCATGTGTAAGTGAACCCATGCTGCTCAAACTTGTGTTATTCAAGGGTCAACTATAATTGATTTTTGACAAAATTTAATTAAAGTCATGAGAGCAACATCCTGGTATCCTCATACGCAGTGTGCAATATCCTCACACACAATGTGCAAACTGTTCTAGGCTTATGGGTAAGAGAGCTCAAGAGATATGTCTTGTTTAGGAATTAAGGCAGAAACCATTCAAATAATTTTTTTCAGATACATGAGAAATATAATGAAACTAGGTTCTTTTGTACATTTCTAACACCTCTATACCATATACCTGTATATATTTTCTCAACTTTGTGTTTGTTAGTTGGTTTATAATTTTGTTATACTTTTTGATGTTTTATTATTTTATTTTTTATTTTTTTGAGTTGCTGTCTCACTCTGTCACCCAGGCTGGAGTGCAATGGTGTGATCTCGGTTCACTATAACCTCTGCCTCCTGGGTTCAAGCTATTCTCCTGCCTCAGCCTCCCGAGTAGTTGGGATTACAGGCATCCACCATCATGCTTGGCTAATTTTTGTATTTTTGTAAAAACGAGGTTTCACCATGTTGGCCAGGGTGGTCTTGAACTCCTGACCTCAGGTGATCCACCCCACTCAGCCTCCCAAATTGTCGGGTTACAGGTGTGAACCACCACGCCTGGTCTTATCATTAACTTCAAACTGAGATAGACTTTTTGATCTATTCTGATTTTGAGCAACTTACAGTAGACATTTGTAAAATATATTGTTAATTTAAATCTTTTTAAAATATTGAACTCTCCAAATGTGCTCCATGGGAGTGAGGCTGATGCAACTAGAAGCTGCAGAATGATTTGGCCTTGAATTTCACTCATTAAGAGAGAGCTGCCAACTCGTCCTCACCAACAGGGCAGTGAGTTTGCTTCTGTTTTCTTTGGCCATCAGTACAGAAAGCAAGGCTGTCTGTAGTCTTTGTACAACTCAGGATAGTTCTTTCCTTTGAGGACAAGGCTGTCATCCTATCCTTTCCTGGAATCTTGATGTGATAGAATGGATACTAACAAGAAACCAAGTAATGAAAAGAAATTAAGAAATACATTTTAATGATGATTTTTATAGACTAATTCATAGTGATTGTTAGTTGGCATATAGACCTTTTTGGTTGGGTAAATGATAGATGTGATAAACTCTAAATTTTTTCTAATTCCAGAATGTTTTATATCTATTGAGATAAGTTATTTCAAACTGGATGATTCTGGAACATTTGGTTTATATTTTTTGAGGTCTTTTCAATTACCATGAAGAGTATAATTAATTTTGCAAGATTTAATTAGTCACATGAACAGCATCCTGGTTTTGTCGTAGGCAGAGGACAATCAGGACAATCAGTGCTCTGTGTTCCTGGATACCAAGAAATAGCTCAAGAGATGTGTCTTTGAGGAGAGATTATTTAGGAATTAGAGTGGAATAATGGAGTTGGATGCCTTAGTGTATTTCAGAGGAGTGCATCCGTTCTGCCCCTGGAGTTCATCTTCTCTCTTTTGCTCTCTCCCTCTTTCTTTTCTTGTTCCATGCTAGCAGAAAGCTCCCAGATTACAAACCTTGTGTCTTACTCTTTAGTAACTGTCCCTGACATTGGCAGTAGGCGAGGGTTCAAATGAGTCTTGATTAATAGATCCTCATTTCCTCCTTCCCACCTCTCTCAAGCTCTGTGATCTTGATTCAGTGTTAAATTGGTGTCCATGTGATCATAAATGGCTCACCTAATAGGGTGAAATTTAGTTTAAATGTAAATACTGCATCTTGCCCCCAAGTCCCAACACTACTATGATATGTACAAGTACAATGTAGGAGAGTTACATTAATAGTAATTAAAGTCATTTTTTAAACTTCCCTTTTTTTAAAAAAACAGCTATTATCTTTATAACAAAAGTTTAAGCATTATTTAAAATTATTTTGAAAGTTCATGGTAGATAAAATACTCAAAACAGATTTCCTACTTCTAGATGTTTATGTAATGTTGTAAATGGTGGGCTCTGATCTTTGCCAATATGTTTCACCTGATCAACTCTACAAATATTATCAGCAGTACAAATATAACTCTCCAAATATCATTTAATGCCTAGTCAGGAAAATGGAAATCACCCTCAACCTTTCAAAGAGAAGGAATTAAATTAAGGAATTGATCACTCAGGTGATGAAAATCAGAGAAGTGAAACAGGGGACAACCCAGACATACATCAGGATCTCAGAAATTCTGTGCGTGAAGCAGCTCAGAGATTATACTTCAAGGAGCTTTAATTTCTCTTGTACGGGAAGGATATCAGATGAATGTGTGGTTACCAGAAACCAGAAACTGGGCTCAGGTGAGAACTAGAACCATGATGGATGTGGCCCAGTGATTGCTAGGGACAAGTGGGGAGTTATGCTGCCTAGCAGGAGCTGAAACCATGAAGGGGAGACATGGACGTCATGAGAGATTCCTTAGAGGTTCCAAGGAGGGAGGGGTAGGAATACCGTAACTTCTCCTTGAAAGGAAATAAAATCTGTTAGTATAACAAAATCTTGTCTGTGTCCTTTAAAGACTCTGTATTATGACTGTGTGGGCAGAAATCAGCAGTGAATTAAACTGAGTTATATTGAATAGAGGCATTCATGGTGCTATAAGACCAAAGTAAGCAGAAGGACTGGCTCATTATAGATAATATGTACCAGTGGGGTAAAACAAGGATGTCTTCTTCTTATTCTTCTTTTTACATTTTATCTTAATAATTTAATGTAAATCATGAAAGACTGATTTGTGCCATCTCATCTGTCACTTTATAACATAGAGAATGGCCAGTTAATAATAATAGCTGGTTTTTTCATAATTTTTATGTGTAAAACTCGATTCTAATAGCTTTCCATGTATTGATGCTTTTAATTCTCAAAACAATCTCATGCTTTACTATCTACCCATTGTATGGAAGAGGAAATTGAGGCACAGAGAGATTAGCTAATAGACATACAGACGACATAGTTGTATCTGGGGGTACTAGACGTAGCCTTAGTAACCAGCTCTGCTATGTCATTTTTGCCACAAAGAAGGTCTTCACATAACTCTTCTAATATGAAACATTGTTTCTTCTAGGCATAATCTATATGTCAGCACTCTAAACCAAGCCACCATCTTGTTTTCCCTATACCAACAGCCTCTGGACTCATCCCTTCATTCCCATTCTCCTCCTCTTCAGCCAATGTTCCTCAGAGCAGCCAGAATAACTTTTTGAAAACATAGCACTTTTTCTCAGAGTCCTCTGATGGTTTCCCATTTTTAGTTAGTAAAGTACTATGTTACTTAAAAATACTATGCAGTGGGTGGGGTTTTACTGGACAGGTGTAGCCAGGTATGTTTGGAGCACTATTAATATCCTGATGAGGCTGAGCAGTCATTTATTTATCTACCCATCTCTTAAAGGGACATTGTCTTTACGTCTCTTATACTTAGGTCTTGGGCAAGATCTATAAATGAGTCAGAAAAGTCATCCTGAAATTAACCTACACCTTCTGTTTATGAGAAAAGCATTGGCCCTTTGGCAGCAGAGAGCTCCAGAACTCTAGGCTTATGTTACACTCAGTTCACCCCTGGAGACCCCCTGAGGGTTTGCAAGTCTGCTGGCAGAGTAACAGCGGTTTTGTAATGCCTGTCAATGGTGCTATTTGTTTTGGCCTTTTGTGGAAAAGTTTGCTGAGCAGCCAAAACAGCAAAGGGCAGTCCTAAGACTAGAGTTGGAAGAGCCAGCTGGGGTGAACCTCTCAGTGATAAAGAGGATATAGGGCAAAGGAAACTGGCCATGGCCACAGATGAGCCAAATTTCACAACTTGCTTGCTTATATTTGGACAAACAGCAAAGCTAGAAAGCCTTAACATGCTGGGAGAAAGTTTCGGTCCCTCGGGTGCTTTACATTTTATCCCTGTGGCAATGAATCATGCTAGGATTTCAACCAAACTGCTACTCTTAACTTGCAAGAATATCTTTTTTTTTTTTATTGCATTTTAGATTTTGGGGTACATGTGAAGAACATGCAAGATTGTTGCATAGGTGCATACGTGGCAGTGTGATTTGCTGCCTTCCTCCCCTTCACCTGTATGTGGCATTTCTCCCCTTGCTATCTCTCCCCAACTCACCACCCCCTGCTGTCCCTCCTCTATTTCCCCCCAACAGACCCCAGTGTGTAGTGCTCCCCTCCCTGTGTCCATGTGTTCTCATTGTTCAACACCGCCTATGAGTGAGAACATGCGGTGTTTGATTTTGTGTTCTTGTGTCAGTTTGCTGAGAATGATGGTTTCCAGGTTCATCCATGTCCCTACAAAGGACACGAACTATCTTAGGTGTGTCGTTGTGTGGTTAAGAAATAATAGGCAATGTGAAAAGTCTGGCACTGTCTCTGGCTCATCTAGTTGCACTGATATTTCTGACAAATACAAAAGAAAGATTAATTGCTATAAAAATATAAGGAGTATTTATGAACTGCTAAATAAAAAGCACATTAAAATATCTTAGGAAAAACTTTATTTTTCTCATAGACTAGATATACCCAATCAAAATTACTAAAATAACTCAAGAAAAAGTGTTTGATTTGTGATTCCTTCATGAAGGTGGTGAAGGTGGGCTATGCATGAGGACCACAGTGTTTTAAGTTTTCATATTTTAATACAAACAATTTGTCATAATTCTCCCCAAGACTTCATTGAATACAAAGTATATTGAGTCCTATGGGTTCTGTAAAAGAACTTTAGAACCTCTTTCATCGCTTCAGATTTTATGTGCCAAAATAATTACTTGAAGACATTTCAGCTTGTCTTTTTTCAATTCGAAGGTCATTCACACTGACTTCTTGCTTTGGCTTCATTTGAGACATCATTAATGTGCTATAAAATGTTAACTATTCCTTCAAATATCTCATTAATGTACATGTGTATTTAACTACGTATTTTTTTATCAGAAGCAATTAAACATACCTCTTAGGTGAGGGAAAAATCATGTGTTTAATTTCACCTTGCGTTTTAAGACATCACAATCTAGTACCTCATAAATATTTGTCCTTTTTAAATCATTGCCTGGAAAATAAGTTTGTCTAACTTTTTCCATGAAGTTAAAGTTGCAGAGGTCAAATTTTTTAGATGCTACAAAAAACTTTCTTCCATGAATAATCACAAGCTCATGCAACTGGAAAGTTCTTGAAGGAATGTCACAGTTGAGCCTGAATTCAGATGGATCTACTACACACTGACAGTTATTTTATTGTTCAGACCCCCTGAGACAGACTATCCAGAGTCTCTTGCCATGGTAACCTGTCTAATGTTAAATTGTCCTTTTTTTTTTCTATAAAGCTTATATGATGTCTAATTTATGTTACTGGAAATTATGACTCTTTCTATGGTTTTGCTATTGCAATACAGAACAGCTTATCAAAAGAAGTGCTATGCCAGTGATTACAAAATGAAAAGTGAGTGGAAGCTAAAGTTTGGTGACATTTTGCTATTTTAGATGTTTTAATGCTTTTGAAAATTGATATAGAGATGTCATATATTTATGTGAAAAAATTTAAAAGAAGTATAATGGGGAATGTTCTTCTAACAAATGATTTAAATTCTTACCTCAACACTAAGTTTATTTTTATTTTTATGTTTTGAGACAGGGTCTCACCCTGATGCCTCAGCTAGAGTGGTATGGTGCAATCATAGCTCACCACATCCTTGAACCCTTGAACTCAAGCTACCCTTCTGCCTCAGTCTCCCAAGTAGCTGGGACTACAGCACATGCCACTATGCCTAGCTAATAACTTCATTTCATATCTAGTGTTGATCTGAGAACATAACTCTTTTCTCAGTAGGAGTCCTCTGTTTCTTAAATTAGCCATAAATCTCCATGTTCTTTCCAATGGGTTAAGAGTAGCTCACATTTGAAGCATGAGGTGTCTGAAAATAAAATCAAATATACTCAACAGTGTGTAAAGCAGCTTCTAGACTAATGGCTCTCATTAGAACTGTGCTATTGTAAGCAGTGACCAAACATGTAAAATGATAGCCAGATTATGACAATAAACATAAATCTCAAACACAGATCACTGATGTATAGTACAAAGGAAAACAATCAAGAGTATTTGGAAGTAAAAATATAGGTTAAGAGAAGGTATTCAGGCTACTAATTATATAGAAAAATTAAATCCTTCCTTTTTCTTGAAATTTATACTTAAAAACATATGTACACTTTGATTCTTTAAAACTGTGAAAATTGAATGCAAGTATTTTTTAAAAAACTATCACCAAAGAAAATACAATATAAAAAATTACTATGGGATTATTTTATCTCTATATTTTTCTTTTGTCTAGAATGGAGGTACAAACTTTCTCCTCTCAAATTTTGGTAAATCTAGAATGATCAGTTTTGCAGAATCCAGGCATTGACTGTAATTACACATTGGCATTTTGATGGCATGGACGCTTAGGTTGAGTTACTGAGAAGCTGACCCTGAGATAAGAATTCATGTGTTAATATTTGTGATTTATTCAGGACGTACTCTAGCGTGAAGAAGCAGGACTGGGAAGGCAAAAGGAGACAAACGGGAGACATTTCAGGTAGGTTCTCAGTCTCACAGTGATTCCACAGGGAACATATATTACGTCTCAGATTTGTCTGAGACACAAATCCGTACTTGGCTATTGGTTTCCCAGGAATGTAGTGCCTCAGGCACTTCTGCTTCTCTGAAAAGAGTACGAGCAAGCACGGAAGGTCAGCACTCAGAAGGCATCTCAAGGCCAGTCCTCTGAAGAGCGGACCCAAGGAGATCAGGATGGGGTACCAGGAATGTGCCTACACACAGCTGTCACAGATCTGCATTTAGGTCTAGAAATATGAATCTCCATATTTTACTGGGCCAAAAGGTCTATGGTAAGGGTTCAGCATTGAGGACAAGCTTACAAGTCCAGTGGTGCAGTTTGCGATTGAGCATTTTCAAAGAAACTGTGATTCAAATTTAGAATGTGGGCTGCTGGTAGGAAATCCTCAGGGGTATGTGATCAGAAGTATAAAGAAGAGGAGACTACAAGTTCTGTAAAATTTTGAAGTACAAGGAAGGAAAGGAAAAAAATAAGAGAAACCCAAAACACATTCATCATGGGAGGATGCTTAGCTCAGGTAAACTGTGTTGTTGCCCAGCTCCAGCGGAAGGTTGGTCAGAAAACCCTCAGCTCACATTTGGAACTACTAGAACAATTTCCATCTAAGTACGTGAACTTGACTTGGGCCCCAGGCTAGGAAAGGACACTGGCTCTCTAAGGCCCTAGGAAATCTGTAGAAGTAATACTCAGTGGAGGCCTGGGATGATGGTAGGCTGAGCAAGAAGGAACATTGGCCCCTGGGTCAAGGCCAAAGGAGAGGCCAGCTGCCTCCAAGGGAAATAAAAGTGAAGCTGTCCAAGAACAGATGGTTTAAGACTTTAAACCTGTGCCAAATCTATTGAAGAATGTGAGACTATGTACTTGCAAATTACCTCAACACTAATAATTTGTATTCTGAAATCTTCTCTCATGGTGAGAGAGTCAAAGCATTAGAATCTTTCAACCCACGATTCCCTGATCCTAAATGAGACCTGTATATTAATGCGTCCCAAGAATACTATGTCTTGAACAGCGCCAGGACTGGTGCTGCTGAGAAGAAAAGCAAAAAAAGAAAAAGATAGTGATTCTCCCTGTGTGATGTTGGAGGGAGCTCTCTTACCATTGTGATTACACAGAAAATTGTCCAAAGTAAGTATCAGAAGGAACCCATGAAGGAGAGACTTCTATTCGCACCTTGCACTTGGATACTCCATTTGGACGTTGTATGTCTTTTAGATACATTTTATGCAGGCAAACTATTTTAACTCACAGCAGGTAATAATTGTAAGTCTTCAACATAGTTACATTATAAGCTTTCTTTTTTAAATTCTAGAACACTCTATTTATAATATTAAAATATAAACAACAGAAAGCAAAGAAAGGAGAACCCTCAATGATGATATTTTTACTTCCATTTAATTTTACTTAAGATAAAATTTTTAGAGCAGTTTTGGGGTCATGGCAAACTTAGGAGAAAGGTACAGAGATTTCCCATATACTTCCTGACCGCACATTACGTGTAGTCTTCCCAATTTTCAACCTTACCCATCAGATTGGTACATTTGTTATAATTGATACAGTCACACCAACACATCATAACTATCACAGATTGTTGTTTACATTAGGGGTCACTCTTACTTTTGTACAGTCTATGGGTTTCAAGAAGTGTAAAAAAAATCCATCATTCTAGTATGATAGAGAGTAGTTTCACTGCCTCACGAGTCCTCTGAGCTCCGCCTACTTATCACTGCCTTCCCAATAACCCTTGGCAACCACCGCTGTTTTTATTATCTCCATAGTTTTGCCTTTTCCAGATGGTGTATTCTTGAAATTATATAATATATAAGCTTTTTAGTTTGACTTCTTTCACATAGTAATTTGCAATTAAGTTTCCTCCATGTCTTTTCATGACTTGATAGCTCCTTTCTTTTTAGCCCTGAATAATATTCCCTTGTCTGGATGAACCACAGTTTATTAATCCATACACCTATTATGGACATCTTGATTGCTTCCAAGCTTTGGCAATCATGAATACAGCTGTACTACAAACATCTGTGTGCAGGCTTCTGTGTGGACATAATTTTCAGTTCCTTTGGGTAAATATGGTATTAAGGATCACAACTCCTGAGTCACGTGTAAGAGTATATTTAGTTTTATAAGAAACCACCACACTGTTTTGCAAAATGGATGTTACCATTTTGCATTCCCATCAACAATTAATGAGCATTTCTATTGTTCCACATCCTCACCAGCAATTGCTTTTATCAGTGTTCCAGATTTGGGCGTTATAATAGGTGTATCATGGTATCTCAATGTTGTTTTAATTTGCATTTTTCTGATGACATATGATATAGATCATCTTTTCATATATTTATTTGCCATCTGTATACCTTCATTGGTGAGGTGTCTGTTAAGGCATTTGGCCCATTTTAAAATCAGGTTGTTTTCTTATTGTTGAGTTTTAAGAGTTCTTGATATTCTGTTTCATTTTTGTACCCAAGAAAATAAGTATCACTTGGGTTCCAAGAGCTGTGCAATCCTCTTATTGATACTATTCTTTATGAAGTTGACATGGATGCTGGTTCAAGGAGAACATTCCTTATATAATGACCAGAAGATTATGAATTCACACATTTTTCTTTAATGCTCCAAAAAGGGACAGACTGCAATTTCTTTCCTGTAGGCATGGAAGGTTGTAATTAGACTCAATCCCTCTTCCTCCCTCATAAAAGATATTCCAAAAATGTTTCCTTCTTTTAAAAAGTATATTATGGAAAACATTAAACATATACGAAAAGAAAGAGAATAGTTTAATATATTGTGTCCCCGTCCCCAAGTTTCAACAATTATCGCCTTATGGACAATCTTTTTTCATTTATACTCTCACCTGCTTCCCTTGTTACTTGCTAAATTATTTTGAGCAACTCTCAGATATAATTTCACCTATAAATATTTCAGTGTACATAAAAGATGACATAACCGCAATATCATTTTCATACATAAAAATTTAAATAATTATTTAGTATCTTCAAAGTTTCAATCAGTATTTACATTTCCCCATTGTTTCACTCTGTCACCCAACTTGTTTGTTGTAATCAGGATCTAAATAAGATTCATACATTGTGATTGGTCAACTCGCCTTTTCAGTCTCTTTTAATCTGTAGTTTCCCTTCTACTTTATCTCTTGCAGATTGGAAGTTAGATTTAGAGGCTTGATAATTCAAATTTGATTTTTTTCTTTTTTGATTACTACATAGGTGGAGTTGCAATCTTCCATTGGTGACAAATGCTATCAAGTTTTTTCTTTTTCTGCTGTTAGGCACTATTGGTGATCAGTGTTTAGATTTATAATTCATTAGAGGGTCATACAATGATGATATTTTAATTCTATAATTCTCTTAACATTTATTATCCAGAATATTTTAATAAAGAGAAATTTATGAATTCTTTGATTACCCAGCAGTAGAACTTTTAGAAGAAAGCCTATAAAAATGCTTGATTTTTCCCTTTTTCCCAGTTTTCAAATAATGCATTGGCTTCCTGGAATCCTCCAAGGATGATGAATGAGTTTTGTTTGTTTGTTTGTTTTAAAAACATATAGAATCCAGAATCATTTTTTTTGAGATGGAATCTGGCTCTGTTGCCCAGGCTGGAGTGCAGTGGTAATATCTGGCTCATTGCAACCTCCACCTGCCAGATTCAAGCAATTCTCCTGCCTCAACCTCCCGAGTAGCTGGGACTACAGTCATGTGCCAAAAATTAATTTTTTTGTATTTTTACTAGAGACAGGCTTTCACCATGCTGGCCAGGCTGGTCTTGAATTCCTGATCTCATGATCCTCCCAAAATGCTGGGATTACAGGTGTGAGCCACCATGCCTGGCCTATAGAATGTATTGTAAACCACTGATGTTACTGTTCTGATTGTTGCTCATATTGTCCCATCTTTTGACTAATGGAAACAGATCACTCCAAGATGACTTGCAAGTTATTTACATACTTCTGCTTCTTTGTTTTCCATCATGAAATGATGCTCCATTTTTATCTTGTAACTTTTCTGTCCCATTCCTACAATGAACCGCTTCTCCAAAGAGCCTTGGTTCTTTTCAATGGGAAAGGTATTTGGAGACCACAATATTGGCATTGCTGTGTTCAATGTATTATGCTTTGGTCATTGTTTCTCAGCCATTGCAGTTTACAGAACTATGAAATATGTGTTTAAATGTTTGGAGATAAAATTGTTTTGAATTCATATACTTATTTTCTGTTCAATTTTAAGATTATGGGAATTTTACCAAATGTTACAGATGTATGTATTTTATTTATTTATTTATTTATTGTTGGGAAGAGAGTCTTGCTCTGTCACTTAGACTTGAGTGAAGTAGCCTGATCACTGCTCACTGCAGCCTCAACCTCCTGGGATCAAGGGATCCTCCCACCTCAGCCTTCTGAGTAGCTGGCACTACAGGTGCATACCACTACGCCTAGGTAATTTTTGTATTTTTCATAGAGATGATTTTTGCCATGGTGCCCAGGATGGTCTTCAACTCCTGGGCTCAAGTGATGTGTCTGCCTCAGCCTCCCAAAGTGTTGGAATTACTGGCATGAGCCATCCCTCCCAGCCTACAAAATTTATTGCTGTTATATCTGCATCTCCAAAATCTTGATTTTTAAGGACACCATTATAATTACTCCTTTACCTTGAACCATATGCCCACATAGCAACCTTGGAATACAATGCCTGCAACACCACAGGTACCATCAATAAAGTTACAGAAAATAGTGTTTGTTGTTGTTTTAAAAAAGGTTTTTCTTCCCCTTAAAGTGTGTCTCTAGGAATATAGAGACAAAATATTATGCTTTAAATCCATTTAAAACAGATCACGTCTGACAGTTAATATTTTTGGATGGTAATATTCACTGTTGATGTGTGGCAAAAGGACCTTCATGTATACTTGTGAAATTTTAAATTAGTGTAGTTTACCTCGATTTTGAGTTTACAACAACAAAAAAGCAAGAGCCTTAAAATTTTTATATTCTTTAATTAATAATTCTATTTTTAAAAAAATTTATTAAGAATAACATGAAATATGATAAAATAGAATCACATGAGAGAATGTTCATTAAGTTAATTTATAACACAAATGAGAAATACCCTAAAAACGGAACAATAGGAGAATGATTATGGAACATATGAAAAGTGGAATGTTATACAGCTGATAAAAATCAGGTCTGCCATGAAGAATTTTAATGGCAGGGAAATGCTCATAATATGATATTCAAAACATGGACCTAAGACTCTCATATAGTATTATCTCAATCTAGTGACAACATGCATAGAAAAATGACTGGAGGGTAATAAACCAAAATATGAATAGTGTGTTAACTTTTTATCTTTATGTTATGTTATTAAGTTTACTTATAATGTGCTTTATATATATATATAT
This sequence comes from Aotus nancymaae, assembly GCF_030222135.1. Taxonomy (NCBI): domain Eukaryota; kingdom Metazoa; phylum Chordata; class Mammalia; order Primates; family Aotidae; genus Aotus; species Aotus nancymaae. The sequence continues at coordinate 47,566,488 of NW_026988442.1, read as the reverse complement.
ATATATTTTTATTTTTATTTTTTTTGAGATGAAGTCTCACTCTGTCGCCTGGGCTGGAGTGCAGTATTGCAATCTGGGCTCACTGCAACCTCTGACTTTTGGGTTCAAGCGATTCTCCTGCCTCAGCCTCCCAAATAGCTGGGATTTCAGGCACCTGCCACTGTGCCTGGCTAGTTTTTTAAATTTTTGGTAGAGATGGAGTTTCACTATGTTGGCCAGGCTGGTCTTGAATTCCTGACCTCGTGATTTGCCTGCCTTGGCCTCCCAAAGTGTTGAGATTACAAGCATGAGCCACTGCACCTGGCCATTTTATAATTTTTAATAAAATAAGACACAAATGCAAACTGTAATTAATTCAAAAATATAAGATAATGTGTGTAAAATATCCACTCTCGAGTTGAACAATGACTTCTATAAAAATTATTAAAAAACTCTTAGATAAAAAAATACATTTGGCCACATAAAGTGAAAAATGTCATTAAGTAAAAAATAAAATTAAAAGATAAATACAAAATTTACTTTAATTACTATTTATATTATTCATAATGGCATAACACTACTAATTCCTCAAGGAAAAAAACCAAGACCCAGTGGAAGAAAATTAAGTAAAATACAGTGAATAAGAGTAATTCAAATGATCAATAAACATAAGAAAAACTCTCACGGAAGCCTAGCATATGATAATTTCTTCACTTTAAAGATAAGGAAAATGAAGATGAAAAGGTCATATCATTTGCTTACATAAACAGTGACGATTTCAGATTCACCCTTGGAACTTCGTATCTCATGACCTGTCACTATCGGGATTTAGGAAACCAACTGGCCTTCATCTAGATAAGACTTCTGTCTTACTTCCTTTTTTCCTCAGCTTTATTCTGGCACAATTAACAAATAAAAATTTTATATATTTAAGATGTACAGCAGGACGTTTTCATATCTGTGTATGTTGTGAAATAATTACCCCAATTGAGCTAATTAACATATTTATTACCTCATATAGTTACTTTTTTTTTTTTAGTGTTAGTGAAAACACTTAAGATCTCTTAGCAAATTTCTGGTATACAATCTGGTATTATTAACTATAGCCAGCATGGTATACATTAGACCTCTAAAACTTATTTATCCTGCATAACTGAAACTTTTTACCTTTTGACCAACATTTCTGCCAGCACACCCCTCCACCCCTCCCAGCCCCTGGCAATCACCATTCCACTCTTGACTTTTATGATTTTTTGGATTCTCATGTAACTGAGATTATGCATTATTTGTCTTTCTGTGTCTGGCTCATTTCACTTAGAATAATATCCTCCAGGTTTATCCATGTTTGCAAAAGGCGGGATTTTCTTCTTTTTAAGAAAATATTTTTTGTGATTCCCCTTATTATCAAGAGCTCTTGAGGTTAGAATGAGGAATATTCCCCCTTCCCTGAACACCAGACCTTCACTAAATTTAAATTAAGTTGTATGATGCAGTTACTGCTTCCTTACAAATAGATTATATTTCTTTGATTAAGTTATTAATGTCACCAAAATAATTGCATGTTCACTGTTATTAAAGTCAAAATGTATTTTAAGTGACTTTTCAGACAACTTGGAGAGTATGTTTTATGATATTGAATATCCTATATTTAGCCAACCACTTAATCTAGAAGCAACATAAATTTTAGAGTAATTTTTATGACTTTCATATATGTAACTATTAAGTTACACTCTTTTGCATTCAAACATAAGTACTATATTCAGGCTTTAAATGTTTATTGCAATGATTACCGTGTCCATAGCCCACCTCCTATTTGTTTGACAATAGATATGACTCTAAAAGCATATTCCCATGCTGAAAATTTTCTGATGTATTCATTAGGGCTTCTAAATACAAACTAGAAATCAACAGGTTGTCTTTAAGGTTTCTCCATTTGTAGCGTTATTTCTACCATAGTTAGAAAGAATTAGCCAGTTGTGATCTAAATGAAAGGTGTGGCTGGTGTGTTTCAATTTTAGGCACTGATGATGAAAAAAATGTTTTATTTTATCTTTTTGAGACAAGGTCTTGCTCTGTTGCCCAGGCTGGAGTGCAGTGGTATGATCATGGCTCACTGCAGGCTCAGTCTCCCAGGCTCACGTGATCGTCCTGCCTCAGCCTCCTGAGTAGCTGGGCCCACAGGCATAAGCCACCAAACTCGGCTAATTTTAAAATATTTTTTGCAGAGATGGGGGTGGGGCGTGATTCATGATGTTGCCCAAACTGATCTGAATCTCGTGGGCTCAAGCGATCCTTTCACTTCAGCCTCCTGAGTAGCTGGGACCACAAGTGCGTGCCACTATGTCTGCCTAATTTGCAAAAAAAAAATGTTTTTGACCACATGATTACAGGTAGAACAGACACAAATGGGCTTAAGTGTTATAGCCAAGAACCTTTTGTCTTTCTCAGGTCTCTGAAAGGTTACCCCACATTCTCATCAGTAACAGAAGCCCTAGTGTGGGTATAATAGACTCTCCAAGAAGTGACTGCTTATTTAACTGTTTCCTAGCTAATTCTGATAGGTCCTCCTCCCAAAAGACAAGTTTCCTTTTATGCTAGTGCTTCTCAAACTTGAATGTGCACATGAGCGACCTGTGGCTCTTATTAAGATGCAGATTCTGGTTCAGTAGGTTTGAGGTGAGGCTTGAGATTCCGTATTTTTTAGCGACCCCAGGTGATGCCAATATTTTTGGTCCACAGACTATGCTTTTTGGGGCAATGTAGTACAACCACCTTCCAGCATGAATCACCAGTAGATGCTGCACATTTGTGCACCCAGTTATGGGTTTGATGCATTTGTGTTTATCTACGGTTAGGGTTTGTTCTGCATTTAGTGAATCTTCTCCATTCAAATGGAGCAATTACGGAATTTGTGGATCTATTTGCCACAATTATTAAACCATTTAATTTTTCCTGCAAATGATCCTTTCCTTAAGTAGGAAAGCAGGAATTATGACGAGAAGGAAGAGAATAAGAACAAGTTTTGCATGCTTCTCAGCAGTGACAACAAAAATTCTAGCACATGGATAGACCCAGTGGTAAAATAAATATGAAATTGTTGAAGGGTCCCTGTACTCCCTGTGAACTCCCATGCTTCCTGGGGTCCTAAATGCTGGGAATCTGGTGCTTCATGGCATGGCTATATATCTGCTTTATCGTCTCCAGGTTGTCTTCCCTTCCCTTTCTTAAGCACCCTGCCAAAATCATCTGGCATTGTCCAATCCATCCATTTTCTTGAACACTTATTTTGTACAAGGTGGTCTAAACATGGGAAAGGAATGAATGGTCTCTATATTAAAGACATGCAAAAGTAAATATCAAAGGTGTTCCATAACAGCTATATTTTATTTCAACTGAAAACACAAGGCAGTATCTAGAAACTCAACATTAGAAGAGAACTTAAAAATCATTAAGTTCAATTCTTACCCAGAACATTGAGGGCAATTGTCTGTCAAATCTTCGTTTAATTTGTTCCAGGAACAGAAGGTTCACTAAGACCCAGGGTAGTTTATGCCAATACTCGTCAGCTCTAATTGTTAGAAAGTTCTTATTCATAATGGATGACTCTTTCTATTAAGACATATACTCACAGGTTACTGAGGAAGAAAAGTTATTGTCTGCTGGTGAAGGCTGGGGAGACCTCTTAGAGAAGGAAATATTTGGGCAGAATCTTATATTCTACCGGAATTTAGGAAAGTGGAGAGAATTTGGGAGGGCAGCATTCTCATTCTCTCAGAATTACGTTTCCTAATTCTTCATCTAGATCCTCTAATTATGCTCCAGTGTTAATGGATATCTCTACTTTAAATACCGAAAAGCCATCAACAATGTGTCAGACACCACAGTATCATTCCATAGATGATGTTTGAGCAAACAAGTAAGCTTTTCAGATTCCCCTCACTCATAAAGCAGATGATTATCCACCCACTACAGCTGCGCCTGCTCTAATCTAATTCTAAAAGGCTAGATTTATCCAGAGGGCAAACGAAGTAGGCAGACGCACAGCTGTTGTTTGGAGAACAGTACAGTACAGTGTTGCGGTGAAAAATAACACTGGCTGAAGATAAGCTCAGTAGATCTGTGGGAGCACAGCTTTGAGCCATGTGGTTTCACTGGCTGAAAATAAGCTCAATAGATCTGTGGGAGCACGGCTTTAAGCCATGTGGCTTCACAGTGGGAGCTGGTCAACCCTGTTACCCATCTGGATGGGATGGTTTCTATTTAAAGCCATCAACCCAAGTTTCAGTTTTATGTAAGGCAGACGTTTTCTGGGCATCCCTTTGCATGGAGAACAAAGTGACCAGAAATGCAATTCAGAATATAAATAACAGAGTACATATGTGTAAGGGAATGGAAAACATGTATATATTGATAGCTTCCATGTGATTTTTTTTTTTTTTTTTTTGAGATGGAGTCTCACTCTGTTACCCAGGCTGGAGTGCAGTGGCACAATCTCGGCTCACGGAAACCTCCGCCTCCTGGGTTCAAGCTATTCTCCTGCCTCAGTCTCCCAAGTATCTGAGATTACAGGCACCCACCAACACACCTGTCTAATTTTTGTGTTTTTAGTAGAGACAAAGTTTCACCATGTTGGCCAGGCTGGTCCCGAACTCCTGACCTCAGCCTCCCAAAGTGCTGGGATTACAGGCATGTGCCATTGCGCCCAACCATGATTTTTTAAAGAAAGAGAGTAGCATTTGTTTTGGGACTAAAACGATGAAAAGATGTGGGGTAAAAGTGTGTGTGCTTTTTTTTTTTTTTTTTTTTTGAGGGGGAATAGTGCGTCTCCTAGAAACCTGGAGATTGGGACCTCCCTGAGGAAGTCAGAGGGAAATATTCCTTGTTAATTAATTTGGAGAAGAAGATGAAAAATGAGAGGAGTAGAGAAGGAGCTCAGAAGGTGAAGTCTGAGAACTGGTTGAAGGCCTTTCTTTGAGATGTGACCCTTTCTTGCAACCACTCTAAATATTTAAGAGATGCAACAACAATATCAAACATTTACACGCAGCATGATGTAAGTGGATTTTATGGAAACTGATGAAGGGATTGTGTTTTGTGTCTAAAATGTTATAGAACTTTACAGATATGAAACAAAAGAACAATGGTTTATGGCAGCATAGGGGCATATGAGAAAGAAAGCCAGAAGAATTTGCAGGAACTGTGGAGTAGGCTTAGAATTGTGAAAGGGGCACGTCCACAGCTGACATTTAGCTTTCACATATAAAATTGTTTGTTCCTGGAAAACTTCCTACCTGAAACTAACAATTTTTTTAAATTGCTTATTTTTTTTAAAAGAAATGTCTATTTCCAAAGGTCAGGCTGTCTTCCAGAATAGGGAAGGTCTCCCACTATGTTTGTACTATCGCAATAGCCCCTACAAAACCCTAGGGGTTTTCAAACCCTGTTTTTCTAAATGTTTAAGCTTATTTCACTTCCCTTGTCTATTCTTACAGCTTAAAAAACATCTAAATTCATTTTGAAATGCTTTGAGACATAGAGCATATAAAACCCAAGGTCATATTACTCAATTTCCACTCTACATCTTTCACATAGGGATGCAGTAGTTAAAAACTGTAGCTTAGAAAATTCTTAAGACTTTACAAGAAAGCTAAATTTTATTAGAAAAGTCATAAATCACTCAAAGACTGCCTTCTTGGAATAAAATAATTTTTACTTTTTCCCAGAAGATACTTTATTGTTTTATCTTCCAGCACCTAAAGATTTAAAGAACAATGTTGTTATGTGATGGGACTCGACTGCAGGAAGCCTGAACTGAATTCGTTTTTCTGAAACTGGCCTTGCTATCCTCTGGCAAAACAAAATCTAAACATGAAAATGCATCGCTGTCACTGTGCCTTGAAAATAAGTTTCAAACGTCTTTGAAAATTTAAACTGCAAGCTGAGATACAGCTTGAGGTGTTTTTCTTAAATTGTTCCTAAACTGCCTCTTCTCAGTGCAACGTCAAATTACTGAGCTGTCTGCTAAAGTTAAGCAAGGTGATGAGTGTACCTAAACAATAAATGCATTTGGGTTGAAAGTTTTGACTCTTTGTTTCTTTTGAAATAATAGTAAGTGAGGGGGAAAAATATAGGGCTTCCTGCTAGGGTATAACTTTAAAGGGGTTAAATACATATAAATTAGATAAATTTGAGTCCTTAAATGTTTTTCAAGCATCTTAAATGAGTAAGATATATGAGCATACACTGACAAAAAATAAAACTATGACATTGTCTCAGGTGTCAAGGAGCTTATAATTAAAAAAACTAAAAGTACATGTTAATTTAGTGATGGAAAAGTGAAAAAATATGTGTAGACTGGTGTGTACTTCAGAGGTTTTAAGAATATTTAAGCGTATTTCAAGTAATTTCCTCTGAAGGGTATATGCATAGTATACATGAATACTATCATAAAAATGCCAAAGCCAAATATATTGATAATCTTTGTTTTCGATGAGCAAACATTAATGAAATGAAAAAGTGTCTTATAAAAGACAACCAGGTAAATCCTTTATCTGAATGATGTTATCAAGAACATTGTTCATAACAGTTTTACTCATATTCCCTATGTAATTTTCCAAGTAAGCCATTCTGCTGAGAGTTTAGTCCTTGGAAAACTTAGTGTTCTTTTGAAAAACTGGTATATTTTCTTCCTTCTCACAATGACAGCCATGAAGCTCAGGCAACCTTCCCTGAGTGCTGACAGGCTCAGAATCAGGCCTCCAACTCAATCAGCATAGCTGTGTCGATTTTGGGTTGTAATCTCTGTATTCTCCCATGTCCCTTGTCATTGTTCTTCACTAATATTATTGTCTTGGTTTCTCCTCTTCTCACTGCAAGTATCTCTAGATAGACGATTTTTCAAAGAGGCAAAGGATAACACATTTAACATGTACTAATCACTCTCCCTTCTGTGTCTCCAGCCTCATTGTCTTCCCTGAGATCTGGGATGGTATTCCTAAGTCTTGCTTGTATTCTGCCCTGTCCTTTAAACAGATGGCTCCATCTAGCACTTTCTGGCGTCCAACTTCCAACTTTTTTCAAACGTGATTCCTGAACCAGCAGCATCAGCATCAGCTGGGAACTTTTCAGAAATGCAAATTCTGAAGCCCCACTCCAAGTACTGAATCAGAAACTGCGGGGGTGAAGCCCAGCAATCTGGTTTTTACAAGGGCTCCAGGTGATTCTGACACATGTCCAAGTTTAAAAGGCACTACTCTAGAAGAAGACTGGGCTCTTTCCTTTCTTTCCTGGTCTATGTGTTCTCCAGGTCACAGCATCTCTGGTCTACTCTACATATTTGCTCTTCCATCCTGGCAAATTCTGTATACATTTTTAGAGTAAGTATAAATTCTTAAAGAGCCTATTCTATTGAGGTAGCAAATTATTATCCTTGCCACAGTTAGTAAAGCATTCATGGGTACCCTTACTGATGGGTGACCGTGAGTGACCTCATGGTCACTCACCGATTCATGCTGGGGCCACTCTTGGACTACCTGACAATACTTGCTCCAATCAATAACCACTCCTAATTAAAAGACAGACTATTATTCCTTTCCTAAGCAAGGCTACAGCAGATAAACCAGAAGGAGACCTATTCTGTTCAATAACTGTATCTTTAATTAAACAGATGTGTACAGTATGACTTCAACAGAGGACTAATTGAAAATTTCTTAGTTTGATTCAGTCTCCTTTTAAGAAAAACAAGAGGCAACAATTATTGTTTGACATCACTGGAAATAGTCCAGGCAAGGCAGTTTACCCATTCTCCCATCCAAGTACTAACCAGGCCCAGACCCTGCTTAGTTTCCAAGATCAGATGAGATTTGATGCATTGAGGATGGTATGGCCGTAGACAATTTACCCATTCTGATGTTTGAAGATGGTTCAAGTTAGCGTTGTTAATAAAGATTCTATAATAAATGAATAATGACTCAAATTTTAAACTACACAGATGCTATCCAACTTATGTTTTTAAAGGAAGTGTATTGCTAGATGTTCTCATTTGTGTGTAAATGTATGATTCCTGCCTACCGCCACATTTTTAGAGTTAAGAAGCACTTAGTGTAGTGACAGTTTCAAAAACCGCTTTAAGACCTTTAAGTTGCTTTGTGAGGGGCAACAAGTGGGAGGGGTGGGAAGATTTTCAGGGGAATCTTTTACTGAATTGAGGCAGAAAATAGATTGGGGGGTGGGGCTCTTGCAGTTATGCATGGTGGCAAAATAAACATGCAACTATTATTGCAAAATAAACGTGAGTTCCTAAGATTTATTCAATTATAATTTGAAAGATACTGGTAATCCATGCAGCTAATAACTGGGTCATAAGCAGTCTTGTTCTGTAGCTGATTAAAAACAAATAAACTAAGAAATATTTATTAGGTAGTAATGCTGCACTCAGTTCCTACAAGGAGCTTTCATCTACTTGAAGAGTATGAAGCAACATCAAAGTACAAGATAAGAGATGGTTATGTGCTATCGTGTTATCCTTGACCTACTCCTCTTTGTACATGCATAGAGATCTCATCCCTCATGACTTTATTTAGTAACTATGTAGGTCAGTGTTTCTCAGTCTTCAGCAATGTAAGGACACACTGCGGTAAAAATTTCTTACATGGAATGAAAGCATTTTTATTATATTTTACCTAAACATGTACCAATCTAAAAACAGGCACAAAATGCTTAGCCTTATGACCTTTAACTATAAAAAAACAAATTTATAAGTTAAATACAGAAAAGCTATCCAACAGAATTTAAATTAATTTATTGGCAAGGATAATGTTTTATTGAAAAAAAACAAACCACCACTAAAACCTTGAGCATTGTTCTACCTGCTAAAATGCATCTTCCTTTGTGTTCAACAGGCCTTTCTCAGTGTGAGTCACACAATGACTCAACTCTCACCACTTTATTCAAACTGCTGTGAACCTACCCTTAATACACTTCCTGTAGGATTTTTTTTTTTTTGCATTTGATTTGTACAAACTCATCATATGTGTATTAGCTCTGCTTGTGATAGAGTCTCGTTATTTGGCAAAAATTAATATAGTACCACAGATGGACAACTTGGTTGGAATACAAATGAAATGGAAATCTTAGGTGATACTTGATACAAGGAGGCCATCCAGATGGCCCCAAATTTTCAGGCTACTTTTTAAAGATTGCCATATATATGAAGACACAAAATCTTCATTCAAAAATCATTCAAAAATCTTCAGTAAAAACTGAGGGCATCTGTGGTGGGCACAGCTGTGTCTCCCAGATCCCCCTGCAAGGAAGCATGTGGTAACAAAGCTATCAGCAGACCGCCTCCAGCTCTCAGTTCCTTTAGGGTTTGCTCTGCTGCAAAGAGCTGCCTAGCCCAAGAACTCATCCTCCTCCAGATGTCTACATTCGATGATTGATGGAGGCAGCAGTATCAAAACCTGCCTATTTCCCCCGAACGCGGACAATTCTGATAGGTCATGTACACACCAGCTTCCCCATGGGGTTGGCTGAGGTCAGCCTGCATTGCAGTTCTTCCCTTCCCTACCGATCCTGCTTTCCCCTCTCTTCTGTTAGTTATGACAAACTCCGTCTCAGTATTTGCTTCCAAAGACCCAGTCAACAAGAGCTCCCAGAAATCTCTCCGAGGAACCCTGAGTGGACTGAGAATCCTTCTTCTATAGCCCCGATTCTTCTCACACATTTCTAGTCTCAAAGTGCAGCTTCCAGTTGTACATTCCTGACCACACCTCAAATTCAGCAGGTCCAAATCTGATGTGTAACCAATCTCATTGGCTTTTGCCACAGAAACTGTGTCTTGCCCCCACAACCCCCATTTTATAATGGCGTTACCATTGTATTCCCACGGCATCAGAAGATGGGAGGTGATTTGATTCCTCACACACCTTGCTCCTCACAGCCAGTCTATGTTTCAGGCTTCCTTGCATGGAATGTCCTTTGCTCATTTCTCCAGGGATCCACTTCCCTTTAAACAAGGAATGCAGCTAAAATTTATGTATTATTTTCAATAATTTTGGGTTTCCCTTCCCTTCCTTTCAATTCCACAGACTCTTAAGGACAAAGAAAAAAATCCACCCCTCCTCCCCCGCCAAAGGACACCTACACAAAATTCCAACCCACAATCACCTACTTATTTTGGAGCACAATATTCTGGTTTGCATATTAAATAAATGGGGGATGGCAGAAAATGCTAAATGCTTCACTCTCCTTTCTTCAATTAGCAGTAGTGTAGTGCAGTCATTAGAACAAAACATTTATTTTCTTCCAGTTAAAGGTAAAATACATTCAATTTTTCTTTTCTTTATCTTTTATATTGCACTAAAGAGTCATGAAAACCAAGTCTTGATAAATGCCAAAATAATAATTTTACAATATAAATAGAGACTAAAACATCTGTAAATGTTACGTGGCTTAAATTCTATGAAAACATACATATTTTTTAAAGCAGTCAACTCACTGAAAGACACTAATATTTAAAATAGAAAGTTGTGTTGTCTGCTGAACGTGAGAATCTGAGGTATTTGTGAGAGAGAAATTGTCAGGAAAGCAGTAGAACATTTCCTGTCCGTGGGTGCAGTCTTGAGGATTTGTAACAGCCATGACGAATCCAAAAACCATCACCACAGCACCAATAGGAAGCATGACACAAGACATAATCTTATCCGAGTGTGTCTTTGGTTCTTCAGACAGTTTCAGATAACAGGCTGATGGAATGATAAAAATGAGGGGAGTTGCACAGAGCACACCCTGCATGATGAAAACAAGAAACAAGATAAGGTTACTAGATGGAAACATTCTTTGGACAGCTTTTTAAAGCACTTACAAAATGTATCTTTCATGCACATGTTAAACATTTGATATGTTCAGTTAAATCAAAGAAGGGAAAGAAAATAATTCTAAGAAAGACTTAGAAATAGGTTTTGCCTTTTCCACTGGCATATTTACAGATGAAAATAATAAAACAGTATAACAATATCAGACTTAAGAAAATGTTATCAGAAAATAATATAGAAAATAAAGCAGATGATAGGACTGACTTCTGGCACTCTTGACATTTCCCATATTTTCAGTTCATCACATTTCCTTATATTCTTCTTTTAAAATTACTGTGTATCCACTATGTACTTCAAACAAGAATGTCTATTTGTCATTAGTATGTAAGAGGGAAATTTTGGGAAATTGTATAGGGGATGTGATGTCTTTCTTCTTTACCTGAGCTTGTGTGGAAGTTGTGCCTATCTGTGTGAGAAAGAAAAACTATAACCCTAAGACATTTAACATGAAATAGCATTTCTAAATCCTCTTTCAAATAAAACTAAGCACATCAGTTACCGAAAAAGCTGACAGCAGAGCTAAATGACTATAACTCATTCGCCCTTCCCCACATTAGCTAGGAATAAACCCAATTAAGAAGAAATGTCAGATTTAAAATAATGAGTAGTAGAATTGTCTATTACAAAAATACCAACAGCTATTGATGTCAAAGGAAGAGACTTTCTCCTCAAATAGGCTAATTCACACTAAAAACTTAGCAAATAATACAAATGTTAACATTTAATGCATTTTACGTAATATGTTTTCCTAATTACGTTAAATTTTAATCAGCATAGTTAAAAATGTAACATATTAATAAAATACATTAAAATTTTATGACAAATATTCTCTTAAGTCATAAAACATACATTAAAAAATAAATTTTATTGTGTATATTTGAGGTTTACAACACGCTGTTATAGAATACTTACAGATAGTAAAATGATTATTGTATTGAAGTAAATTAACATATCTATCATCTCACATAGTAACTTCTTTGGTGATGAGAGCAGCCAAAATCTACTCAATTAACAAAAGTCCCAAACATAATACAATTTTATAAATTACAGCCCTCATATTGTACATTAAATCTGTAGACTTGTTCATCCTACATATCTGTTACTTTGAATTCTTTGACCTACCTCTCTACATTTCCTCCCTTTGTTTCCTGCCCCTGGTGATCACAGTTTTATTCTTTTACATCAAAGTCTCTGTATTAGACATTTAAAAATTATTCCATATATGAGAGATCACGTAATATTTTGCTTTCTCTGTCCTACTCATTTCACTTAACATAACATTTTTCAGGTCTATTCATGCTGTGACTAATGGCAGGATATCCTTTTTTCAAGGCTGAATAATATGCCATGTTATAAACAGATCTATATGACATTTTCTTGATACATTCATACATTAATGAACACTGAGCTTGTCTCCATCTCTTCACTATTGTGAATAATGCTTCAATAAATATGGGAGTATAGATATCTTTATAAGGTGGTGATTTCATCTTTTTTGGGTATATACCCAGAATAGATATGCCTGGGTCATGTGGAAGTTCTATTTCTAATTTCTTTAGGAACCTCCATTCTGTTTTCCATATTGACTAGTCCAATGTACATTCCCACCAGCAGTATACTAGGGTTCCCTTCTCTCCACACTTCTGTCAACATTTGTAGGTTCTGGCCTTTTTCGTTATAGCCATCCTAAAGGGTATGAAGTGATATTGCCTAGTGGTTTTAATTTGCATTTCCTGATGATTAATGATGTTGAGCACTTTTTTCATATACCTGTTGGCCATTTTCATGTCTTCTTTAGAGAAATATCTGCTGGGGTCCTTTACCTATTTTTTAATCAAGTTACTTGCTTTTATGCAATTGAGTTATAAGAATTATTTGTAAATTTTTTTATCATAACCCCTTATCAGATGGTTTGCAAATATTTTTCCCAGTCTTCTGTAGGTTGTCATTTGTTGTGGCTTTTGTTTTAGTTTTTGTTTGTTTTCTCTGCAGAGGTCTTTTAGTTTGATGTAGTCCTATTTATTTATTTTTGCTTTTATGATGTGAGGTTTTAGTGTGATATTCAAAAAAATAATTTCCAAGGCTAACGTCAAGGAGATTTTACCCTATGTTCTCTTTTAGGAGTTTTAAAATTTTGGGCCTTACATTTAGACATCTTATCCATTTTGAATTTATTTTTGTGTATGGTGTAAGATCAGGGTCCAATTTCACTCTTTTGCACTTAGGAATCCAGTTTTGCCAGCATCATTATTGAAAACTGTCATTTCCCCATTGTATCCTCTTGGTACCCTTGTAGAAAACTAGTTGACTCTAATTTTGTTGACTATACGTTTAGATTTATTTCTTGGCTCTCTTTTATGTTCCATTGGTCTATATTTGTGTTTCATGCCAGTACCATACTGTTTCAATTACTGCAGCTTTATAATATCATTTTTTTTCTAAAAAGGAAGAAAAAAAGAAAGAAAAAAAAGGAAGAAAGAAAGAAAGAAAAAGAATGAAGAAGAGGAAGAAAAAGGAAGAGAAAAAGAGAGAGAGAATGAGATTATTGCTTTCTTGCCCAGGCTAGAATGCAGTTTAGTAATGGGTATTGAAAACCTCTTTTATACCAATAATTATACTTAATGTCGACAGGAAGGAATAAGGGAAGAAAATAACAAACAAGCAGCCAACCAATATTTCATTTAAACCTATGAAATGCTATGCGATTACTGAGGAGTGATTTACTTCCAATTATATAGTCACTTTTGGAATAGGTATGAGGTGGTAATGTATGTTTTGTGTATTTGAAGTGGAGAGTTCTAGAAATGTTTATTAAGTTTACTTGTTCCGGGTCTGAGTTCAAGTCCTGGATGTCCTTGTTAATTTTCTGTTTCATTGATCTATAGAATCATTAGCTCTTCTTGTTACATTGATCCTTTTGCCATTATGTAATGTCCTTCTTTGCCTCTTTTGATCTTTGTTGCTTTAAAGTCTATTTTATCAGAGGCGAGAATTGCATCTCCTGCTTTTTATTTATTTGTTTATTTTTACTCTCTGTTTGGTGGGTAAATCTTCCTTCTTCTCTTTGTTTTGAGTCTTTGTGTATGTTGCATGTGAGATGAGTCTGGATGCAGCATACCGATGGGTTTTGGCTTTTTATACAATTTGAATATATATGAGTTTAACACTGCCATTTGATGCTAGCTGGCTGTTTTGCCCATTAGTTGGTGTAAATTTTTCATTGTGTTGATGCTCTTTGCTTTTTGATATATTTTTGGAAAAGCTGATATTGGTTGTTCCTTTATATGTATAGCACTTCTTTCAGAAGCTCTTGTAAAGCAGGCCTGGTGGTGGTGAAGTCTCTAAGTACTTGTTTGTTCACAAAAGATTTAATTTTTCCTTCGCTTATAAAGCTTAGTTTGGCTGGATATGAAATTCTGGGTTGGAAGTTCTTTTCTTTAAGGATGTTAAATATTGGTCTCCACTCTTTTCTAGCTTGTAGGGTTTCTGCTGAGAGATCTACTATAAGTCTGATAGGTTTTCCTTTATGGGTAACCTGACCTTTCTCTCTGGCTGCCCTTAGTATTTTCTCCTTCATTTCAACCCTAATAAATCTGGTGATTATATGCCTTGGGGTTAGTCTTCTTGAAGAATATCTTTGTGGTGTTCTCTGTATTACCTGGAGTTGAATATTACCCTGCCTTGCTAGGTTGGGAAAGTTTTCCTGAATGATATCCTGAAGACTATTTTCCAACTTGGATTCATTCTCTTCGTCACCTTCAGGTACACCTATCAAACGTAAATTAGGTCTTTTCACATAGTCCCATATTTCCTGGAGACTTTGCTCATTCCTTTTTATCCTTTTTTTCTCCAATCTTATCTTCTCGTTTCATTTCACTAAGCTGTTCCTCGAGATCTGATACCCTTTCTTCTGCTTGATCAATTCGACTGTTTAAACTAGTGCATACTTTGCGAAGTTCTCGTGTTGTGTTTTTCAGCTCCATCAATTGACTTATATTCCTCTCTAAATTGTCCATTCTCATTAGCATTTCATCAAACCTTTTTTCAACGTTCTTAGTTTCTTTGCATTGGGTTAGAACAAGTTCTTTTAATTCACAGAAGTTTCTTATCACCCACATTTTGAAACCTGCTTCTGATAATGGAACACACTTGCTCTCCATTAAGCCTTGTTCCGTTGCTGATGAAGAACTGCGATCCCCTGTAGAGGGAGAGGCATTCTGATTTTGAGTATTCTCTGCCTTTTTAGGCTGGTTTCTTCCCTTCATTATATATTTATCCCTCTGTCATCTTTGTAATTACTGACTTTCTAAGTAGGTCTCTGAGCTGACGTCCGACTTGTTGATTTGCAGCGCCGAAATCTGAGCAATCCACTGCGCCGGCCAAAACAGCGGTGTTAAGATTGATGGTGCTTTTCTGCCCGGGAATCTCCGGACTCTGCACCAAGAACTGCCACACTGAGGCGCCAGCAAAACCGCTGCGCCAGCCACAAGAGTCGCCCTGGTGACCCGTGGGGCTCCTCCGCTGGGAATCTCTTAGTCCATGAGCAACAAAAAAACGTCTGAAAGTGTGGCGTCCTCTCGTTCTCTGCACCCTCACTGGGAGCTACGAGCCTGAGCTGCTAGTGATCAGCCATCTTGGATCTCTCTCTGGAATTCTATAATATCATTTTAAATGGGGAAATGTGATGCCTTCAACTTCACTTCTCTTTCTCAGCATTGCCCTGGCTATTTAGGTCTTTTGTGGTTCTGTAGGAATCTGGGGATTGTTTTTCCTATTTCTGTGAAGAATGCCATTAGAATTTTGATAGAAATTAGATTGAATTTATATATTGTTTTGGGTAGTATAAACATTTTAAAAATATTAATTCTTCAGATCTATTCACAGGATATCTTTCCATTTATTTATACATTCCATTTATTTGTGTCTTTTTCAATTTCCTTCATCAAGGATTTATAGTTTTCAGTATATAAATCTTTCACCTCTTTGGTTAAATTTATTCCAAAATATTTTTGATGCTGTCATAAATGACATTGTTTTCTTGATTTCTTTTTCAGCTAGGTTATTATTTGTGTATAAAAATGCTACTGACTTTTGTACATTGGTTTGTGTCATGAAGCTTTACTGAATTAATTTATTAGTTCTAGCACTATTTTTGGAATCTTTGGGGTTTTCTACATATAGGATCATGTCATCTGCAAATAGAAATAATTTTACTTTTTCTTTTCCAATTTGGATGCCTTTCATCTTTCTTGTCTGATTGCTCTTTCTAGTACCACCAGCGTTATCTTGAAGACAAGTGCTGAGAGTGGGTATCCTTACCTTTTACTGGATCTTAGTAGAAAAGCCTTCAGTTGTTCCTATTAATTATGATGTTAGCTGTGGATTTTTCATAAATAGCCTTTATTATGTTGAGAAATTTCCTCTCTCTATCTATAAACTGTTAAAAGAGTTTCTATCAAGAAATAATGATAAATTTTGTTAAATGCTTTTTTTGCACCAGTTGAGATAATCATGTATTTTTTGTTTTCCCTCTCTCCTTTTCTTTCTTCTTTTTTTTGGAGACAGGGTCTCACTCTGTTGCCTAGGCTAGATTGCACTAGTGTGATCACAGTTCAACCTTAACCTCCTGAGCTCAAGTGATCCTCCCACCTCAGCATCCTGAGTTGTTGAGACTACAGTTGTTAAAACTACAGCCTGGCTAATTTTTTGCAGAGGCGAGGTCTCACTGTGTTGCCTCAGCTGGTCTCTAACTTCTGGGCTTAAGTGATCCTCTCACCTCAGCCTCCCAAAGTGCTGTGATTACAGGTGTGAGCCACTGCACCTGGCTAATCATGTAGTTTTTATTTTTCATTCTGTTAATATAACATTTCACAAACGTTGTTCTCTGAAATAATAAAATATAAATTTTTAATATATAAAATCAGTAACAAATGTGATACTGCTTTACAGCTAAATGCAAGCTTTTCATAAAATGTTTTTCTAAATTTAAAAGTTAATTTGTAAGTATAACAAAAGTAGAAAGAATAATATAATGAAACCCAATGCAACTATCACCTATGGTTTAAAAGCTTTTTGACACATTATTTTGGTAAATTTTCTCCAGGAAAAATAACAGCAAAATAAATTTGAAGTTGGATGATGTAAAATTATAAATTGAACCTTAAAAATAGCTTTAAAATAACTATATTCTCACACCAGTTAATAAAATTGCTCTGTGTTTTACACAAAGCAATATTTCTATACCAGAAATATTATTACTATTATTCCAATAATATAACTTTTTGAATTTTTACAAAAACAAAAGTGTCCAAAGAAAGAATAGTAGAGACTACACTGCATGGAAAATAGTTCCAAAGTAAGAAACATAAGAATGAGAAAATAATAAAAAATACCAAAATTATGTTCTGATTTAAAATATATAGAAAATACACTTTTGCCATTCATAGCATCTGAATTCAAATGAATATCTACAAAAGGACACACACAAAAAAGATTAGTTATCAAATAGCTAGAAGGAAATGTACTATGAATTGCATAGGTTCTATCCTGTTATTTGGAATTAACAGTGCTTTTTAAGTTATGGAAAGTACTGTAAAATTTGGTCTGTATTTATAACAAAAAGTATTACCCTTTGATTTCTTTAAAATAACAATTTATGAAAACAACAGAAAGTAATTCAAATACAAATATATATGAGTGTGTGTGTGTGTGTGTGTGTGTGTGTGTGTGTTTTGAGGTCTCCTCTTTGTAGGAACAAACATGCAGCTAATTCATCTGGAACTGCAGATTATGAAGGTATTATCAGGATGAAAACTGCCCTCAGCTTCTGCTAAGAAGTTGTCATCAGTCAGCCTTTTGGTACTCTTCAAACTTAACTTGCTGGGCAGCGCAAAGCAATGGGTATTCTGTTTATGTTATAATTCGTAAGTGTTGAGAAAATAGCAATTAGAGGAAAAACTATTAGCTAATATTTCTACTGGAAGAAGTCCAGTTGAGTATCTTTTTTAGATACCAGCCACTTTTTTGATATTTAAAAGCTCAATCTTACTAAAGGTTGTTGCTAGAAGTCAAGATCATCAGTAAAATGATAATGTGGTTGCAGCTGATCTATTCCCTATGAACTAGTCTAGCTTATTTGCTGTATTTAATGTAGCCTTGCTTAAGGATACACCACTGACTTTGGAATAATTTCTGAAATTGCTTGACAGGATGTAAAACCATGACTGCTTATTAAAAAGACAACAAAACATAGTCTAAGTTATAAAGGTGGGACAGCACTTATTAATTGATAATAACACTATGGATGCCAGGGCATTTTGCAGCTTGCTGGAGAGAAAGAACAGAAGCTATTGAAGATTTTTATTGCCAGTACAGATTGAAAACATGTCTGAGCTTTCCTATCTGGATAGAAATCTCTCAAATGATTCAGGGAAGCTGGAAACTAAATAAAATAATGCTTACGCATTTTTTAAATTTCTACTTTGTAATCAATCTAAATTCATGAAATTCACTCCTATACTTTAAAAAGAAAGTCTCTTTTGCTCAGGAAATCTTTGGCAACTGGGACTATGGCTCTCTCACCCCAAAGACTGTTTCTCTATCTGGGCTCTTGCTGGCATTTGGCTTGCTTTCTTCCTTCCACTGTAAACTGCACACAATGCTTGATGAGCTGGTTACACTGGCCACAGGCACCAGCTGCTTCATTTTCTCTCTTTGTACTGCTGCAAGCAGAAACCCATAGGGCCCAATTACTGTAGACACCTCTTTTCTCCAATAGCAACATTAGTGCTAAGATGCTAGATTCTTGTTACCAAGAATAGTACTTACGTTTATTTGATTTGCTTCTAAAATGAAACCTTTAAAACTTAGTGTGTGTTTGCTTTGGAAAAATATTTCCTGGTTGTCTACTGCCATGAAAACGAAAAAACAAAAGGAAAGCAAAGTTCTAATTTTTTAAATTTAATAACTAATACAACCTCAAATCATTTTATTCCATATGTTATACTAAATAGTAGCATTTCCCTAATTTTGCAAGATCTGACTCATCTCACCTGTGAAGCTCATTATTCATCTCATCTTTGAAGCTCAGAAGCCAAAAGAATAAAGTCCTAAAATTGTTACCTAAGATAAAAGCCATTAACTACATTTCTAAAGTATTACAATTATTAAGATGAAAGTTATTAACTAAAAATTATTAAGACAAAAACCTTTTAGTTCCATTTTATTTCATCTCCTGGTATGTTTTAACCCATTTATTAAAGTCTATATATATGTATCATAGATTACTCTTAACCTTTCTTACAGATAAACTCAATGCATAGATTTTATAACTTAAAGTGGACAGAGAAATGAGAATAGTTATTTTACATAATTTAAAATCTTATGCTTAGGAAATCTCAGAGCAGTATAATGATTTAAAATGTGAACTTTAGGGTCCAAATGCCTATGTTCAAATCTTGATTTTTTTTACTTGTAACTAGAATGACCTCAGGCTATTTAATCATGCAGTACCTCAGTTTCTTCATCTGTCCACTGAATATAGATAAAAGGAGATGATGCATGCAAAGTACCTGGTACAGAGTATATACTCAATATATGGTAGCTCACATTATTATTACTATTATTATTTTGAGATGGAGTCTCGCTCTGTTGCCCAGGCTGGAGTGCCGTGATGTGATCTTGGCTCACTGCAACCTCTGCCTCCTGGGTTCAAGTGATTCTCCTGCCTCAGCCTCCCTAGTAGCTGGGACTACAGGCACATGTCACCACACCTGGCTAATATATTTTGGATTTTTTTAGTAGAGATGGGGTTTCACCATGTTGGCCAGGCAGGTCTTGAACTCCTGACCTCAGGTGATCCACCTGCATCAGCCTCCCAAAGTGCTGGCCCACATTATGATGATGATGATGATGATAATGATAATGTTATTATTGTATTATTACACATAATGAGCCACAGCTCCTGGCCCACATCATTATTATGAAGTGGAACACAGCATGCTTTGTTACTTCTAATGTGTTGCGTGATCCAGCGTGTATTAGTTACTGACAGACATGATGCTTGATTTGGCTCTATTAGACATGGTAAGTGCCCACACAAAAAGGAGTTGAGTAAAGATTTGAATATGTTATTATGCACACCAGAAGACTTACTGAGGTGAAAAACACACATTCTCAAGTGGTCTGAGAATGAATCCTAGATTTTATTAATTCTTACAAAGTGTTTTGAAACTAGAGTAATTGTCTTGGGTTCTTAGGTCGTAACAGACAATTTAGCACTCTAATTTTTAATGTACGTCTATATAATCAGATTTAAAAAAAATCTAAAGATCTTGAATCATATTTTAAATTTTAAAAATAGTCCTCCAGGACCAGCTCAGATCTTGACTTTATAATAGATATTCACAAGGTACTCTTTTATGACTACTCTGTAATACCAGAATTCTGTCTTAACCAAAAAAAGTTTCCAATATAAGTATGATAGAGAATACTTAATATGATTATGTGCCTACAATTTTTTTGTGTAAATGCCATGGAGATTAGCCATTAACTTCACAGAAAGTAATGGTTAGGTTTACAAAAAATATACCATTCCTGAAAAATGAGCAATATATGTGCACTAGATTAACTTGAAAACAAAAAAATTTGTTGTGCTATCGAGATGTAGTGACTGTTCAGGCAGATAATAAACATATTTTGTCTCACAACAAAATCCTAAAATATCAACAAACAAATTTATGGACTCAAACAAGATAATTCATAAAATAGGAAAAAACAGGGTTTGAAAATCATTATGTTGATTATCTCCACAGCATAGCTGAAAGATTACTACCACTGACAACACCCACCATTTTTTATAACACTTCATTTCCTGGTACTACATTACAGAAAGTATCTTATGTCTAGGAATATTTATAGAAATAGATCCTGAACTGTAGTCCCAAGGTGCAATCACCCATGCAATACTTTGAGCACTGTGTTCTTAGCACTGTGCCAAATACTATGGAGGAGAGGGGAGGTGGTTAAGTATTCTTTTCTTCAAAGAGCTTACCAATTGTTAGGTAAGGCAAGATTATAGACCATTACAACAATACATTACACGAGATAATACATAAATTAAGTCAGCACATTAATGTAGCAGCGATCCATCTACACAAATCAAGGTTGGTATGCGAAATAATTTTTAGTGGCCCTACTAGTCTTTGGCCTATGCAAAATTGGGAAGAAGGTAGAAGTTAACTTCAGCACTTGCTTACTTCCTTATGAGCTTTCCTTCCTTCCACTGTTGGTGGAAAAGACAATTCTCCAGTTCCCTCAGGTTTTTTTTTGTTTGTTTGTTTGTTTTCTTTTTTTTTAATTGCATTTTAGGTTTTGGGGTACATGTGAAAAACATGCAAGGTTGTTGCATTGGTGCATACGTGGCAGTGTGATTTGCTGCCTCCCTTCCCTTCACCTATATCTGGCATTTCTCCCCATGCTATCCCTTCCCAACTCCCCACCCCCCCGCTGTCCCCCTACAACAGACCCCCATGTATAGTGCTCCCCTCCCTGTGTCCATGTGTTCTCCTTGTTCAACACCTGCCTATGAGTGAGAACATGTGGTGTTTGATTTTGTGTTCTTGTGTCAGTTTGCTGAGAATGATGGTTTCCAGGTTCATCCATGTCCCTACAAAGGATGTGAACTCGTTTTTAATGGCTGCATAATATTCCATGGTGTATATGTGCCACATTTTTCCTGTCCAGTCTATCATCGACAGGCATTTGGGTTGGTTCCAGGTCTTTGCTATTATAAATTGTGCTGCAATGAACATTCGTGTGCATGTGTCCTTATAGTAGAACGATTTATAATCCTTTGGATATATACCCAGTAATGGGATTGCTGGGTCAAATGGAATTTCTATTTCTAGGTCCTTGAGGAATCGCCACACTGTTTTCCACAGTGGTTGAACTAATTTACACTCCCACCAACAGTGTAAAAGTGTTCCTATTTCTCCACATCCTCTCCAGCATCTGTTTTCTCCAGATTTTTTAATGATCGCCATTCTAACTGGCGCGAGATGGTATCTCAATGTAGTTTTGATTTGCATTTCTCTAATGACCAGTGATGGTGAGCATTTTTTCATATGTTTGTTGGCCTCATGTATGTCTTCTTTTGTAAAGTATCTGTTCATATCCTTTGCCCATTTTTGAATGGGCTTGTTTGTTTTTTTCTTGTAAATCTTTTTTAGCTCATTGTAAATTCTGGATATCAGCCCTTTGTCAGACGGGTAGGCTGCAAAAATTTTTTCCCATTCTGTTGGTTGCCGATTCACTCTATTGACTGTTTCTTTTGCCGTGCAGAAGCTGTGGAGTTTGATTAGGTCCCATTTGTCTATTTTGGCTTTTGTTGCCAATGCTTTTGGTGTTTTGGTCATAAACTCCTTGCCTACGCCTATGTCCTGAATGGTTTTGCCTAGGTTTCCTTCCAGTGTTTTTATGGTGTTAGGTCTTATGTTTAAGTCTTTAATCCATCTGGAGTCAATTTTAGTGTAAGGTGTCAGGAAGGGGAACCAAAAACAAAAACCACATGATTATCTCAATTGATGCAGAGAAGGCCTTCGACAAAATTCAACAGCCCTTTATGCTAAAAACCCTCAATAAACTAGGTATCGACGGAACGTACCTCAAAATAATAAAAGCTATTTATGACAAACCGACAGCCAATATCATACTGAATGGGCAAAAACTGGAAGCATTCCCTTTGAAATCTGGCACTAGACAAGGATGCCCTCTCTCACCACTCCTATTCAATATAGTACTGGAAGTTCTAGCCAGAGCAATCAGGCAAGAAAAAGAAATAAAGGGTATTCAATTAGGAAAGGAGGAAGTCAAATTGTCTCTATTTGCAGATGACATGATTGTATATCTAGAAGACCATATCACCTCAGCCCAAAATCTCCTGAAACTGATAAGCAACTTCAGCAAAGTCTCAGGATACAAAATCAATGTGCAAAAATCACAAGCATTCCTATACACCAATAACAGACTTAAAGAGAGCCAAATCAAGAACGAACTGCCATTCACAATTGCTACAAAGAGAATAAAATACCTAGGAATACAATTAACAAGGAACGTAAAGGACCTCTTCAAGGAGAACTACAAATCACTGCTCAACGAAATAAGAGAGGACACAAACAGATGGAGAAACATTCCATGTTCATGGTTAGGAAGAATTAATATCGTGAAAATGGCCATACTGCCCAAAGTAATTTACAGATTCAACGCTATCCCCATCAAGCTACCAATGACCTTCCTCACAGAACTGGAAAAAACCACCTTAAACTTCATATGGAACCAAAAGAGAGCCCGCATAGCCAAGTCAATTCTAAGCAAAAAGAACAAAGCGGGAGGCATCACACTACCAGACATCAAACTCTACTACAAGGCTACAGTAATCAAAACAGCATGGTACTGGTACCAAAACAGAGATATAGACCAATGGAACAGAACAGAGGCGTCAGAGGCGACACAACATATCTACAACCACCCGATCTTTGACAAACCTGAAAAAAACAAGCAATGGGGAAAGGATTCCCTGTTCAATAAGTGGTGTTGGGAAAACTGGCTAGCCATGTGCTGAAAGCAGAAACTCGATCCCTCAGGTTTTGAAAACTGCTGGCACTCTACTTTCCATTTGTAAGAAAGTCCCCAGTAGGATCCCTGACTGAATTCCCACCTGCCTTTGTCTGGAGTTTCAAATCAAAATGGCATCTGGCCGACGTAGTAACTTGGGAACTGACAATAATACCTTAACTTATGCCTCAATTCTCAATGAAATGAGTAAATGATGACTTGGGATCCCAACTATACAGGGCTTCCCTTCCCAGTGATGTATGACCAATAAATGCTAAATGGTGGGTGATTCTGATGAGAACTTCTGTATGGATTATAGAAGGAGATTAACCACTTTGTAGTGGGAGAAAAACTTTCATTCCTGTCTTAGCAAATGGCATCATTATTCTAGTTCCACAGAATAAAACCAAGAAGTCATTCTGTCCCATGTCTTCCCAATGAAATCTGTGTCACCAAATTGTGCCAATCTTTTCTCAAAAATGTGTTTTGGGAATCCATCTACTTCCCTCTGTCATCGTCTTCTTCTTCTTCTTTTTTAGACATGGTCTCACTCTGTTGCCCAGGCTGGAGTGCAGTGGGACCATCTCCACTCCTGGGCTCAAGCAATCCTCTCACCTCAGCCTCTGGAGTAGCTGGGACTACAGCAGTGCCACCAAACCCAGCTAATTTTTTGTAGAGATGGGTTTTTGCTATGTTGCCCAGGCTGGTCTCCAACTCCTGGGCTCAAGCGATCCATCCACCTTGGCCTCCCAAAATGCTGAGATTACAGTGTGAGCCCCTGTGACCGGCTTCCTCTGTCTTCATCATCTATATTGCAGTTGAACTTTTATGTTTCTTTGTGAGAATGCATAGATCGTTTCTTATCGCATTCATCCTTATACTCTATTGTGTGGCACATAGTAATTACTCAATAAATATAGGATTGGTGAATAAAGGAATTAGAAGTTGTACTGGATCTTAAGGTCTTTGTAAAATTTGGACAGAAATGAAAGAAAAATAATCATGATAGGAAATAAAAAGCAGATAAGACAAAGAATAATGGAAAGAATTGATATGACTTATTCACAGGCCAAAAAATGAGACTGACTAGAGCTGAGCGTAGATTGGGGAAGTAAATAGGAAATAGCTTTACATAAAGGACAAGCCTGTAGAAGCAACAGTATTTATACTTGCTCTGGTAGGAAAATGGAAACTTTTTAGCAGGATGCAGATAAACTGAAAGCAGAACTTAAATATATGATAGTTGAAACAGAGTGGGATTAATTCAACGGTGATATTATGAGGCTTCAGTTTAAATCATGGCAGTGCAGACTACAAAAGAAAGGTCTGGAGAGAGAAAAATATTTAAAGAAAAAGGAATTGTGTCATAGCAAGTGAATAGGTGTAACTCAAATGCTTTCATATTTTTCATAAATTTCACTAGATATATTATTATTCAGCAAAGTCAAAATCCACTTAATTCATAGTCATTTTTTAGTAACACGTATGTATTATATAGTAAATGAAATATGCGAAAGTATTCTAAACCAACGTTTCTCAACTTCAGCACTATTGACATTTTGGATGAGATAATTCTTTGCTGTGAGAGGCCAGTGCATCGTGGGATGTGTATCCCTGGCCTCTACCCACTAGAGGCCAACAGCACTGCCTAGCCAGTCGTGACGACCCCGTATGTCTCCAAACAACCATGGCTTTTACCGAGTCCCATAAAGTACACAGAGTCATCATTGAAAATATTTACTATCACAAACATATTTCATTCCACTTCAAAAAGTGACACTTTTGTTAAGGAAAATACATCTTATGTTAAATGTAATCATCATCTTTTAAGGAAAAATTTAGAGTGAAAAGATAAATCTTTAAATGTACTTACATTGAGTTCTAAAACTATCCCAAGGCAGTCAATCAGCAATGACACAAGCGTGGCTACAGTGATGACCATCACTGTTACAACAATGTGGAAAACCAACGAAAGATTCCCACCAAAAAACACATTGGTAATCACCTGCCAAATAAACAGATTATTATGAGAGGGACTTTGAAAGGCATGCAGGATTTATTGAGGAAGTATTTCATAATAGCATTTAGGAGTATATAAAGTACTACCAATAAGGCTATTAATCAAATCTCAAGTCACTAGGAATGTTCTATCTTTTCCAAAGTACTTACTTATAGACACACATATCAATAACAAGTATTCCTTCTTGAACTACTAGTCAGTGGATTATATTACAGACCTATAGTGTGGCATACCAATGTTTCAATACATATGTCTTTCAAGTGTAAGAGAGACTTTGGAAAGTTATCTTATCCTTTTTTCTTAAGTCCAACAGGTTACTGCTAAAACAAACTAGACATACTATTTAGATTATTTGCATTGCCTCTAAAAAGTAGCTATCACATTTCCTTTAATAGTACTGGATGTTTAATATCCTTTACTAACAGTAAATTAATTCTATATAAATGAATTCCTATTTGTTACAATTTAAGTCTATTTTATCTTGCCTTTTCTCACCAAAAACGAGGAAGAGTTCATCACCATTTTTCATTACTACTCAGATCAGAAAAGCAATAAAAAATAGCCGACTTAATGTGTCCCACACTATGATATGGTTTGCAAAGATACAATGCCAAGGAAATGATTCCTATTCTCAAGAATTAATTCTTGGAGGTATACGGTCAAACTTAAGAAAACAAGTTGAGATCAATTTATAACAGGACAAAAAAGATCAAACAGAATTTAGGACTAGAAGGATCTTTAAGTATCTAGAGCTGTGTCCTTAGAGTAATCTCCTTTACAGCACCCTTGAAATGCTTGACCTACCTTGGTAGGATTTGGAGCAGAATTACAGGCTGAGTCAAGAGCATGTAAAAGAGCAAAGAGATAAGAACAGGAGCAATACCTATGGAGGATAAAGAGAAGATAGTCTGAATGACTAGTGACACTGTGCAAAATAACAGTGAAGCAAGAGCTGGAAATGACAGGAGAGGGTCACATGCTGAGGTATCATAAAGAAGCCGTCTCTCTAACCTGTGCTGCCTGAATATGCAACACTTCCCATATTTCATATACTGCCAAGACTTTGCTAATAATTTAATGGTGGTATTAATAACAGAAGTTGTAATGTCTCTCCAAATATTATCTTATTTAAAATCCATTTTTACAGATGCCTCTATGATGTAATTGTGAGAGTGAAAAATCACTTAGTGAGGCAGCCAGTAAGATATTTATTAAGGGTAGACAGCCTTTTCGGTGCTTTTATGAATTGAAACGGTTCGATTATATTTTTGTCAGTTGTAAATTTGTGTCTGTGTGTGTGTGTGCATGCAGAATGAAGAGCAGGAGAAGGGAAAGGTATAGACACCATTCCTCTGCTGAGTATTTGCTATCATGGCAGAGATTTTGATTTAGTTCTGTCTTCCTGTCACAGCAGCTAGAAAGGAAACTCAAGTTTCAAGTACTAAAGACAGAAGTTGTGCAGGTGAAGTGACTCAGACCGCCTACAGGCAGTTTACTAGAAACCACGTGAGAAGGCACCATCTGTTCTTACTGATCTAGAGATCAGATTTGAACCTAAGTACTGGGCAGAAGCTAAAATAATGCCATTTCCTGCATCTAACAACAGCTAGTACAGTTTTGAAAGGCTCTTACATTAAAACAAAATAGTTCAGTCTACTTCTCCTTTATAGTCAAGGTAGAGAACTGGCCTGTGAGATATATGTGTGTAAGGGAGAGACGTGCTAGTTGTAAAGGACATACACAGTGCTGGACGTTTCCCTCTTCTGTTTCCCTGTGTGGTCAGTTCCTTATCTCTGGGACTGGCTTAGGGTAAGCCCTGGCCTGCCTCAAGAAGCCTGCGGATTACTGAGTGTATTTAAAGCTCTGTAGATATTTCACTTTGCACATTAGAGCCTTTCACATGGTGCACTGCACAAACAGCCTCTAGGAAGAGATCCTATGACTGAGCCCTTTGCAGTGTGGTCCCTGAAAGACCCACTGTGAAGCAGGATCATGTTTTACTGCTAACTGGTATGGTGGAGTTTTAGCTGATAGCATAAGGGATTCCTGACAGGCCATGTTATCCAACTTTACACCAAAAGAGTGAATTCTCTCTTGGCTAATCTTTCTCTACAAATCCAGGTGGAATATATAACACAATTTAGAGTTGGCTTTGACAATAAAATATATTTATATGTAAATAACATGCTATATATTTATGTGATTACTTATATGTTAAATATAGTTGTAAATACATACATCTACATATGTAAATATATAAATAAAATATATCTGTAAAACTAAAAGTTTCAGCTGAATTTTGGTTCTCCATGGAATATCAGATATTTTAGTTTTTGAAAAATAACAGAACGAGTTAGAATCCGTAGGGCACTGTAGAATCTACGGTGTCTTTAATACATGCTGACTGATAAAACATCTAAGCAAAAAGACAGCTTTGTAAAACATGTTTTAGACCTTGTTACTTAATTTCTTTGTAAGAATGCCTTAAAGGCAGCAACTTTAGTTTGGCTATTGCTAAAGGCTGGCAGTCACTTTGGAATGCAGTTGTATAAATATTTGTGCTCATGGTAATATAAGTCAAATCCGCCGAACCTAATTTTCAAACCCAACTTTTGAAAAATTGTCTTGTAAACATCTGAATTTAAATTCATCTTTAAACTCTGACATTTTAAAGTCAGAAAAGAAACTTTTATGAATTATACCATTTGTTATGCCCTTGGAAATTTGCCAAACTGCAATATTTATAAATCTTCCTAAATTAACTGTGGCAGAGAGATCAGCTGGGTAAAGTGTTGGGAAGAAACCGTGCTTACCTCTCTCGTCACGAAGCATTCCATCGGGTAGGTCAAAATGACAGTGACGCCATAACAAAACCTTCCAAATGTTACCAGGTCATCATTTCTGCAGTAATTTTCAAATAAATCTCCTAGATAATAATATAAAATAAGTTTATTTACTAGATACTAAATGTTTGAGATGACTATCTAATAATTGAAATATTAGGTATTAACAGTCATGCATCACGTAATGGTCCACATATACGATTACAATGCTGTATTTTTCCTGTTTTTTCTGTGTTTAGATACACAAATACCATTGCATTACAGTTGCCTACAGAATTGAAGACAGAAACATGCTGTACAGGTTTATAGTTTGGGAGCAATAAGCTATGCTATGTAGCCTAGGCGTGTAATAGGTGCGACCATCTAGGTTTGTGTAAGTCCACTCTATGATGTTTACACACAAGAAGTAAATCACCTAACAATGCATTTCCCAGAATGTTTCCCTGTCATTAAGTGACACGTGACTTATAATCGAATCACCATAAACTTCATTTCATTTAGTTAAGCGAACAGATAACTGGGTCTAAATATAAGTTTTTGAATTCAATAACCATGTAGTTATTCACTGATTTAAACCAGTACATGCTCCACAGGAACATAAATCCATCACCATTAGTTTTTCTCTTATTATTTGTTTTTGGTAGATTTGCTGCAAATTTTTTTATTGAATTCTGGAAAATACTTTATCCATTGTCTTCTTACATCAGAATCAACTCTCTAAATTCTTGTGCACTGGCTTTGTAAACTGTCTTCTGGTCTTTGTTTCTGGTGAGTAAGTGACTTCATTATTTTTTAAAAAAGCCTGTTAAAATAAACAAATTTCCTTTTGAAATGCTATTCTTAGATCAAGAACAATCCTGAAAGGAAGAGTAGACCAGTACATCTGGGGAGCTGAATTTCCTGTGTATCATGCTATAGGGTTTCATCGCAACCTTGGGGCCACGAAAGAAATTTCATACATACATTGCTTTTCATGGCATTGCATGAGCCCAAGGGTAAATGCATTGATTCAAAACTGTGAAAATATGACAATTTCCCAGAAAGAACATTAAATTTAGTAAGTTCCAGACTAGAAGATGGACTAAATATACCTTGAAACAATTCTTATTTAGAGACTATATTTCTCAGCTGTCTATGAAGAAATACAGGGATCTAATTAGGGCACAGATGTCATGTATCAAAAAACAATTACCTACGACTGCACAGTAGTCCATGGAATAAATACAAAAAATTAAAAAACAAACAATAACTAATGCTGAAACAGAGTATTTGGGCTTGTTTATTTTCTGACTATAACACGCTTAAATGTTAAAATTGTGGTTACTTTTTAAAATTACACTTAATTGAAAATTAGATAAAAGTCACTCAATATTATACCATTTAAAAAGAAGAAAGACTATAATACCTCTGTACTGTTTTTTCATCACAAAGCTGAATATCCTAAATAATTTGCCTCTTCCCAAGGTTTACTTTAAGTGACTCTCTCCCCTCCCCCATCAACTAGAACAAATGTACATTACTTTAGAACCTCCCTTTTGGGCAGAAGGGCATTAAAACACAAAGTAAAGGTGGCAGAAACCTGCTTCAAGGTCGACTGAAAAGATTCCAACTCTCTAAGAAAAAAGGATGGAAGTTCCCTGTTCACTAACCACTAAAAAAATGAGCCCTAGGGGCCGGGCGCGGTGGCTCACGCCTGTAATCCCAGCACTTTGGGAGGCCGAGGCGGGTGGATCATGAGGTCAAGAGATCGAGACCATCCCGGTCAACATGGTGAAACCCCGTCTCTACTAAAAATACAAAAAATTAGCTGGGCATGGTGGCACGTGCCTGTAGTCCCAACTACTCAGGAGGCTGAGGGAGGAGAATTGCCTGAACCCAGGAGGCGGAGGTTGCGGTGAGCCGAGATCGCGCCATTGCGCTCCAGCCTGGGTAACAAGAGCGAAACTCCGTCTCAAAAAAAAAAAAAAAAAAAAAAAAAAAATGAGCCCTAGTGTCTTTTCAAACGTCACTGGAAAAGTCAACGAGAATCCAGAGTTCCCACTGCCTCACAAGTTGAAATCTATCTACTGAAAGAGGCTAGAAAAGAAAAAAGCAGTTTGCACAAATTAGACTAGATTTGCCTAAGGAGAAGTGGCCTGGAGGAACAATGTCAGCTTATGGCAGCTTGAATCTAAGTGTATTTTAAAGAATTAAAATGCTAGGGGGAAATCAACATCAAACACCTGTCAGCTTTGTTTTATAAAGATTTAATTATATATGAACCATTACACTGACAAAAACTCCAGGAAGATTGACTAACAAAAAAGATTTATGTCTCATAGAAAAGGCATTTAAAAACCAAGGTCCTGTAAAGACCAGAGCCCATAGGTCATTTGGCTTGGTGAACTATGTAGCAATAGTGATACATGGCAATGTTTTGGAGCACAATTCTTATCAGAACTTTCAAGGTCTCTTTGTTACTGCACTCTAGTGGCACATGAATGTATTATATTTTTGGCTGCATTGGAATTTTGTTAGTTATTATTTTTTGAAGCCATCTTTCTTCATTTTAAGAAATATTTGCCTAAAATCATAGTGATCTGTAACCTCTGTTCAAAACAAGGCAGCTTTCCTCCCAAGAGCACCCAAGTGTTTTCAGAAAACTAAGCTAAGGGGAGCTAGAGGCAAAGAGACAAATTTCAGAGGGTCATGACTGACCAAAATAGGGGAGGCAGAAAGAGAATGGAAAGAAAACTGAACCTGAGAGTCAGAAGACTTGTTTTCTAGTTTGTCACCAGACAGCACATGAGCAAGTTACTTCATCTCTTTGTGTTTTAATCAGGGAGTAAAACTAGTTATTCCACTTCCCTTCAAAGGGTTGTCTGAAGGTCAGTGAGATAATAGACCCGCAAGAGCTATGAAATATGTAAATCACAGCCTATCTCTGGACTGCCCTGAATATTACACTACATCAGTGATTGAATGTAAGAGTCGAGGGAAGTAGAAGGGAGGACTGCTCAGTTGTTGGGCCTGCTGGGTGAATGCAAAAACAGAGAAATATCTTTGGAGGGAGGAAGAAAAAGTCTGGTTTTCAGGGAAACATGATGTGTTGTGATTAAGACAAATATAGAACAATTGAGTAGAAATGTCCTACAGGCAGCAGGTTGGAGACAAAAAGAGTCTGGGTTAGAATTACAACAATGAAAGTATCTGGAAAATTTGTTGAGAGAAGAGCAAACAGTATGCTTGAGACCGTTATCTGGGTGGCATGGGACGGAGTAGAGTGGGGGATTAGACAGGGTAGAGAAAAAGAAAAGAAAGAAAAAAATGAACAGAGAGAAAGAATAACAATGATAATATAGTAACGTTCTTTCCTCTAAGGGAGAAAAATTTGAGCAAAGAAAGGAAGTTCAGTATTGTTAAGTGATTTAGAGAGATTCAAGAGAATGCAAATTGAGGAGATTATTCGCTCTGAAGATTGGGAGGCCACTGGTCCCTTTGAAATGAAGCTGCCGTGGAGAAAAGCCAAAAATCAAGTGTTGGGAAGTGACAGCGTGGAAGGAGAGCGTATGGGCTACAGAACTAAACTGAGCAGTTTAAAAAGGTAAAAATTAGCAAACTGACAGCAGGGAGGCAGGAGGATAGAGAGAATGGGTGGAAGAGAGTAATCTTTGAAATAGAACACTGGGCATACCTGTACCAATAATAAGTAGAACATTGGGTATACCTGTACCAATTCACATGAACACTGAAATATGCTATAACTGAATCTCTCATTTTACCTTGGGTGAAGCCCGTAAATGTCAAGTATCCACATGTAGCAAAGACTATACAGATAAATACAGAAATCACGATGGACATACGGATGAGGCGAGACCACTTAGCTACTGTGGGTTCTTCTAAAGAACTGTAAACTAAGAAGGAGTTATGGTGGCAAATAAATGCTGCAATACAAAAAAAAGAGAGCATTATTAAAGCAAGCACGAGGGTTTTCTTTTTAGTTCTGAAATTCAGAGACGTGCTACTTTAGATGCCAATGAAATGAAATTTAAATATATGAATTTATTAATATGTCAGAAAATAATTTTTCTAATAACTCTAAAAATGAGATCATTCATTCACATCAGGCTTATACGATCTCTTCATTTCACTCTTGATATAAACCAGGCCAGTCCAACCTTCTCTCCCATTTTCTTTTTCCTAATGACCCTTCCCATCTTAAGGAAAATCTAAATACCATAATTTTCATTCTGTGGCTTCCTTTGCCATCTGGGACATAATAAAGTAGCTTTAGACATCTGGCCAATTTATAATACTTTGTGTGCAAGGTCTGAAGAAGTCCATAACACTTGCTAGCTTTCCAAGTTAAGAAACAAGATGACTGTAATGAGTTTTCTGTGTAAGAAATGGATTTCTCCAAACTGAAGCAAATTTTAGTGATGAGTGAGAAAAGTTTGAGCCTAATTTTATATTGGCACAAACTAGATCATATGCTGCTAATAGGAAGTCTAAAACTTAGGACATCTGCTATCCAGACATAAATATGAAACACAGCACTTTTTTCATGGAACAGACAACTCCACATTAAGAAAGGGCCTTTGAAACCACATACTCACCAAAAGACATAACCCCGACTGCTTGAATGGCATTGGGCTTTGCAAATACCCAAGCATCTTCTGTTTTTGGTCTAGAAGAAGAATCAGTTAACTTGATAAATGGTTAAATAAATTCAAGCATCAGTATATCAGATAACAAGAAATGGTATTACAAATATAAACTGAGTGTCCTCAAGCCAGAAATTAATAAGGGGCTCCCGTTTATCTTGTGTAATCATAAATAAATTTCCCAGGACCATAATCATTATCTCTGAACCCC
Source organism: Aotus nancymaae (assembly GCF_030222135.1). Classification (NCBI taxonomy): domain Eukaryota; kingdom Metazoa; phylum Chordata; class Mammalia; order Primates; family Aotidae; genus Aotus; species Aotus nancymaae. The sequence continues at coordinate 47,533,306 of NW_026988442.1, read as the reverse complement.
TGTCCTCTAAAATGTACATCAATACTTGGACATATTCTATTTTCACATATGTAAAATATCCAGACTATGTAATTTTGTGAATTTGTTTATTTGGTCATCAATTTAATAGCAAGCATTTATTATGGACTCACCAGTTGAGATACATTTTGAGGCAGATACAAAAATTAATAATGCCCAATTATTGCTGTTGATTCCCCTCTTTTTTCAGGCTTAACCTACCCAGGAAAAATTTCATCAGCACTACAGTTTATTGAGGGAGGTAAACATGAATTAATACTAATTGTGGATGTACTACTATCTTTTGGAAACTCTACTGTGTTATCTCATTTAATTTTCACAGTAACACAAGTATTATTATCACCATTTAACACATGATGAAAATCAAGCTCTGGGTGGTAATATAACTTGCCAAGCTTTCGCAGAAAATGAGTGAAGAAGTTGGGATTTATCTTCTTGGTTTATTCATTCCCATATTTTTTCCATACTGAACCATCTGACAATGGCCTCAAATTCCCACCTGTAGATGTATTTCTCAAGGGAATTTTGGAGCTATTTGCACTTTAAACAGTTTGAAACAGGCTACATCCTAGTGGAATGAAAATATTTGGTATTGACAGTGATAGGTCTACCTGACTAACACACCCTGAGTCATGACGAATAGCAAAGGCTCTAAGGTCAGTTAGCCTCCATTGTTCTTCTGGCCTTCTTCCTGAAGGATGGCAGTATATAGGCTGGGGGCAAGAGGTGGTGAGGTGTATCAGGGTTTATCGATAATAGAATAGGCTCCTCCAGAGGGATATAAAGCACTGTAAAGTCCTTTGAGTTTTAAGCTGTTGCTTGCAGTATTCTGGCGAATGGTTTTGTGATTAACTGTGTGATTTTAGGCAGGTTACAGGACTTCAATTTCAACATTTATAAATTGAGAATAATTGTAGTGTCTAATTCATTAAGTTACTGTGTAGATTAAGTGAGATGAAATATGTAAAGCTTCTGGAAGAGAGTTTATCACATAGCACATGTTCAATAAACAATCATTAGTATTAATATTATCTAGTGTTATTAATGATGGTAGCAAAAAAGTCTAAAAATATGGTCAACTTCCCTGGGAAGGGAAGGGCTAGAGTGAGACTCAAAGCAATGCATGAAGAAAGGAAGAGGGAAATTCCTAGGAAGCATGAAAAGGTACTGGGCGTTTTCAATGAAAAAGAGGAATTCTAAAGCTGAAGTCCCATCTCTTTCATAAGTTTGTTTATTCATTCTCTATGTAAAGAGGATGCACACAAAAAATTCTTGTTTGTTATCCACACTTTGTGGGAATTATGCATTATATCATCTTTTTCCCACATATGAAACGAGCAGTTATAGACACAAAGAAACTTTACAGAAAGGCTGGCCTGCAAGGGAGGCCATGGATTGTTACTTGTTCCAATTCCCAGTTTTTGGAGTGGGAGCTACTGCCACCTGCTGCCTCCACTACTCTAAATGAAGTCGACATTAAAAGCAGCATACCTGTTAAATTCCAATGTTAGTGTGAAAAAATATATATTTTGTACATGATCCTTAGAAAATGATTTAGATCAGGCAGCACTAACAGTTGTAGAAACTTGAAGATTCTCTAACTTTGCAATATGTTTTAAATGGTACGCTTTCCCTCTTACGGTTTTTGCACTTGGAAAATATTCACCCCTACTCCCCAACCCCAGTACAGATTGTGGTGGTGTCCTACTTTTTAAATCTTATATTAGTAATAAAATATAGAAGTTTCATTTTCATTTTTTTCTCTTCCATTTAAATCTTTCCCTGGGTCCATATGTTTCCTTAAGTACATTCCCAGAGTGTGAAACAATACCTAGAGATAATTTTGGATTTTCTCTGTTCATCTTAATGATGATGATTTTATAAGATGGAAAGTGCCAAAAAAGATGTTACAGATAGGAAAATGCATATGTCTAAGTCCAGGAAAAAAGAAAGAAACAGATACTGAATATGGCTTTCCAATCATTTATAAAATAGCCTGGGACTGAGTTCCGGATACAACCAGTTGTACAGGGAAAAAAAAAAGAGAGAGAGAGAGAGGAAAGTTCTTGGGTATATTTTACGAGATTGCTGAAACTTTGATACTCAACCTGGATGAAAATATAAAGGTATAGACCTTTTGACTTTGAACTGTAAATGCTAAAATGTGAAATGAAATATTTTCAAATGTCATCAAGCAATTTATAAGATAAGGAATCATGACTAAGAAAGTTTTTCAATAAACACAAGGGTAGTTTAATAACAAAATATTAATGTAATCAGTATTTATTAATAGCTGATATTGATAGATATTAGTGTAATTTACCACATTAACAGATTAATGAAGGAAAGAAGCTTATGACCATTTCAAAATTTATAGAAAAGCATATAACTCAGTATTCATTTTGAAAAACATGCTGAGCAAACTAATAATAAAATAGAACTTCCTTTATTGGATAAGGAATGTCCACCAAATCCTATAGCAAATGACATATTTAAAGTGAAAAGTTAGAAATATTATAATTAAGGATGAAACTAGAGAGGATGTTCAATATCACTGCATCCAGAATATATTATTGATATTCCTAGCTAATTCAATAAAATAAGTAAAAAGTTGTGTAATCATTGGAAAGATTGTGTAAATTATTTTTACACAATATAATTACGTCTATGGAAAATTCAGGGAAATCTACTGACAAGCCCTTGAAATTAATAAGAATATTCAGCAAGGTTACTGGATACAAGTTCAATATACACAAAAAATCAAGAGGGTTGGTGCACACAAATAACAACTAATTAAAATGTTTTTTTTTTTAAGAGGCAGTGACAGCAAAAACACTAAATACTTTAAAAGATGTGCATGTTTTTAATGTCATGTTATACTTTTATTGAAAAACACAAATAAATGGAGAAACATACCATATCCATACACACGAATGGGAAGACTCAATATCATATAAACATCAATTTACCCCAAATTAATTTTTAAATTCAAGTAATAAAAAAAACAGAAAAAAAAAGAAATAAAAAATAAAATACAATATTGAGGCTGGGCACGATGGACTTTGGGAGGCTGAGGCAGAAGGATTGCTTTGAGTTCAAGACTAGCCTGGGCAACACAGGGAGATCCAGGCTCTACAGAAAATAAAAACATTAGCCAGGCATGGTGGTAAGCCCCTACACACCCAGCTACTTGGGAAGCTGAGGTGGGAGAATCACTTGAACTTGGAAGTTTCAGGCTGCTGCAGTGAGCCATGATCACCCCACTGCACTCTAGTTTGGTCAATAGAGTAAGACCCTGCCTCAAAATAAATAAAGTAAAATAAATAAAATATTGAGGGAGAAAAAGAAATTTAAAACTCAAAAAAACCCCAAACCATAATATTAAAAATTACAATAAAGTTAATAAAATCAACAGAAGGTAATTATTATAAAACATCTGTATAATAAAAATTTTTATATACACATTTAAAAATATAGAGGTAAACTAAAAACTGGAAGACGAGATTGGTCATGCATACACAGTTGTCCCTTGTTATGTGGGAGGGATTGGTTCCAGGACTTCCTGTTAGATATCAAAAGCCATGGATGCTCAAGTCCCTGACATAAAATGGTTTAATAACTTGCATATAACCTAAGCATATCCTTCTATATACTTTAAATTATCTCTAGATTGCTTACAATATCTAATACAATGTAAATGCTATGTAAATAGTTGTCATACAATATTTAAAAATTTTAAATATAAAATAGCCTAGGATGATTGTATTTATTATTATTATATTGTTATTTTTAATATTTTTCCAATATTTTTGTCCACAGTTGGTTGCATCTGCAGATGCAGAAGCTGTGAACACAGAGGGCTAACCAAGATCAAGAAATAGTATTCAGTGTATGCTCAGTACTCCCCGCTTATCTGTAGGGTATATGCTCTAAACCATAGCCTTGGAACATATACCCTATCCTGCTATCCTATTTACAGCCTAGTATACACCCTCCACCAAAATGCAATAACTTCCCTAAGACAGAAATTATATTTTAAATACAATTTTTAATTTTTTACTTAAACCTCCATGCAAATTAATCATCAAAAGTTAAACTTGGACAACCAATGAAACATATGTAGATGGGCCACATAAGTTTATCTTTTTTCTTTCCTGAGATCCCACTAAACTGCTACTAAAGAAGTTTAAAAGAGGAATAAATTCATGAGGGAGAGAATAGTGTGAGAAGAGACATCTGAGGAGAAGACACTCTGTGAAAAGGAAACTGGATACTTCCGTGGTGACTATTGAGAGTAGATGTTGCAACCACGTAGAGGGAGCTCATGATGAGAAAGAGACGATTCATTTTGCAAAACCCTGGCATGTGCAGGACTCAGAGATACCAGAAAGCTACCGAGGAGGCTTCGACAAAAGGAGAAAGTAAAGAAAAATGGAAGATCTGGGATCATGGATAGAGGGTATACAACACACAAAGGAGGTGAAAGGAAGTCCTAGGAGGATCACGGGGAGTGAAGTGAGAAAGCAATCTGTGTAGAATGGAGGACAGGACAGAAGGCTCCGGGATAGAGTTTTTCAGAAGAAAATAATAAATTGAATAGATTATATGTTTGAGCATCTGGAAAAGAAGTAACAAAAATGATCAAATTCAAAAGCTAAACTAGACATCCAGGTAAACGCAAAACCAAAATTAAGTGGTAACTGTAGGGAAAAGAAAGGAGAAGTGTACAAGAAGAGAAGCATAAACTTAATTTTAAAAGTTGTAGTATTCTCCATGTATGTAAGAAGAGGAAAGACAGCTTGAAAGAGCTAAATCTTCATCTACTATAAGAGAAGATAACAGTGAGACACCAAAAAAGGCAGTTACAATCATATTACTTAGAAGTAGAAATGTGAATGCCAAGAGATAAGGCTTAAAGGGTTGAAATTTTAAAAAGGGTTTGGTAGGAGGCTACTCTATTTCATTAAAAGCCTTTTGTAATATTTGATTTTATACAATCAGGTTAATACATTTTACTTCATTTTTGAGACAGGGTCTCACTCTAACCCCAGGCTGGAGAGCAGTGATATGATCATAGCTCACTGCAGCCTCAAACTCCTGGCTTCAAGAGATCCTCTAGCCTCTGGCTCCCGAGTAAGCTAGGAGTACAGGCACATGCCACCACGCTTGGCTATTTAAAAAAAATTTTTTTTTTTTGGAGAGGTGGGGGTCTTGCTACATTGTCCAGGCTAGTCTTAAACCCTTGGTCCCAAGGGATCCTCCTGCTTTGGCCTCCCACAGTGCTGGGATTACAGGTGTGAGCCACCTCACCTAGCCTGTGAATGTATTCTTTTGAGAAAAACAAATGCATTGAATAAGTGCAAATAAAAGCAACATTGAAAAGAAGCAGGATTCCTTATAATACCTTAGAAAGTTTTAAAAAGATCTAGACAAATAATGAAGGCTACTATAAAATTTAGATCACTTTAACAGCAATGTTTTGAAAATGATTCAAAATATTTTAATACTAACAAAAATAGGGACTGGCTTATAGCATTTTGTAGCCTTTGCATGGCATACACTTTTAAAATTAATTGCTTCTCTTCCCCTGGTAAATCTAAACAAATGCTTCATTATATATTTTTAAGAAATCGTTTGTGTTTATGGGGATTGTGGCTGGAGGTGGAGAGCTTTGGGGAGTTAAATTTATTTTGCAATATTGTCTCAGTTTGGATTCTTGCATTCTGAAATTTTATCCTAGTTTGAAAGACAAACTCTTATCTTTATAATAGGTGATTAACAATAAGGCAATGTAGTAGGTAGCAAGTCCTATCAAAGGGAGCTCCAGTCTTCACAGACTGATAAAAAGGAGCCTCAGAACTTAAACCTCTAGATCAGGAGGATCTAAAAACATCGTGCCTCTCTATGGTAGCTGCCCAACCTCTTTCAGCTAAACAGAGGCACTTTCAAATATACAATTCTGGCAGAGGCTGCATTTTTGTTGTAAGAGCCTCTTCAGCCAGACACATCAGGGAGTTAAGTGCTCTGGAGGACACAAAACAGAGGCTCCATGTTGCCTGTCACACCACAGCTATTAATGACAAGCAGATCTCACCACTTCCTCCAGCTCCGGCAACCACCGAAAGCTCTGTCACTTTCTCACTCCCAGCTCACTTGTATGCTGATTATGTTCTATACACAACTGTGGTTTACATGAATATATAAAGCTGCTCAGGAAAATTATTCTTAGAAATCACTCTGAACCATTAAAACTGATTTATTAAAACACACACACACACACACACACACACACACACACACACACAAATGAGAAAAGCATTCTATGCTTGTGGATTGGAAGAATCAATATCATTAAAATGACTATATTACCCAAAGCAATCTACAAATTCAACACTATTACTATCCAACATCAATTTTCAAATTTAGAAAAAAACTATTCTGAAATTCATATGGAACGAAAAAAGTCCCATTAGCTAAAGCAACCCTGAGCAAAAAGAACAAAGCCAGAGGCATCACATTATCTGACTTCAAACTATACTATGAGGCTACACTAACTAAAGAAGCATCGTACTAGTGCACAAACAGACACATAGACCAATGCAACAGAATAGAGAATCCAGAAATAAAGCCACACACCTACAACCATCTGGTCTTTGACAAAGTCGACAAAAATAAGCAATGGGGAGAGGATTCCCTATCCTGTAAGTGGTACTGAGATAACTAGCTAACCATATGCAGAATGAAACTGGACCCCAACCTTTTGCCATATACAAAAATTAACTCGAGATGGATTAAAGATTTAAATGTAAGACCTCAAAATATAAAAATCCTGGAGAAAACTTGGGAAATACCCTTCCCCCCACATTGGCTTTGGTGAAGAATTTATAGCTAATTCCTCAAAAGCAATCACAACAAAAACAAAAACTGACAAGTGGGACCTAATTAAATGAAACAACTTCTGCACAGCAAAAAGACACTATCAATAGACTAAACAGACAACCTACAGAATTGGAGAAGATATTCACAAACTATGTATCTGACAAAGTTCCAGTATCCAGAATCTGTAAGAAACTTAATTCAACAAGCAAAAAACAAATAACTCCAATAAAAGGTGGGCAAATGAAATAAACAGACATTTCTCAAAAGAAGACATACAAACAGCCAATAAGGAATACCTCTCAACATCGCTAATTATCAGAGAAATGCAAATCAAAAACACAATGAGATACCATCTCACGTTAGTACAAATGGTAACAATTAAAAAGTAAAAACAAACAAAACCAGATACTCCAGGCTGTGCCACATAACTGGGACCCCATCTCTACAAAAAATTAAAAAATTAGCTAGGCGTGGTAGCACACACCTGTAGTCCCAGCTACTCAGGGAGCTGAGGTAGGATGACTGTTTGAACCCAGAAAGAAGGTCAAAGTTGCAGTGAGCCATGATTGCCCCACTGCATTCCAGCTTGGATGACAGAGCAAAACCTGTCTCAATAAATAAAAAAGATCAGATATTAGTGGGGCTGTGAAGAAAAGGGAACATTTATACACTGTTGGTGGGAATGTGAATTAGTTCAGCCACTGTGGAAAGCAGTTTGGAGATATTTCAAATACATTAAAATAGAACTACCATTCAACCAAGCAGTCCCATTACTGGGTACATACCCAGAGGAAAATAAATCACTTTATAAAAAAGTCACATGCACTTGTATGTTCACCAAAGCAGTATTCACAATAGCCAAGACGTAAAAATCAACCTAGGTGCCCATCAACAGTGGATTGCATAGAGAAAATGTGGTAAACACCATGGAATCCTATGCAGCCATAAAAAAGAATGAAATCATGTCCTTTGCAGCAACATGGATGCAGCTGGAGGCCATTATTCTAACCAAATTAATGCAGGAACTGAAAAGCAAATGCCACATGTTCTCACTTATAAGTAGGAGCTAAACATTGGGTACACGTGGATGTAAAGATGGGAACAACAGACGCTGGAACTGGGAACACAGAATAGTAGAGAGTGGAAAGAAGGAAGGGCGAAGGCTGAAAAACTACCTATTGGGTACTATGTTCACTATGATAGTAGTGACCGGATCATTTTTACAGGTGACTGGATCACTTGTACTCCAAACCTCAGTGTCATGCAACAAACCCACGTAACAAACCTACACATGCATCCCCTGAATCTAAAATAAAAGTTGAAACGATTTAAAAAGTATATATTCTAATAGAATTTTCATTAAACCCAAATAAACTCTTCAAAAATAAATTTATTAAAAAGCTGATTTCTAGTTAAAATTTACATAAAACTTTATGCTATTTTTTTTTTCCTGAAATATAAATTTTTAGAATATGAATAATATAGAAAGTTAGCATAGCTTGGCACCATATACATCACAAATACTTCATTTTTGCCATTTGAGACACTAGTCTCATTTGAATCTTACTCTGTCACCTACTGGGTTGTCTCTCATTCCTCTGTGAATTCTCTAAAATTGGTGTTAACTGTGTTTACTTCTAAGGGTTTAGATTAAAAGGGCAGAGTATGGGTGGGAGGGGGCAGGATTTCACTTTTTTAATATGATGAACACTTATCAGAATTATGGGTGTCGCTTTGGTTCTTTGTTGTGCTTTTTCATAAAACAGGATTAAAATATCATGCAAATTTAAATTAAAAATAAATGTAATTTCAGATGTGATGTCCAGATAAATTCTTTGTCATTGGGTTTCTGCTTGGACTGTGCCTCTCTTTACCTTATATGCAGTCCCGGTACAGTTTCATCCATATCACCCTCCCCAAGATCCAGACTTGCATTTCCAAAAGTTTGGGTGACTACTACTCCTCTTCCCACAAGGATCCCACAAAATGAAGATATAAAATATTTAAAATGTACTATATTTTTTTCCAAATCATCTTCCCCTCCTATCCTGATAAATAACTTAAAAGAGGGTAGACCCTTGTATGTGATTTTGCCATACTCGACGTTGAATTAAGCTGTAAGAGACCTCTAGAAAAGGTATGTGATATATTGTCTTAATAGCCCCAGTATCTAGAAGTGCAACTTACCCAGTAGGCATTTAATAAATGTTAGTTTGCTGGCAGACTCTTCTATTTTCTTCCTTTGGCAGTGAGTTCTGGACCATCTACCCATATAGTTCTCCAAGCTGGAAACTCTGCCATCACCCTAGGTAACTCTTGTACCCTTACTGCCTTCATTCAATCAGTCACTAAGTTCTCCTGATTTTACCAGCTTAAAATTACTTGAATTTCCCCTCCTCTTCAGTACCAGTCTTATCCTTATATCATTTCCATTGGCAAATGGAATCCTTTTGCCTGGATGCTTGGCTTGCTATAGATAGCCTCCTTCCAGGTCTTTTTACTCCCATCTGTCCTTGACTCCACTGCAAGAGAAGTCCAATTAAAACTGAGACTTGATCTAGTTACTCACCTGTTTAAGAACTTTCAATGCCCCATCAACTAAAGAACAAATCCAAGTTTCTCACCACCACATGTAAAACTTTCCTTCATCTTGGTCTCTGCCAAACTCTCTAGGCTCATTTCCTTTTATACGCTGGCACAACTTTCAGCTCAGAATCGCCGACACCCTAGTTACTTTCTAAATGCAGAAGCTATATAGCTTGTGGTGATAGGGAAGTCAGGATCAGTGGGTGCTATGGTTTGAACGTTTGCATTTCGTATAAAATTCATGTTAAAACTTAATCCTCAGTGAAACAATATTAAGAAGTGGGGGCTTTAGGAAGTAATTAGGCCATTAGGGCAGAACCCTCATGGATAAAATTAGCATCCTTATAAAAGTGCTTGAGGAAGTGAATTCAGCCTCTTTTTGTTCTTCCATCCCTTCCTCCATGTGAGGATGTAGCATTTGTACCCTCCAGAGGAAGCAGAGTTCAAGGTGTCATTGTGGGAGCAGAGAGAGTAGCCCTCGCCAGACACCAAATGCCAGTGCCTTCATCTTGGACTTCCCAGCCTCCAGAACTCTGACAAACAAATTTCTGTTCTTTGTAAATTACCCAGTCTGTGGTATTTTGTTATCATAACACAAAGAGACTAAGAGCAGAACCATCTTCAGCAGTTTTTCAAAAGAGATAATATGGAGATATGACACTTGTTAAAACTATGATAAAATGCATTTGAGAAGCAATGTAAAAAAAGTTTTGGAGAAAATTATCAAAGGAAGGCCTTTATTTTTATATGGTAGTTCCCTCAGCGAATGGCAAAGTATTCATCTTCTCCAAGTTCTTCCTAATGTTAGACCCTCAAACTTCGTCTGCTGTTATATGTATCCCATCTCTGGGTCACACACATTTCTCCCAACAATATCTTCCAACCTGTCCCTACCAGCTACCCATCCCCTGTGTCCTTTTTGACGCAACTATGCCTGTTTATTTTTTAAAGCAAAACCCATGTATTTTCTTATCCTGTAATATTACCTGCCTGCACAGGTTGGGCTAAGGGCCCTTCCTCTATTTTCATTGCACTTACTCATAATTTTATTACTTATTATGCTGCGATTGTCTTTCATAAGTTCGTTTCACAAACTATAGGGATCTGAAGACAAGGACTGTGCTTTCCTCATCTTACGGTCCCAGTACCTCGAAGAGTGACTGGCATCAGTTAGACATTTAATAAAATGTTATTGGTTCAAAGAACAGGTTCCTTTTTTCTTTCTATTTTTGCTATTTGGTTGTGAATCTGTACCAGAGACCAGTCTGGCTTCTAACTAGAATAACAGACAGGTGGTAAACCCCACTAAGGCATCTATTTATAAGAATAACTAATGGTAGGTGAAATAAGTACTTAATATTGAGCAGTCTAGGCTGTTCCTCCAGCTCCACTAACACAGTGACTGGACTAATCCTCCCTGAGCATATATTGTCTTGCAAATGTCCTTCCTATTTTTATGTAGACTCAGGTAAAGCAATTGTTCTATGCATCTTTCATGTAGGCAACCTTCCTGGTAAAACATACCACTAGCTTTAACAGTGAGTGCTGCAGAGCCTGGAGTCAAATGGTATTTTAGTTATCAAATTAGTTAGCAAATTTTACTAGCATGGAAGAAGCCTTAGGCAAATTTTCTTTGACAGTGTTTGTATAAAATTTTTATTTGTCTCCAGACAATGTTTTATTGTCTCATTACTTCAAAATTTTGGTCAGTTAATCCCCAAGTTGAAGACTAAAACGAGAAGGCACATGGATTCATTCATGCATCCAATTGATGATTCAGCAATTCTTTGATGAATTCTAATTCCTTTGTTAGGCACTTTGCTGAGTAATGGGTATAAAGTGTGAACAAAGCAATTGTAATCTCTCTTCTCACTGTACTTCCAATATAGTGAGAGGCAGAAAATACATATACAAAAAAAAAAAACACACACACACACCCAGAAGATAACTAAAGATAATTTAACAAACACATTACGATTTTATTCCTATGTGTAGATCCCTTCTCACTTTCTATGGTGAAACCAAGAGGAAATTTAACCAACCAGAATATTCATGTTCTGAACCTACTTCTATTTACCACACTCTCAGATAATCATCTCATCTTTGAAAAAATATAGGTTATCAGGCATGAATTCTCAAATTCCCTTCACTGATCTTCAGACTTCGTTCATAATTTGCTCCTTATATTCTTATCCTATTGTTTCAAAAGGACAAAGTATTTTAGCTCCTCTCCAAGATCACCCTAACTATATATTGAAGTCCAGCCTTTCATCATCTCACAGAGGACTTTGGGTTCTATGTTTTGGCTTGGTCTATGTCACATGTTCAATATATCCCATGGTAAAGAAGGTATTTTTTAGAGCTCTTACTCTCTCAAGTCACTGTTTTGCCATGTCACTTTCATTCATAGAGGTTATTCACAAAAAAAGAAGAGAAGGACAGGGAAGGGGAAAAATAAGAGGAAGGATACCCCAAATTCACTTTCCTATCACTCACTTACATCTTAATTTTCTCTAACCTGGCTTCTACCCATACCATTTGATTGAAACTCTCATCACCTGAAGCAGACATCCGTAGTTTGCACCCCGCAAAGGCTACTCCCACTTCTGCTGGCATTACTGTCCTTTGGGACACCCTTTTCCCCATTTTTATTTCAGGTGCTTTAGTTGGGTTCATCCTATCCCTAAATCCAGGTCAGGCATGTAACCTAAAGACAAACATCTCAACACAGGCCATGATGATAGTGTCTGTAATCATCAAGCATCTTTGTTAGAGCCAATCAGAACTAATTCTATGAGTGAGATTGGAGGTACCTTCAAAGAGAACATTCTTTCTCTTTCTATGGACTTGAACTTGATGTAGGTTGAGATTGCTGCTACCATCTTGTCAGGGAGAAAAGCTTTTAGAAACTAAAGCCAAAACAGAAAGCACAGGCAAGAGATGATAAAAGAGAAATGATGTCTGATTTCATTAATGGAGCTCTTAAATTCAAGCATACCTGATAAATAGGACTAACCTTGAACTTACAGTTAAGGGAGTAAATTCTCTTTTGCTTCAACCAGTTAAGGTTCTGTGCTTGTTCACATTTGCAACATAAAGGACAATAATTTATACATCATTAAAAAATTCAGTGGCTCCACATCAAACAGTTAGAAAGATCTCAATTTAACAACCTAACATTACAATAAAAGAACTAAAGAACCAAAAGAAAGTCAACCCCAAAACTAGCAAAAGACAAGAAAAAAACAAAATCAGAGCTGAACTGAAGGATTTGAGGCACAAAAAAACATTCAAAAGATCAATGACTCCAGGAGCTGGTTTTTTGAAAACAAACAAACAAAAAAATAGATAGATAGATAGACTAATAAAGGTGAAAAGAGAGAAGAGCCAAATAGATATAATTAGAAATGACAAAGGAAATATTACCACTGACCTCACAGAAATACAAATAACAGTCAGAGAATATTATGAACACCTCTATGCACATAAACTAGAAACTCTAGAAGAAATGGATAAATTTGTGGACACATAAACCCTCCCAAGACTGAACCAGGAAGAAACTGATTCCCTGAAGAGACCAATAATGAGCTCTGAAACTGAATCAATAATAAATAGTCTACCAACCAAAAACACCCAGGACCAGAGAGATTCACAGCTGAAGTATACCAGCTGTACAAAGAAGAGCTGATACCATTCCGGCTGAAACTGCTCAAAAAAATTGAGGAGGACGGACTCCTCCCTAACTCATTCTATGAGGCCAACATCATCTTGATACCAAAATCTGGCAGAGAAACAACATCAACAACAACAACAACAACAACAACAACAACAAAAACAAACTTCAGGCCAATATCTTTGGGGAACATCAATGCAAAAATCCTCAATAAAATATGGACAAACCGAATCCAGTAGCACATCAAAATGCTTATCCACCACAATCAAGTAGGTGTTATCCCTGGGATGCAAGGTTGGTGCAATATATGCAAATCAGTAAATGTGATTCATCACATAAACAGAACTAAATGAAGAAAAAAAACCATATGATTATCTCAATAAATGCCAAAAAGGCTTTTGATAGAATTCAATACCCCTTCATGTTAAAAACTCTCAATAAACTAGGAATTGAATAAACATACCTCAAAATAATAAGAGCCATCTGTGACTAAAGCACAGCCAACATCACACTGAAGGGGCAAAAGCTGGAAGCATTCTGCTTGAAAACCAGCATAAGACAAGAATGCCCTGTCTCACCACTCCTATTCAACATAATACTGGAAGTCCTGGCCAGAACAATCAGACAAGAGAAAGAAATAAAGGGCGTGCAAATAGGTAGAGGGGAAGTCAAACTATCCCTATTTGCAAACGACATGATCCTATATCTAGAAAACCCCATCATCTCAGTCAAAAAGGATAAGCTGATAAAGAACTTCAGCAAAGTCTCAGAATAGAAAATCAATGTATAAAAATCTCTAGCACTCCTACATACCAACAGGACTCAAGCAGAGTGCCAAATCAGGAAGGCAATCCCATTCACAATTGCCACACACAAAAAATGCCTAGGAATACAGCTAAGCAGGGAGGTGAAAGAGCTATCCAAGGAGAATAACAAAATACTGATTAAAAAAAAAATCAGTACTGACACAAAGAAATGGAAGAAAACTTCCATGCTCAAGGATAGGAAGAATCAATATCATGAAAATGGCCATACTGCCCAAAGCAATTTACAGATTCAATGTTATTCCTAATAAACTACCAATGGCATTCTTCACAGAACTAGAAAAAAAAAAAAAAAAACGATTTTAAAATTCACATGGCACCAAAAAAAAAAAAAGACTCAAATAACCAAGGTAATCCTAGGCAAAAAGACCAAAACTAGAGGCACTATGCTATCCAACTTCAAACTACACTAAATGGTTACAGTAACCAAAACAGCATGGTTCTGGTACAAAAACAAACACATAGACTAATGGAACAGAATAAAAAGCCCAGATATAAGGCTGCACAGCTACAGCTATCTGATCTTTGACAAATCTGACAAAAACAAGCCATAGTGAAAGGACTCCTTATTCAGTAAATGATGCTGGGATAACTAGACATATGCAGAAGACTGAAACTGGACCCCTTCCTTACACCATATACAAAAATTAACTCAAGATGGATTAAAGAGTTAAATGTAAAACTCAAAACTACAAAATCCCTGGAAGACAACCTAGGCAATACCATTCTAGACACAGGAATGGCAAATATTTCATGATGAAGATTCCGAAAGCAATTGCAACAAAAGCAAAAATTGACAAACAGGATCTAATCAACCTAAAGAGCATCTGCACAGCAAAAGAAACAATCAACAAAGTGAACAACCTACAGAATAGGAATACATTTCTGCAAACTATGCATCTGACGAAGGTCTAATATATAGCATCTATAAGGGACTTAAACAAATTTACAAGAAAAAAAATAAACCGTTAAAAAGTAGGCAAAGGACATGAACAGACACTCTTCAAAAGACATACATGTGGCCAAAAAGCTCATCACTGATTGTTAGAGAAATGCAAATCAAAAGCACCATGAGATATCATCTCACACCAGTCAGAATGGATATTACTAAAAAATCAAAAAATGACAGCTGCTGGGAAGATTGCAGAGAAAAAAGAACACTCACACACCGTTGGTGGGAGTGCAAATTAGTTCAACCATTGTGGAAGACAGTGTAGTGATTCCTCAAAGGTCTGAAAAAGCAGAACTAGCATTTGGCCCAGCAATCTCATCACTGAGTATATACCCAAAGGAATATAAATTGTTTTATCATGAAAACATGTATATCCGTATGTTCATTACAGCACTAGTCACAATAGCAAGACATGGGATCAAAATAAATGTCCATCAATGGCAGACTGACTAAAGAAAATGTGGTGCATGTACACCATGAAATACTATGCAGCCATACAAAAGAATGAGATCATGTCCCATGCAAGAACATGGATTGAGCTGGGAGACGTTATCCTTAGCAAACTAATGCAGGAACAGAGAAGTAAAGAACACATATTCTCACTTATAAGTGGGAGCTAAATGATCAGAACACGTGGCCACAGAGAGAGGAACAACACACACTGGGACATATCAGAGGGTAGAACTTGGGGGGAAGGAGAGGATCAGGAAAGATAACTAATGGGTACTAGGATTAATACCTGAGTGATGAAATAATCTGTACAACAAACCCCCATGTTACAAGTTTACCTATATAACAAACCTGCACGTGTACCTCTGAACTTAAACAAAAGTTGAATGGCTAATATTTGTCAGAATGAATCATTTCTTTCCTTAAATATGTAGCCTTCCTCTGTCTTTACCCATTTTTTAAAATCCTTTTCTTAACCCCATCTCTAGTTCTTTATATGTAGCATTAAACTGTAGAATTTCAGGGTTAGAATGGATAAGGTGTAAGGAAACTAATTGCATTGAGATCCTTGGAGAAGACACATTTTATATGCATAAATGCCTATTGAAAGTATAGACTCACTTTTTGGAATTTTGTTTAGAATATCACATGATTAAAATGCTGTAAGAAAGATGTCATATGAGGGGAAAATAGTTGTAAATTTGGACTGTATGTTATAATTTCCATTCTGAATGCGAATAATTAATTATTAGTAAGGCATTGAATGAAGGTCTTTCACAGTGATAATGCCTCTGATTCTAGTTAGAAAAAAAATGGGAGAACTGTTACTGCATTTTTATACCAGCACACTTTCTGAAAAGCAATTAAATTTCTTTGCCATCTTAGTTTTTAGAAAGCAAAAGGTTAGAAAATACAGTAAAACTGAATGTAATTTCAAAAAAAACCTGAAAGTCATTGGATTGTGAGATATTTGAAATCGTATCAAAAAGCAGAATTTATGGCCCTATAAATTATGGAAGAGGAAATTGAATTGTGTTTTATTTTAAAAGCATAACCACTAAAATGGTGTTTCCATGGTAACAAGGTCAACACCAGTAGCCATTACAGACCTTCGCCTTTTCTGATAGTGGGTTTAAAGATCTTTCTCAAACATCACTTTAAAAGACCTATGGAAAAAACCGCAGGTTTTCTGATCATTCATCTAAGCCGAAAATGAAGAAAACCACACATGGAGTATTGAATTTCTCATGTTTTATGGATTACAAGCATTCATTGCTGTCATATTTTCAGAAAGAAGCCTGCCTGACTAGCTACCATGCCAACTCCTGAACTTGGGATTTGATTAGCCTGATTGTAAATCAGGATGAACAGAAGTTGTTTGCAGTAGTATTCAAACACATAAAATGTGGCACAGTATTAAAAAAAACACTTCTTTAACATCTAAATATTGAAAGAGTTAAGTAAACAATCCTTGTTATTAAATTTCAAAGACTCAGATAAAATATTGTATCACTACTAGACGAAGGTCAGACAGATACAGGCCACGTTTTGCTGACAACAGACCTAAATAGCTCTTTGGTCATAAAATCAGTTCTTTGAGCCCTACCAGGAAGTGAACTGCCCTTCCTTTCTTCTATGTATCAAGGTACACTGCCTATATGATAGTCATTTGCTTAGCTTTGACTTCTTCACTAAACTGTGAGCCCCTTGAAAGCAGAGATATTTTATTTCTCTATGTATTCATGACAGTATTTCACATGACATTTTGCACATAAAAATACTGAAGAAAATAGTGGAGAATGAATCATGAAAAATGATCACACAACAGTAACTAAAATAACACAAAATCTCTGGTTTAATTTTAGAAACAATGTGTTAGTTTTAAAAAAATGTACTCATGATTCTAATCTCTTTAAACCAAGAGGCTCTAGAATCTTTGTTCATAGAATCCCCAACAGGAAAATAATGAATCCAGTTGCCTGGCCCCTAGATCAATTCCTTCATAATCTCTACAGGTGGGGCCCTGGCATCAGTATTTTCTAACGATACTCAGATAATTCTTACGTGAAACAAGTGTTGAGAATCATTGCTTTACACTGTTCTCCCATGGTGCAACTGAGGATTAAGTAACTTTCTAGTTTAGTTATATTTTCCCTTCATTATTGTCTCATAATACTATATTTACCAAACCTATAAGACCTTTTATTATAACTAATTATTTTTTTCCCTGTAAACACTTTTTTTTTTTTTTTTTTGAGACGGAGTTTTGCTCTTGTTACCCAGGCTGGAGTGCAATGGCGCGATCTCGGCTCACCGCAACCTCCGCCTCCTGGGTTCAGGCATTTCTCCTGCCTCAGCCCTCTGAGTAGCTGGGATTACAGGCACGCACCACCGTGGCCAGCTAATTTTTTGTATTTTTAGTAGAGACGGGGTTTCACCATGTTGACTAGTATGGTCTCGATCTCTTGACCTCGTGATCCACCCGCCTCGGCCTCCCAAAGTTCTGGGATTACAGGCGTGAGCCACCACGCCCGGCCCCCTGTAAACACTTTTTATAGTAAAACAAATCAATTAAAACAATTTGGTCTTACACAATTAAAACTTTTAGCCCAAATTATACTTTACTGTATTCTGTTTAATATACTCATTAGCTTTCTGTTACTGTGAATTCAGCTTTGAAAACTGGAGCTGAATATGGTGCCATCATAATAGACACTAAATTAATATCAGTGGAATTAAGTATATGTTTTTGTGCATACATGCACAAAATGATATTAGTCAGTAGAATTAAGTATACATTTTATACATAGCTTTCCCTGAGTCTGTAATACCTTTACCCTTTATGTATCTGGAAAAATTGCAATTCATCTTTTACAACACACAGATCATTTTTTCTTTCTCCAGGAAACCTTCCCTGATCAGGATAGATCATTAAGCACCCTCTGCTTTGGCACTGTCTCTGCCTTTCTTTCATGTTTCTGCTTTGCACTTACTACCTGGTACCGTCATTTATTTTTCTTCCTTTTTTTTTTTTTTTTTTTTTTTTGTGGTGCAGGGGTGTTTAGAATATGTCCTTTCTCCATCGTTGATTGCAAACAATTTGCTAATTCTGGCCTCTCTCTACTCTTTTTCTCTCAGGGTGCAACACAATCACTGGAAACAATAGAAACTCAGTAAGTGTTTACTAAAGTGAAAGAATAAATGGCCGTATTGAAGTGAAACAGGTGCATTTCAAAACCACTAGTGTAGGTCAGGCATGGTGGCTCACACCTGTTAATCCTAGCACCTTGGGAAGCTGAGACAGGAGAGTTGTTTGGGGCCAGGTGTTTGAGGCCAGCCTGGGCAAATTAGTGAGACTCCATCTCTACAAAAAATAAAATAAAACATTAGCCGGGTGTGGTGGCATATGCCTGCAGTCCCAGCTACATAGGAGGCTGAGGCAGGAGGACTGTTTGAACCCAGGAGTTCAAGGCTGCAGTGAGCTATGATTTCACCATTGCACTCCAGCCTGGGTGAGGGAATGAGACCCTGTCTCTAAAAAAAAGAAAAAGAAAAAAAAAAAACCCACTAATGCTGTGAATTGAATTGTATCCCTCCAAATTTATATGTTGAAGCCCTAACTCTCAATGTGCTGGCATTTGGAGTTGAGGTCTTTGGGAGATCTTGAGAGACAATTAGGGTTAGATAAATACATGAAGGGAGAATGGGGCTCTCAGTATGGGACTGGTGCCCTTATAAAAAGAGACACCTGAGATCTTGCTGTCTTTCTTCCATGTGAGGACACAGCAGGAAGACTGCCCTCAATAAGGCAGGAAGATGGCCTTTACCAGAACTCTACCATGCTGGCACCCAGATCTCTAACTTCCAGCCTTGAGAGCTATGAGAAAATACATTACTGTCATTTAACATTACTCAGTTTATGTGTCTTTGTTATGACATTCTGAGTTGACCAATACAAATATGAGTCAGGATTAAGTTATTTGAGGAAAAAGAGTAATATAAACATTTATGCTTTCTTTTTTTCAATGCTTTCAAAATGGGCATTTGCTTTTATGAAAGAAAAGGCTATATCAAATGCACTTAGACTGGATATTTCATAGATACTTCATGCTTTTTCCCCAATAAACTTGAGATCTTATTTATTTATTTATTTATTTATTTATTTATGTATTTTCCTGGTACACTAAGAAGATTATCAGTGGAAAATGAATTAATTTTGCAGCACAACAATTAATCAATGAGAAAACATAAATTACCTTGGCCACTGCATTAACAATTAGGACTCTTCATTAGGTTTCCTTTTATGTGTTTACTTACAGATGCCATTCATTAAAAACCTAGTATTCCTTGCATTGTGCTAGATATTACATCTTAAATTATTTTTTCTTTGTTTTGTTTGGAGAAAACATTTAAGGTACCCTGGACACTCCTTAATGTATTATTTATTTATTCGGCTAATATTTATTATGAGTTGTGGAAACCCAATTCAGCATGTAAAGCCAATCTAAGCTGATTTCATTCTAGCATTTTCTTGAGACTGTGACTATAAACTGCCCAGTCTGTATCTGGGGAGTCTGCTATATAAGCATAGCATAGAAACAGTGTAGTTTAGATTGATAGGACATAGACTATAAAATTTAATGAATGAGTAACATTTTTAAAATTGGGGGAACCAATACCAATTTGTCAACATTTTACCCGACCAAATAATAACATTAAAAAGAAACAAATAGCACTATCAGTTGTTATCAGTAGTTCACAAATGATGGAGTATTTTAACACAAAATAATTAATAAAAATAATCAGAAGAGAATAAAGGGTGGTTTTCAGTGTTCACATTTTAATTGATGGATTAAAAACATCCATTATGCCCCTTTTCAACTATTCAAAATTCTTTTCTTTTTCTAATTATTTGGGCTGGCCATTAAACCTGGTTTAATTCTATCAGCCTCCTAGGGTCCAAATGAAAAATGCATGTTTACTTACCTGTAATTATTTTATCTCATTTTGTCAAATACTAACCATAAATGATGTTTCTGATACCATGGTTACTTTATATTTCTGCATTTATGCCATATAAATATCTACGTGAAGGCCATAAACCAGAGACTAACAAGTGTAACCACAAAACTTACATGTGTGGACCCAATGAAACTGCCCTTGCCATTACAATTCCAAGAATCAGAGTTGTTAAACCTGTAGAGATGAGGGAGACCTGTAAAGAAAATACAAGGGTATTGTCAATTTAGGACAGAGATTATTTTATTTAGTATATTAAGTCTTTATCATTTTTAATTGGGTAAATTTACACATAGATTTTTCTGCCTAATTCTTAAGTAGGTTATTCTTGCATCTTGGTGTTGACAACGTGAAGCAGGTAACTTCTTATCAGATCAGAGTCTTGGTTCCCCGCACCCACCCCAAGTAGATGAGCAAGTATTATATATGACTATCATCACCATGCAATATGGCTTTAAACATTTATGGTGGCTTCTGCATAGAACACAAAACTGGTGATTTTCGCTTATGAAAGTAAAAGTGAAATTATGTTTTCTTTTTTCTTCACGTCCTACTTTAGTGTCGACATGTGCTTTTTTTCTATCTATAGTTGCTGCTTCTACTTGTTTTACTTTACTCTCTTGCTTCCAGCAGTACACACACTCCTCCTCCTCCTTTTTTTTTTAAGGAGCGGGTACCTCAGCTTTTCCTCTCTGCTCTCCAGCTCTACTTTTCCTACATGGTTTTGCCCTTTGGTCTGTGTTTCTAGGCCTGTTTTGCTTCTTCCTCTCTGTTCTGTCATTCTGTCAACTGGTTAAAATATAAACTGGTTTGTGTGTGTCTGCGTCCTGTGAACTCATTATGCTAGGTTTCTGTTTCTAGTCCTAATTTTTTTAAATGAATAAGCACATTATGGATCCTTTCTCTGATAAGGAAAAATAAATATATAACTGCTTGTATTTCATGTGAATCTCATTAACCTTGTTTTCTAAGTTGTTAATTTTTAACTAGAAAGAAGTTTCTATTATGAATTGGCTTATCTTCTGAGTGGCATAGAGATTAAACAACATCCCTAAGGATACGCAGCTGGAACGTGGCAGAGAGAGAACTCAGATATAAGCAGCCTTACTCCAGATTAGGGCTCCTAACCACTCTGCTTTATCCATTGAGAGATTTACTTAGATATCTCAATATGATACTTTTGAGGGATATTTAGGGAAAACATGCTCAGGTATTAATAATATGATATAATGTTAATAGCTTTCCTTTTATGAATGCCTCACTGTCTGCTCAGAAGATAACATTTATGTCTACATTGAATATGTGAAGTGGAAAATAGTTCAATTATTTTATATAGTTCACAAAAAAGCATGTTTTGATACCATCTTGTTTGTTTCCAGATAACTATTAGGGATGGTCAGAATACTTTACAATATTATGTCTACCGTCAGCTCTACCTGGAAGGATGGGCTTCATAATTGGATATACAACGTCAAACATATAATAGCGAAAAGTAAAATTCAGTCAAATGTTGGATTTTTCAAAATAGAATATAAAAATATTATATAAATAATCCTTTGCAAAAATATCTTGTCAGAATGTTTGGCATTGGCATTATGTAGACATAGTACCAATAATATTTTGGGTAAAATACAAATATTCCTTGAGAGTAAGTGCAAATGAACATCTGTAGTGAACTGAATAATTATTTAATTGTTTTCATTGGAAGAGTTCAGTATTTCTCTTCAATAATACAAATTATAAATATTGGCTAAATTCTCAAAAATTGACCAATCAACACATTGAAAACTAAATTCGCTGAATGAAAAATAAGCACAATAGACATTGTAACTTACAAATAAAAATATTTTAAGCCATTGAAGTGACTCATTGTTACTTCTTAGTTTAACTCTAAATTGTTTAAACTACCTACAAAAAAAGATGAAACACTTCTCTATTAAATTAGATTTGCTTTAAATATAGTTCTTTATATTTTCTAAATTTAAAATGTGCTGTCTGACATCAGTTAGGGTATCTACCTTAAAAAAGAAAAGGAAGAATATATTAGTTCATATTCATCAACTATTTATCAGTTCTCACAAACTAATGTTTCAAACACGGTTTACTCTAGCATAACTCTAAGTAAAGTAGAAGAAACTAAAGATGAATACTGTAATTAAGAACTTTGCCAAGTAGACAATAGATTAAGGCAGGCAACAAGGCACATTTCTGTGCCCATTTAACATGTAAAAATTACCTTTCCAAGCTTTCCTATATCTCGGTACAAGGATAAAGGCAGAGTAAAGGTAACTGTGGAAAGCCCAATAATGAAGTGGCGACCAACAAACAAATTTTCAGGATCAACTAAAACATAATAAATATTATTAAACGTTACAGGTATAAGTAACACATTGGTGACACACTGAATAGCCCAGCATTTATTTATAAAAATTACTTAAACATAAATGCTACCTCAATGACAATGATTTTGAGTTAATATACTCTAGAAACATGTAAAAATAAAAATAAATCACAAAAATACAAAAAATACAAAAAAACTTCAGGATGACTTATACTTCAAATGATGTTGTAATATTTCACCCTGAAATTATTTTAATAGCCTCTTAACCGGTTTTCATGCTTCTGCCTACCTTTGTCTTCTTAGAGTATACTCTTAAACCAAAACTACAGAATTCCTTTTCAACGGTAAAATACATTATGTCATTCCCTGCCCAAAACCCTTTAATGACAAAATGCTTCAGGTAGAAAGTAAGCTTTAGGAGGATGATTCATTTTCTATGAATTTTTTTTCTCTATACCCAACAGTCTTGGACAGTAATACTTTAACAAAATTTTAAAAATCAAGATTTAGATAAAAAATATTTGATACAGTTCTATACTTTTGTCAAGAAAGAAGTGGTTTCCCCGAGTGGCAGAAGCCGCTTATTGGATAGGGCGGAAGTCACAGGGAAGCTGCTGCAACTGGTAGACACTGCAGATTCTTGGCTATGGTCATGTGTAAATACAAATAGAAAATTATATATATATATATGCATGATATGTATATATACACACACATATACATACATAGAAATATACACATATAGAAAATTACATATACATATATATTCCGTATACATATATAGAAATTTCCATATACATATATAGAAAATTACACATCATTATATGCATTGTGTATATAATCAAATAGAAATGGAAGTTTTAAGCATAAAATAAAACATACAAGGATTTACATATTTTAAAAGCAGTGCTAATTAAAACAGTCACTTAAGGAGCTATATATCTATTTCAATGAAGACACTATTGTTTACATTTTTAGCTTATATCAAATTTCACTCAGAGATTGTGTCATTATATTCTAACAATGTCTTCAGTAGTACCAAGTCATTGTGCATCCGTCTCTGCAAATTCTAAAGTCTATAGAGATCCAGTCTTAAATGAGTGAATAATTGTGGTAAGAAAATAAAAGCTATTATCCTAAACAATGACACTAATTTTCTTAGATGGCTAATAAACTTACAAGAAAATTTCAAGAAATAAATTTCAAAATGACATAAATTTTTACCACGGATGTGTATTTTATATATGGTTATTAGATTATTAGTATTTTCTCTCTATATAGTGTGTATATATATATGTATATGGTGTGTATACATGTGTATGTGTATATATTTATACATATATATGGAATGGAATATTTAATCATGAATAGTTGAACTCAGCCATAACTAGTCATTATAAAAGTAAAAATTAAAACAGTAAAACAGGAAAATCAATTCCAAAATCCCTGAACTCACTATTTACATATTTGTGGCGAACATAATTTGAACCAAATTATTTGTGTATCTGTTTCTATTTACCCTTTAAGCCTTTTGCTTCATTGAGAAGTTGCTAAGGGCTAGATAAACGCTGGCACAGAGTGCTGTAGGATCAACAGGTAGGCGCCTGATAACTGAGGTTAAAGGGTGTTGCATAAAGGACGTTTTTCACTAATGATCTAATGATGAGATATATTACCTATACTGATCTATCAAAAATGCACGCAAGCATGCATTTTAAATGTTTAAACAACAGTAAAGAAAGGTGAACCTTGAAATTTTTGAAAATAAAAATTCTGAAAAAATTTAAAAGCATGTAAACATATTATTTTTTTATACCAACATTTCTTGTTACTTTGACTTATATCAAGAACCAAGGCTTTGGCTACCAGAGAAAAGTACAGGTAACTGCCTACTTGCCAATTTAAGACATTAGGGATGTATTTCAGAAAAAAAATAAAGCTTTGCTAAGAATTTTGTAATATCTACGTCTAAATATACTCTGGGATAATATGTCTCACAAGATATACAAAGTGAACATTATAAACTGTCATACCTCAAAATGTTGAAAATGCGGAAAGAATAAAGTTGTGTTCTTTGCCATGTGACCTACATTTTTAAAAGTCATTTTTGATTATTACAAAATTGAAAACCAGTAAGGGGGTTTCAAGGGACCATTAGTTTTTTCTATAATGTTTTATTTTTACGAAGGGTGTTATTTATACATTGTTTGTATAATTGCAAATAAAATTACTGATCCAAATGTTCATATCAGGGAAAGGTAAATTAATTATGGTCACTCCAACTGTACAATAGATACTGTACAGAAGACTGAACTTCCATTAATGCATATATATATTTATGTTTTGATATGAGAATATGTTCTTAAAATATTACTAAGAGAAAGAAATGTATTATAAAACAAGATATATAATGTTATATTATTCACATGAATATCTGAAATTACATGTATTCTTAAAACTCTAAAAGTATGCATTAAAAAGGAAAAAGAAAGGAAGGAAGAGGAAAAACAGGAAGGGGGTTGAAAAGATGGTTTCCACCTGATTGTCCCAAGAGGAAGAGATTGTTAGTGTTTTCTATATTCTCCATTTTACTTGTCTGTGCTTTCTAATACTTTTTCCAATAAATAGATGCTACTTTTTGAATAGGAAAATACAGTAATAAAATATATTTTTTTGACTGGGCATGGTGGCTCACCCCTGTAATCCCAGCACTTTGGGAGGCCAAGGCAGGCGGATCACCTGAGGTCGGGAGTTCGAGACCAGCCTGAACAGCATGGAGAAACCCCGTTCCTACTAAAAATACAAAATTAGCCAGGCATGGTGGTGCATGTGCCTATAGTCCCCGCTACTTAGGAGGTTGCAACAGGAGAATCGCTTGAATCTGGGGGCTGAGGTTGTGGTGAGCCAAGATTTTGCCACTGCATTCCAGCCTGGGCAACAAGAGCAAATTTCCATGTAAAATATATATATATGGAATTAGTAATTCTCTTTTGAAAAATCTTAGAGGCCAAGTGAGATGGCTCATGCCTATAATCCCAACAATTTGGGAGGTTGAAGTGGGCAGATCCTTTGCGCTCAGGAGTTTGAGACAAGCCTGGGCAACAAAGCAAAACGCCATCTCTACAAAACCAGGCGTGGTGGTGTGCACCTGTAGTCCCAGCTACTTGGGAGTCTGAGGTGGGAGGATCACCTGAGCCTGAGAGGTCAAGACTGCAATGAGCTGATTATACCACTGCACTC
Source organism: Aotus nancymaae (assembly GCF_030222135.1). Taxonomy (NCBI): domain Eukaryota; kingdom Metazoa; phylum Chordata; class Mammalia; order Primates; family Aotidae; genus Aotus; species Aotus nancymaae. The sequence goes on along the minus strand of NW_026988442.1, from coordinate 47,507,324 downwards.
TAGCCTGAGCAACAGGGTGAGACCCCATCTTGAAAAGCAAAAAAAAAAAAAAAAAAAAAAAAAGGAGAGAGAAAGAAAAACCTTGAAAAAATAACAAAAACAAACCCCACAAAAATCCCATGCATCTTATGATTAAAAGATAACCACAGTTTATATGTAAATATATTTCTTTCTTATTTTTTCTTACTTGTGTATGCAAATTATGTATACATAATTTTCTATTTGCATACACAAGTAAGAAAAAATAAGACACACATTATATTGTATGTCTTGTATTATATTCTGCCCATTTTCTCTTAGCATTCTACCCACTCTTGTGGTCTCAGCTTATGCATTCATGCTCTGGAATTTGGGGGCTGGCACAGAAGCTACAGACAGTCCAGGTTAACATTAATGATAGCTAACAGTACTGGATAAATCTACTGTGTGGTAGACACTACCTGTCTCACCTCTTTTGGTTCGCACAACTATTCTATGAAGCAGATAATATTATGATTCATAATTTAGAGATGAGGAAACTGGAACTCAGAGAGGACAACTAACCTTCTCAGGGTCACACAGCAGGTCATTAGGTTGTCTGTGATTTGATAGCTATGTCTCCATGATCTCGAGTTCCAATAAACCCTGTGTGAGGAATAGCTGTAGTTTCTAGCTCTAGGTTTTGTTTCATTTTGTTTTGTAGGTCTCTAGAATGAGTGATTCAAGCACTAAGAGGAAACGTGTTTTTGTGTCAATCTCCTCAACTGTAATGGCAACTGTAGAGAGTGTCACAGTGAAATGGTGATTATGTAGTTTGGATGAGAAGCTCTTCAAAGCAAAAAGACACATGATCTCTGAATTATTCTAAAAACCATGACATAGTGAAAAGTTGAACAGGGAGTGAAGTTGTAGCGATATGTTGAAAAGGTCTGCTTGAGAATGTTCACACTGATTTTTTTGTAATTACACTAAACTGGAAATGACAAAAATGTCCCTAACTGGGTGACAGATACACTATTGTACATCCATAAAATGGGATGCTTCTCAGTAATTTGTTAAAAAGAGTAAACTACTGACGTATCTAAAGACGTAGCTGAATCTCAAATGCACCTTTCTAAATAAAATAAGCCAGACTCAAAAAAGCAACATATGGTATGATGTCATTTACCTGGCATTCTGAAAAAAACAAAACTACAGGGAGAGAAATCTCATCAGGAGGTTGAAAGGGGGAGCTGGAGATTACGGTTTGACTACAAAGGGAAATGGGGAAACTGGAGGGAGTGATGGAATTGTTCTGCATTATTTTTATTGTTTTTAGAGACAGAATCTCTATGTGGCTCACACTCCTGAGCTCAAGCAATCCTTCTGCTTTAGTCTCCAGTGTAGCTGGGACTACAGGAACATGCTACTGTGCCTGGCTTGTCGTTCTTTGTTTTGATTGCAGCTGTAGTTATTTGACTATATTCCTCTGTCAAAACTAACAGAATATAGGTTTTTTAAATATATTTTTTGAGACAAGGTCTCAGTCTGTTGTCCAACCTGGAGGGCAGTGGCACGATCACAGCTCACTGTAGCCTCCACCTCCTGGCTCAAGTGATCCTCCCACTTCAGCCTCTCAAGTAGCTGGGACTGCAGGTGCATGCACCATGTCCTGCTAATTTTTGTACTTTTTGTAGAGACAAGGTTTCACTATGTTGCCCAGGCTGGTCTTGAACTCCTGAGCTCAAGCGATCCAACCTCCTCTGCCTCCCAAAGTGATGGGATATTAGGCGTGAGCCACCACCCCTGACCACAGAATATAGATTTTAAAGGGCTAATTTTACTGTATTAAATTATACCTTAATACAAATAATGGGGAACATAGTCCTCTTGCTTATTTAAGAAATCATGTAGTTTAAATAGTACATGAAAAAATGTTAGCACAGAGAGCTGGTGATATGAAGGATAAATAATTTAAATTATAAAGTACTCTAAGTATATAAACAGTAACAATATTTTTTCAAACAGCTAAATAAGAACTAAATTTGTATAAAAGTAGATCAAAACTTTAAGATCAGAATGAATCATGGAAATTGTGAGATACCTAAAGTAATCCAATGATTTCACTTTCAAATTATTTATTTATAAATTATTATGAATCATGTTAACTATAAATAACTATATAAAATAAACATATTTAAATCCTCAGAATTTTTATTTTGACTTACCTCCTGGGATTCTTTGAAAAACTTTGCTCAAAGTATCTCCAGCTATTATGTTGTAACTTATCATTGCTAAAAAATAATTAAAATAAGAGTCATCAATAAGCCATCACAATATTTTATCCTAAATATTTTGAAAGTGATCAATTATTACTTCCCAAATATTGACATAATCCTACTACTTTCAAATGTATATTACGATTACCAATTTGGAAAACTTTAAAGATAATTGGACAACAGATCTATGCTAGAGTATCAATTTGTATTAAAAGAAGAATTTTCTCTTTACAAATTGATCCATCACAGAACACCTTTAAGTAGCAAGTTTTGGCAGTTACTTAGTATGCAATTTATTTTGTTGTTAAAGTTCAGTTTCCAACACCCCCTTTTCAGGAACATATGTACTGCATAAAGTGAGGAATAATAACAGAAACTTTTGAAGGCACTAAAATATCCCCTCAATTGAAAAAGTAAGACTTTTTTGGGAAATATATCATTAGCCTTCTGTGAAGACATATGGACCTACTGGTTTGAACAATACCTTCTGTAGTACAGATTTTGAAAATAAAGTCCATTTGGCCATTGGTGAACATTAACATTTCATTTTTTAAGAACTGCTAGGTGACATTCTCACCATTATGGTATAAACTTTAAATAGCACATTGGCCTAGTACATGGCTTCCACAAATCCTTAGCTTTTCAAAAAAAAAAAAAGAGTATTAAGCCTTATAAGAAATGTGTTACCTTATTCACGTTTTATGCTAGATCATTCCACTTTGTTTTTACCAAATACAGAAAGCACAAAACATTAACCCTGTGAAAATAACCCTCATTTTACTTAAAAGAAATAGTCAGAAAATAAACCAAAAGGACCAGAAAATAAGGAAGAATATGATTAAAGAAGTAAACATTTAATTCAGCAAAGATTTCAACAGCTATAATAATATCTTTAATGACTATTATCACTATTTAGAAATGACTATATACTTATGCACATAACTGCAATATTTATCTTCACAGTCAACTTACCTATAAAAGGATACAAAAACTGAAGAACAGAGAGGAGGAGATACCCTGGAAACCCGAAGGTTTTATTGACCAAAGACTGGTAGGTGTCTGTTCCAGAGAGGGCCCCTCCTTTTATCAATAAAACAAGGGAAAAGCCTGTGGCAAGAATATTAATTAAATAAATGTCATATTACATGAAATACAAATATTTTTCATGTTTTAACTTAATTACCATGGAGAAAAAGGGAAATTCTAAAGAAGCATTTAATTTAATGCTATAGTATTAGCAGAGCAAAGCTAACTTTCTTTTCATAAAACATTACTTTTTATGAAACCCCCAGACTTACAATATTGCTCATTAAATTGTTTCATTACTTTCTATATTCCTGTGGTTACCAAGTCTATTAACTATTGCATCAGAAATATTAAAATGTAGCCTGTAATTTGTAATCTCTACTTGCCTTATGGTAGAGCTTTGGCCTTTGTAATTTCTTCTCTGGAGTACTGCAATAACCACCTACTAGTTCTTTTATCCACCAATCTTGCCCTTCATCAAGACACCTTTGATTTCCCTTCCCTGACGATACATTCTGAACATTCTCCCTCCACCAAGTGGATCTGGCCACAGATGACCATAAATCTAATTGTGTCTTCTGCTTAAAATATCTCAGGGAGACCCATTAATGCCTTTGGATAAAAATTATTCATTAGCTGTGTGACCTTGGGTGAAAGATTTGACTTTCCTGAGCCCATCTGTAAAGTAAGGCAATATGGCACCCTTGAAGAGCAGTGTGAGGACTATGGTGTTTAAATGTCCACCACAATGACTACTGTGTTATGGAGGCTGAGTGAGAACTTAAGCTATTTCTACTTATTTTTGAAAAGCTGCATGTGATGGTGGGAAAAGTATTGTATTTGGAGTCTGGTAATAGTGATAACAACCACAAACTACTAGCAAATGCTTAACACAAGGCTCTTCTGCATGGTAGGTCTTTTTCCAAATACCATTCTTTTAAAATCTTCACAACAACCAGAGGTAGGCACTATTATCATGCTCATTTAACAGATGAGAAAAGTGAGGCACATAAGGTTAAGTAAATTGATCTCTATAGAGGTAGTAAAAGAAGAATCAGGACTTAGGCCTTAGTAGTCTAGCCTCAGACTCCATGCGCTTAATTAAAATCCCAGCTCTGTTGCCAGTAACTTCAGACCTTTTTTTTTTTTTTAGTGTAATAAATGGTCTAATAAGTAGACTGCAATTTTTAAACAGTAACTCTTCATAAGCACAAAGTTATAGGTCCCATGCTGCTAATTTATGGGTCTTAAGTTACAAATTAAGAACTGTAAGAACTAGAAGCAGTTGGTGATAGGAAGAAGGCAGGGAGTTCAATGCCTCTCTAGCTTCGAATTTGCAACCTATTATATGCTTTACTGTCTCTTCGTCAGTCTGAGAAAAAATAGTTGAGTTTTGGGCAGGACTTGGAAGCCTGAGGTTTTATGAGGGATGGCATTTTGGCAGGGTCTCCAGAGGCAGAGCTGAGATCTAGATTCTAGGGCAAGGGGCCTGTGGATGGAGTGCTCCCTGGAGAAGGGGAATGAGAAGACAGGGCAGGGGAAAGAGCTCAGCAAGGCAGTGGAGCTCTGGAGCTGCAACTGTACCACACATTGGTCCCTCATGGAGGCATGGAGGCCCCTTGAGGCCCAAGCCAACACTCCAGACCAGAGGGCAGCTGAGGTGTTTTGCACTAGCTGGTAAAAGGGCACCTAATCCACCACAGCAGCAACTCCTGTGAGTTGTGTCTATTTTTAATCATTGCCACCTCTTTTACAGTGATCCTAAGGCAGAGGAAAGATGCCGGTTTGTCATAAGGTGAGATGGGGGCTGACAGAGTGGGGACGAGGACAACAAAAAGAGGAGATGATTATGAGTTGTAAAGCCTGTATTTAAATGGGGGAGTGGCAAAATGTGGGTGTGAATGAACTGTTTACATGAAGAGGGGGAAGCAGAAGAGAAGATGTAATGTAGAAGCAACTTAACGCTGCATTTAAAGATAGTAGCAGGCAATGAGTGTGGGCAGGCATAAACCAGGCCGCCAGGGGTGATGACCCCTGCTGGTTGATCACCAGGGCTTCAATTCTACCTGCACAAACAACAGCTGAATAAGGTTGCTCATTCACATGCACCTGCCTACGAAGCCCTGCCGTCTGCACTTTGAGAGCACAGTCTTCTATTAGCCTTCATGAAGCTTTACAATGACTTCCCCATCTACTACTTTCTGCATGAAGTGAAAAAGGCACATGAAAAGGATTTAGGCTTGGTAATATATAATGCTCTTCTACTTTTCCTAATCTGTTTAAAGGATTAGTAAGAAAAGTAAATCTCCTCAGGCATAAATGCTTAAATTCTTTAGGATTCCTTGACACACTTTTTAATTAACGAGAAAATTCAGTTGCAGCATCTGCGTGCATGTGTGTGTGTCTGTGTGTGTAGTCATTGCACAACTGAAGTCACAGCAATAAGAAATTATATAGTATTTTACCTGTAACATATGAAACCCAGAATAAAAGCAACATTCCCAAAGGAAACCCAGCTTGCTTCATTGAATAAGGCAATCCTGAAAAAAACATAAAATGCCCCACCCTTCACATTAACAAGAAAGCTAGAAATACAGAAATTTCCCCCCCCAATTTCTGCATATAACAGGTAAAAATCAATGTATATTCTTATATGACATATTTGTAAGTTGCACATAGGACAGTATTAATATTAAATGTTAGGTATTAATACTTATTTTGGAATAAATTGTTAGCTTAGGGACAAGTCAAGAGAGCAAGTTTATGAAGTGATGGAATAAGACTTAGAAAGCAGCAAATGAAAAACAAAAGCCAGTTCACATAAATAATGCTGACTTTAGAATAAGAGTGACATAACCCTGGAATATGTGGAAAGTCATTACCTCAAATCCTTCCTTACCTGCTAACTAAGAAAGCAGACAGACAGGATAATAAAGAGCACAGAAGGGTTATGAAATACTAAGAAAGACAGACTCTGGAGTCAAAATTGGGCTATTATGTAGGAAAAAAATGAGAGGAAAATGAGAAGGCAAATTTATTTTTTATAATGCTGAAAGGGATACATAAAATTATTTCTTATAATTTTGGGGGAAATGGACAATTTTAGATTATGGACTATAAAATATTTAAAACAAATACAGTTGAAATATTTCCACTCAAAATTTTTATTCTCTGAAAAGTTTTCCCTTAAAGAAAAGAAAACAAGCTGCTGAGCAGAATTCAGTGATATTGTTTAGCATTGCTGACATGGCTCAGTTTAACATGTTCACATCAGGAATTAGCTCTAGAATTCTAAGTACAGCTGCCCATACCTTCATGGTACATGGAGGTAGAATTGTAAACAAGTCTTTGCCTCTGCTTCCTTCTACTTTACCTCAGGTAACTCTGTTTTATGTATGATTTGGGGGAGAAAAAAGACTATCCATAGAAAAATGTAAAATCAAGAACCATATTAACTTGTGAAAAGTAAGAAAAGTAACAATCCAGATAAATGTTTAATTTTCAGCAGATGATAACTGAGAGGAAAATGTCAAAACTTTATAAAACACTAAATTCTCAAAAAGTATTGTATTTTGCAGGATTTCGTTTTTTTTTCTTGTCTTTTCTGAGATAGAGTGTTTTCAGATACCAAAAAGAATAACCACAACTGAAAATATGGCTGCCTTTATTACTATAATGCAATGCACTCAACTTTTTTCGGAAATTTTCCCTTGCTTCTAATACAATGAGAAAATATGAGCTATTTATTTCTTTTAATTCTGATTGTATGGCTCCTTTGGTAGGAAAATCATATGCATTTTCAATTAACAAATTTGCATTGTTGACAGAATGATATTTAAAATTAGTTTATCGTAAAATTTTGTACTTTAAAATTTAACATGTATAGATAGGTAAAGAATGTATGAATTTAATTTTTCATAAGATTGGTATGTTTTCATATTAAACTTTTGCACCTCCAATATTTACAAATATCTGGAAGTTTTATACTTCTAAAAGGTTAAAAAAAGATGATTCAAATGATGGACACTTCAGTAAGAGGAAAAAGTAATTAGGTAACACTAGCAATCAACCACGCAGCCCACAACAAAAAGATTTACCACCACCCACATGCAGTTTCATCTTCATCCACCACATGTGGAAGATACTCTCAACTGTGGAAAGAGTGTGACTTGCAGCCCCATCTTCGGCATAAAAGACACCCATACATACTGTTACATTAAAAACAAAGGAAGGCTTTTATGAAAGAAAATTATCAATTTTCTTATTTAAGTATTTTTTCTTTAAAAATAATTAATGAACACTAGCAGCATAGCGAGTCTCAAATTTTGCCCTTTCATTTAAAATTTAAAACAAAACAAAATACACTTACCTATTATGCCAGATCCTATAATTGAGTTGACAACATTAAAAAGAGCAGCAGACTGACAGGTTTTCTCTTTATACTCATGTTCAGAAACAAGAGTTTCTCTGTCATCTAGATCTCTCTATTTTAATAGATAAAAGAGCAATTATAAACAAATATTAGCTCAAAAATTAGAAAAGTAATATGCGGGATACTAGCAGGATATTTCTAGTCATAATAAGTAATGTCACTAATGAAAATAAAACAATGCCAGGATAACAGTAGTAAAAAATAAAAATAAGAGCTGGTAATTCAACAGAGCTTGGTAAGCAAACTCCATCCTAAAATTTCCAGATTACAGCTGCCCCAGCTGCTAAGTACAGTATCCGTTAGGAATTCAGTGATGTGATTCTGTGAAATCAAAGTGCCTGCTAAGGAAAAACAAAACAAAACAAAAAAAAACACAACAAAACAACAACAAAAAAACACAACAACTCAGATTAAAGCAAAACTTTTTCTCCCAGAGAACTTTACGCGGTGCTAAACTAAGACCCTAGGTGAAGTTTGCTGACTTGACCTGTCGCAAGGTGAATCAAATTTCCAGAAAACTGGCTTCAGAACCTGCCCAGTCTCTAGTTTTACCTGCGGCGGGATGACAGGCTCCTGCTCCTGGTAGCCCATGGCTGCGCGGTGGTCCTGAGCAGGTGGGAGATGCTGAGGCTGGGTTTCCGCTCGCACCCGGCCAGCCTCCTCCGCCACCTCGCACACAGCCGAGGTCCGCGCGCGGCCGCGGAGCTGCAGGGAGCTGGTTCCACAGGCGCCCCCGGGCCCCCTCCGCAGGCAGCGAGGGCTGCAGCCCCAAGATCGCTAGTCTGTCGCAGCCTGGGGCGCTTTTCCACCGGAGTTCGCCCAAACGTATTTTTCCTCCGGATGAGGAGATGCTGCAGGATGTTTCTGATCCGGGCAGCTCTGTCTCCCCGCCTCCCCGCTCCATACCCCCGCCTCCCTCAGCGAACAGGGAGAGCTGCTCTTTCCCGGAGCTGCAAAGGATAACTTGTTCCACCCACGCTGCCCTGCCCAGATCGCACAGTTATGACGGCCTGGTTGCAGCCCTTTCCTAAGTTACCTGCTCCTTTGCTGGGTTCTGAAGCCCAGGTAAGAGCGCAGAAGCAGCCTTTGGCCCGTGGGACATCTTCCCTATCAGCACCTCCTCCTCGCTACACCTCTTTAATGGCAGAGACGACTGGTGAAAATTTAGGACTTTTATTGTAAATGGAAATTGAAAGACTCCTGAGAAAATGAATAGCCAAACAAAAAACTTTCCTAGGGTTTTAGCAAACTTGACCTCTGAGCATGCTTTGGTCGAAGGCTTCCTGGTAACTTTTTAGAAAAAGGAGCCATAGAGATAATGAAGATGGATTGTTACTGGATTCTGGAAATGAACCTTGAAAACGGAAAGAGAAGTACAAGGGCTTGTGAAAGGGATGGCACCCACAGTGTCAGAGCTAGAAAGAATCTTCAATGACCTCTATTCAGTCCTTTTACATTACAGATGAAGCAACAAGCCCAGAGAGTATTCAGTATCAGAGACAGAATGCATGAAAGAACAGCTTCAGGGCCAATAAGAGCGGGAATATGCCATCATACTTACCGAATTCAGTCCTCCCTTGATATCCACAGGGGATTAGTTTGACCCCTGAAGATACTAAAATCCAGGAATGTTCAGGTCCCTGAGACAAAAGGGCATGGTATTTGCATGTAACCCAGGCACATCCTCCAGCATACTTTAAATCATCTCGAGATTATGTATAATACCTAAAACAATGTAAATGCTATCTAACTAGTTGTTATACTGTATTGTTTAGGAAATAAGAAAAAAGTCCGTATGTGTTCAGTATAGACACATCCATCCTAGCCCTAACTACATTTTTGTTCCGGGATTGGTTGAATACATGGATGCGGAACTAGGGATATGAGGCCAACTGTACCTAATTAAAGAGGTTCTGTTTCATACATATTTGCTTACAATTATGAAAAAAGTTTAAAAACCATGGGAAAACAAAAGACTTAGAAACTTTATATACACTCTGCTGTCAAATTAACAAATGTTAACATACTGTCATACTTTTTTCAAATTGTAAAAGTAAACACAATGTCACAGTAGGAACTCCCTTGACCTTCTCCATGCCTTTCCCCAGGTCTTCATCCCTAGAGTCATCGGTTCATCAAGTTAGTGTTATCTTTGCTATTCTTGCTTTGTATTTTAATTCATTCATTTATAGCCATAAACAACACATAACATTGGCTTTTGTGTTTTCAAGATTTACAAAGCTGGTGTCATATTGTACATGTTATTTTTCCACTGGCATTTTTGTTTTCAGCATGTATGATATAGTTATATGCAGATATATTTTTTCATTTTATCTAACACAATTAAGTATGGCTGACTTAACTGTTACCTACTGAGAGATATTAAGTTTGTTTCTCATTTTACTCTCTTCCAGAGCATAAAAGTGACAGTTTCTCTAGATGTAGAAGTGTTAGGTAGTAGGGCATGAACACTTTCAACCTGATTAATTTTTTTTTTTTTTTGAGATGAAGTTTTGCTCTTGTTGCCCAGGCTGGAGTGTAATGGTGTGACCTTGGCTCACTGCAACCTACGTCTCCCAGGTTTAAGTGATTCTCCTGCCTCAGCCTCAGGAGTAGCTGAGATTACAGGTGCCTACTACCATGTCCAACTAATTTTTTGTATTTTTAGTAGAGATGGGGTTTCACCATGTTGGCCAGGCTGGTCTCGAACTCCTGATCTCAGGTGGTCCACCCGCCTTGGCCTCCCAAAATGCTGGGATTACAGGTGTGAGCCACCGCGCCCGGTCTTCATTAAATATTTTTAAATTGCTTTGAGAATTAATGATAGAAACTTCACTTCTACCAACAGAGGTGGAATTCTTGTTTTTCTACATTGTCTGCAACATCAGGACTCACTTAATCTATTTTTTAAGTTTCATTGTTCTGCCGAATTTTTAAGTGGTGTATTATTATTGTATAAATTTGCAGTGTCCTAATTTACATTGAGGTGGAAGATATTTTATATGGTAATTAAATATTTTCATTGTTCTCTTTGTGAATTTCCTTTTATTTGCCCATTTGATTTGGATTGTGAATTTTTTCTATTGATTTGTAAGCATAATTTATATATTTGGGGTGGCAACCCTGTTTCAGTTATATGTTTTGAACGTGTACTCTCCCAGCTTCTCAGTTTTAAAATTGTTTTTTTATTAATTCTATGAAGTTACAGTTTTAATATTAGTAATCTTAATCCTGATAGATGTGCATTGAGAAGGAAAAATTATAACCCTATTTTACTAAAAAATGTATATATGCAAAAATTCCAAGAAAAACATTAGCAAATTGAATCTATCTGTTCATGAAAAAGTTAACAAATCATAACCAAGTTGAATATAGACCAACTATGAAAGGATGGCTTAATTAACTATAAAGTTTATAACTATAATTTCCAACATTAATAGGTAAGAAAAAACCATGTTATTTCACTAGATTCAGGAAAAAACACTTGATAATACTGAATTCTTGATTTAAAAAACCTCTTTGTAAATCAAAAATATAATACAACTTCCTATAGTGATAAACTATAGCAAAGTATTTTCATTATGGGGAAATTTTGGAAGTATTTCCATTTAATCAGAAGTGAAAAAAAATCAATGATCGTGACTTTCATTTAACTTGATATTGGCTTTCCTGGTTTAAAGCAATAAGAAATAAAAGATAAATCAGAGATATAAGAATTGAAAAGCTAAAAATAAAATTGTCATCATTTTTAGATGATACAATTGTTTGTATAGAAAAATCCAAAATAATCTGAGAGAAAATAATTAGAAATAAGTAGAGAGTTTAGGAAGCTGATTAGTATAAGATTAGACTAAGAATATATTAATTTCTCCACAGCAACAGCAAACAACTAGATATTATAATTAAAAAGTATATAATAGTATCAGAGAATATCTAATACTAAGGAATAAATCCAACCAAGGATAAAAATGTACACAGTCTCTTCAGAGAAAAAAAAAACAATCAAAATATATTAAAGAAGTCCTAAATAAATTGGGAGACATAGCATATTTATGAATCAGAAAAAATATTCTAACGATATCAAATCTGACCAAGTTGATCTATTGATTAATACAATTAGTCTTACCACCACATTGACCACAAATCTGTCAAACTTTCCTTTTTTTAATTACAAAAGAAAAATGTTTGCTTTTTAAAAGTAGAAAATAAAAAGGAGAAATTTTAAATGTTCAGTTATTTCCACTCTCAGTTATAATTTTATTTTAAATACTTTTTTCAATATATTAGGTTGGTACAAAAGTAATTGCAGTTTTTGCCATTAAAGTAAAGACATTTACTTTATTTTAAAGACATATTACTTTATTATTTACCTAATATTTTGCACCAGCCTAATATTATATGTGTCTCTGTATGTGTGTGTTGTTCTTTTTGTGTGTGTGTAGATATAGGCTCTGTGGTGGTCTTAAAATATGTCCACAAATTCTCTGACACTCCTCCCTTCAAGAAGTGGAGCTTAATTCCCTTTCCTTTGAGTGCAGGTAGTATTTAGTGACCTGCTTTCAATGAACAGCATATGACAGAAGTGATGTGTGTACATTCTGATACTAAGTCATAAAATTCATTGTGGATTCTGCCTTGTTCTCTTTCAGACCACTCACTCTGGGAGAAAACAACTGCTATGTCATGAGGAAATTCAAACTACCTATGGAGAGAGGCCCACATGGCGAGGAAGTAAAGCCTCTTCCCAGTATCACATAAGTGAGAAATACTAAAAGGGGATCCTCTAGCCCCAATCAAGTTTTCATATGACTGCAGCCCCTGCCAGCATCCTAACTGCAACCTCATAAAAGACCCTGGCAATGGCCGGGTATGGTGGCTCAGCATTTTGGGAGGCTGAGGCAGGCGGATCAGCTGAGGTAAGGAATTCAAAATCAGCCTGACCAACATGGCAAAACCTCGACTCTACTGAAAATACAAAAATTAGCCAGGTGCAGTGGCATATGCCTGTAGTCCCAGCTACTTGGGAGACTGAGGCAGGAGAATCACCTGAACCCAGGAGGCAGAGGTTGCAGTGAGCCACGATAGTGCCACTGCACTCCAGCCTGGGTGACAGAGTGAGAGTCTGTCTCAAAACAAAAAAGACTCTAGCAAGGACCCCTTAACCAAACTGCTCCCAAAGCCTTGGCCCACAAAAATGTGAGATAATAATTTATTTTTTTAGGCCACTAAGTTTTGACATTATTTGTTATTCATCAATAGATAACTGATATAGGCTGTTTTTATACATATTTTTGATGATTTTTTAAAAGAACTGTTTCTTAATTTCATAAGTATTATTTAATATAATTTCATAATATTATATTCTCAATGAGAAAACTCAACAAAAAAGAGACACATAAAATCACTAACAATTCTCCCATGCAGAGGTAAACAAAGTTATCATTTTAGAACCCTACAGTTTAGTCAGATTATATAGTATTTGGTTTGTTGAGGTATATATTCACATGTGCAAAAATAGTTTTATTTAGTCTGTCTTAGCCCCAGGCAGAGGCTCTGGAAACCTGACTTTCACAAATACAGAGACTTAATTTGAGCTTTTTATCAAATTATATAATTGTGTAGATCACATGCTAAGCCTTTGTAAGATTATTATGTTTCATCATTATTTGGTTACAGTCTAGACGAGGTGGCTTCCAAGAGTACCTAGCTCTCTTAGAAATAATAAAAGAAGACTCTATCTTGGCAGAAATTCGAATTTAGAAGGCTCTCCCTGATGTCTAATTTGACTCCTTTTTGATATTAATTAAGGTTCAAATTTCAATGCGACTAGAGGTAATAACTTTAAATCCATATCCCTGGGAAAGAGTTACTTTTTCCTCAACCTTAGAAATGTGTCTGTAAGAGGAGTACTTTTATGTGTGTGTGTGAAAAACTGATGCTTGACATTCTCCACAGTATTGGGTTATTGGCTTCATTGCTGTAACAAACAGAGCACCAATATGCAGAGTTTCATACAAGATAGACCTTACTTTCTCTTTTTAAATTTTCCAGATGTAGGAGTCCTCAGTCTTTGCTGAGAAGTCTTCTCAGATATGTTCAACTAAATAATCAAAATATATCCTTTTTTTAGGATTAATCATCTTAAACATCATTTTTGTAAATTTTTTTGTGAATATTTTGTAAATATTTTCTGTATTACATACCTTACTCGTGAAATAATATCTTATTTGTGTGGTATCATATCATTATTATTGTGTAATTAAGGTACTTCCATGTTTTCCAATTGTAATCATTAGAATTCTGTAAGTTTGCTACAGTGACATTTCTGGTTAGGAGTCAGAGTGGATGGGGCGCCAAGCAATAAGGTATTAGTGTAAACAAGCCCTGGTTTGCCCAAGACTGTTCTCATTTAGGGTTCTTGTCCCAAGTAGCATTGTATTAATCCATTCTTGCATTGCTGTAAAGAAATACCTGAGACCGGGTAATTTATAAAGAGATTAATCGGCTCATGGTTCTGCAGGAGGTACAGGAAGCATAACACTGGTATCTGCTTCTGGGGAGTCCTCTGGAAGCTTAAGGTCACGGCAGAAGGCAAAGCGGGAGCAAGAGAGCCAAAGAGTTGCTACACACTTTTAAACAAGCAGATCTCAAGGGAACTCACTATGGTGAGGCCAGTACTGTGGGGAATGGTGCTAAACCATTCATGAGAAATCTGCCCCCATGATCCAGTTGCCTCCCACCAGGCACCATCTGCAACACTGGGGATTATATCTCAATATAAGATTTGGGTGGGGACACACATCCAAACTATATCAAGCATCTTTGTCATTCTCAGAAGTGTCCCTGTTGGGCTGAGAGGTTACAATATCATGCTACAAAGGGACCTATGGGGCAATAATCTCACCTAGTATGTACATAACACTTCACAGTTATCTTTTGTGGAATCCAAGCTGAGAAAGGATGCAGATCTTAAAAACATGCATTTTGGGTTATTTAGTTAGTATACTGTATTGGGAGCTTAGGCACTGGAATCAGAAAAAAAACTGGGTCTGAATCAAAGTTCAAGAGATCTTGGCAGGTTGCTTCATTCTTTGAGCCTTAAAGTACTTATCTGTAAAAAGAGAAAACGAAGAGTACCTCTCTTAAAGCAGTAGTTGTGGAAATTAAATGAGATAACTTTTTAAATTTTAGTTGACACATAATAATTGTACTTATTTATGAGGTGCAGAGTGATATCTGATATATGTATAAAATGTGTAATGATCACATCAGGACAATTAGAATATCCATCACCTCATTGATTATTTATTTGTGTTATGGGCATTTGAAATTTTCCCTTCTATCTTTTTGAACATGGGCAATAAACTGTTACCTATAACCATCCTACAGCATGATAGAACACTGGAACTTATTTCTTCTATCTAGCTGTAACTTTGGAGATGACCTAGACTTCTCTTAGTTTCCTAAGGCTGCTGTAATAAAGCACCATGAACTGGGTGACTTAAAACAACTGAATTTTATTGTCTCACAGTCCTGAAGGCTGGAAGTCCCAAATCAAGACATCAGCAGAGCCATGCTCCCTCTGAAACCTGCAAGGGAGAATCCTTCCTCACTTCTCGTGGTTGGCTTGTAGATGCAACACTACAATCCCCCATCTTCACACTGCATTTTCCCTGTGTCTCTACACACTGTTTCCTCTGTGCATGTCTTATCTGTGTCTGAGTTCAAATTACCCCCTCCGTTTTTTCAAAAATTAGGATACCTATTATATTAAATTAGGGCCCATCCTAATGGCCTCATCTTAACTTGACTATACCTGCACCTACATCTGTTTCCATAGAGGGTCACATTCTGAGGTAGCAGGGGTTAGGACATCAACATATCTTTTCAGGGAGACACAATTTAACCAATAATGCTATTTTTAAAGCATTTATTTGTTTGGCTGATGATAAGCTCTTATTGATGTTTTCTGCTCATATATTCAAATAGAAAAATACTTTTTGTTAGGCCAAAATCATATAAAGTAGAGGGAATTTTGGTCACTGCAAGAGAAACTGCTATTTGGCTTTAAATATTTATTTTTCCTTCTTCCACCCTGAGAGAGACTCTTGACTGTGGCTACCTGGAAAGAGAACTGAAATGTACATTCGTATTTATAACTGATTGTGGTCATAGAGCTAAATTTGACCAAGAAGATGCAGGTGAACTGTCCTTAATGAAAAGGAAAATAATGCCTTACCTTTCTTTTGCTCCTTCTCACTAGCCAGAATGCAGAGATGTGATGGCTGAAGATGGAGCTTTTCCCTGAAGCAACCACCTGTTGGAAACTTCATCTTGAAGATGCCTGAGTAATAATACAGAGGAGATCTGGGTCCCTGGTGGATATTCCAAATTTGGGTTGTTCATGGTGATATGAGTAGACAATAAGCTTCAATTTTGCCTAAATAACTGTCACTTGGGGTTTTCTGTCATTTACAGACAAATCTGACCTAGATTAATACACCCCTGCTGGGTACCAAGACCAATCTAATAATCAAGAAGGTTTCATTCCATCTAGATATTTCTCTTTAACAGGACCTAAAGAAGTTCTTTAACTTCTGCAACTCATTTCAAATACTGCTTTTAATTAACAAGAAGTTTAAATGACGCAACGATGTAATAGGGCTGAGAAAAATGTCATAAAAGTCTAACACAGTCATAGGTAAAGTACTTGTAGTAAATTACACAGAACAAGGGTGATGATAATCCAGGCCATCTGTGTTGGTCACACCACACATAGGCTATAGTTTTCAGCTCTGGAAGTCATAATTTGAAGAAAGGTACAGATAAACAGGGACATTTACAATTGAGAGGGATCAGAATAATGAGAGGATATTGCGTCTCACAATGCTTTAAGTAGCCAGAGAATAATGATTCAAAGCTGGAAAGGCACACTCAATATAACCAATGGCTTTATACCCTAATTACTTAGAGATGTCCTGGGTTAAATTGAGTGGTAAATTGTTTACTAGAGATATTTAAACCTAAGCATGACCACTGGGCAAGGATGTTGTAGGGGATGATGAAGGATAGAAAGGGTGTGAAGCATTCTCCTTTGCTCGTGAGTAAATAGAAACTTACTTGAGCTTCTTTAGGAATGGGGAAAGTGGTGATTAGAAAAATTGTTGTAATGAATCTAGGACTAGAAAATTTGTCAAGATTCCAGGTAGCCCCAGATTTTTTTTTCTCTGGCTATCATGGCCAGTATGATCTCCTTCTCATGGAATCCTGACTTTTTTCTGTAGGTCTACTTCATTATTCTCTTGCAACTGACTGGTTAGTCACTGAGTTCTCTGGGGAAAATTCCAGAGCAAGTGAATCTGACAGGCTTAGCTACATACCTTTGCCTCCACTGAGCACAGCCTGTTGAACCACACCTCCTCTTAGGAGGCTGCCAACTGTTAATAGATAAACTTAAGCACATTAACACTTTAAAGAGTTTATTTGAGCAGACAGTGATTCATGAATTTGCAGTGCCAAACCACAAACAGGTTGGGATCCACTGAAGGGAAATAAGGGAAAAACTTTTATAAGTCGTTCTCGAAAGCAAGGCAAACAAAATATTTGATTGGTTAAAGTAGCTTTAAAGTCCCTAGTTAGAGGTTGGTTGGCAGTTTCTGATTGGTTAAGCTTAAGTTTCATTTTTCTAGACTATGACCCTTTTCTCTGAGCTCGGTTTGAGTTCACATGTATGAACTCAAGAGGCTAGAGCCACCTCAGTTTGATGGTTTCCCAATTAATTATTTTAACACAACCTAGGGATGAGCTCTCCTTGGGCTAGTTACCCATCCCTCATCCAGTCAATGGGCCATTGTGCCAGCTACAGTGGCTTCCCTACAAAGCAATGGAGAGTGGGAATGGAGAAAACAGCTTGAGCTGAAGGTGGGTTTCGACAGTGGCTTGCACTATGGTTTGTATACATGGAAACACTAGATGGGATTAAAATTCCTCTCCTACTTGTAATTCCTCAATTCCATGATGCTAGTAAAATTAGAATTCGACCTTATGTTTGAAAATAAGATAAAGGGAAGGTATTAGTCCATTTTCATGCTGCTATGACGAAATAACCAAGACTGGGTAATTTATAAAGAAAAAGGGTTTAATTGACCTACAGTTCCACATGGCTGGGGAAGCCTCAGGAAACTTACAATCATGGCTGAAGGTACCTCTTCACAGGGTGAGAGGAAAGAGAATGAGTGACAGCAGGGGAAATGCCAGAAGCTTATAAAACTATCAGATCTAGTAAGAACTTACTCACTACCATGAGAACAGCATGGGAGAAATTGCCCCATGATTCAATCACTTCCCACCAGGTCCCTCCCATGACATGTGGGGATTATGGGGATTACAATTCAAAATGAGATTTGAGTAGGGACACAAGCCTAACCATTTCAGGGAGGATATGTCAATACCTGATATGAAGAATAAGATAGAAACAGGTATTATTGGGATTAAATAAAATAATAAGAGAAAAGAGTGTTTGGAACCAAATAAAGATAGGTTCCGATTAGTTTTATTATCATTTTTCATTACTTTTTAGTTTGTAATATTGTCTTTTATTACATACTTTCCTCCTGTTAACTTTGGGGGTACCATGGGCCTATTGCTAGACAAACAGTAGCAAAGGTGCTTGACTTGCAAAGATATAAAATACGTTTTTGAGATATGAAGCACTATGAACGTTTCATGAGTTAAAAATAATATGTCATAATAAGTGGCTTCATTCTTATTAGTGGTTGACTTCTCTATATCAGCCATATGAGAAAATGAAGTGAAAGCAAGAATGCAGCAAGGCATGTTTTCCCTTTGAATTCTTGGTATCTCTAACTTTTAACAAAATTGTTTACAAAAAATATTGTTTTTAATTTCAGTTCATTATTTTCACTTTCCCTAGCTGTGTTCATTTCTCAGAGTGCTTGCATCTATTTCTTACTAACATAAGAACCTAAGATATTTTCTAAAAAATGTTAGTATGAACGAAGTGAACACTTGCCACAGGAGCTCAGCCTGACTTTTAAAAGAAATCTGAAAATAGTGTGGGTAAGAATAATATGAATCCATTTAGATTTGTTATAAATACTACTACCTTCTTCAACTCAATGTCCAAAAGGACGGTCATGTCCCTAAGGGCTAGAAAAGGAACGGCTCAGACAGCAGCCACATTCCCATGACCTTGCTTTGCAGGGGCCTGACCCAGATGTGGTGGGAAGTACAAGACAGCAAATCTCTTACTGAATCTTTTTATGCATGGGCTTGGCCTGGACTTAAATGTCCCTACTACAATGACTTTAAAAAATGATGATTCAATAATGTAAAACATATTGCAAATAAAATATAAATTATCTAAAAGAAGCCACAGACTGAAAGATTGGAAATGTTTACAAGTTGCAAAATCCAAACTAAACCATATGAAGACAGCTTATAGTGTGTGTGTGTGTGTGTGTGTGTGTGTGTGTGTTTGTGTGTATGTTGTAAGAATCAGGTGATGTGTCCTACTGAAAAGCCTGTACATTTTACCAATTGATACCTTTTGGGGAAAATAAGAGCAATCTAACAGTTGAATGCACACATGCATATGTGCACACACACACACTCACACTCACACTCACACAGACTTTAAATGCTTGAGAAGACTGAAATAAATCACGTACACTGTTCCCTTTAGCTTAAATAGCCAGTGGCTCTCAAGGCACTGTAACTCCTTTTAGACTCAGTTAGAGGGAAAAAACTATATTTATTTTCATTTTTATATTTTTCTATGCCCTAGTTAGAAGAAATATTTTCCTCTTAGAAATTTCCTTTGAAGTGATTTTCTATTCCACAGCAAACTCTTGAATTATTACTGTTTCATTATTCATTTGTTGTAGGTTCTGTGTTGGTTCAAATTATCTGTAGTTACTTTTCTGGTAGCTACTAACTGGCATATTTTTTATGGGATGTGTCAGCTGATAGTATTCAAGGGAGGCAACTTAACTCCCTCAGTGATTTCAGCGATAATAAAAATATTCACAAGACACATGGTCTTTAGTAGTTAAAAGTTTCATAATACATATGCATAATACCATGTTCGGGTCCTTCACGAAACAGGAAGTCTGGGTTCCAGGATTAATACTGTGAAGAGCTCAGATCTTCCGGATGGTTCATTGGGTTACACAGCATCTCTGAAGAATGGCATTTGGGGTCCAGAAAATGGTGCAAACATTTAAAAACTTTTTCATCATGTCACCAGCTAGCCCAAATAGATCTGTCTCAGATGGAAATCTAGGAATTTCTTTTTCTTTCTTTGCTAGTCTCCTTTTTCACCCCTTCCCTCCACCAATTTCCTTAATCTATCCTTTCTTCCTCTTTCTTCCCAGAGACTGGATTCCATTTTGGTTGGAGTGGTGTTGAGTCTTTACCATTTCATGTCAGGAGATTTAGGTCCTTATCATCGTGCTCAATGGAACAAGGAAAGGCTGATGCTTCTTAACACTATTAACTGCTACTTATGCCTTAACATGCACACAGTTCCTATTTGCTCTTTTTAAAACTCTTTCCTCACCATTTTAATTTGTAGCATCTCCCCCTCCCCACATACATCCTTCAAAGGAAGGAGCACCAGCATCTGCAGTTTTACGAAATTGGTTGAGATGGTGGAAGCGTCAAGATTTTTTTTTTAGGCAATCCGATTGGAACCAGAGCGGTGGGGGGGTGGGGGGGCGGTGACTGGTGGTGTTACTTGTTCGTCTGGAAGTTGCGCTGGCATAGCAAATATAGTGTAATTAAGACACGACTTTATTTTTCTCCCTCACTTTTCCCTTTAATATTTATTCAGTGTGGAAATGTTTTACTGCTACTGAATGACATTTCCAACAGCCTCCATAACGGCTAGGCAATAGAGTCGAAGGGTCTCAATTTAGTAATTAAAGCTCTGCACAGAAGCAGGTGGGAACCTGTGGTCTAGTAGCGCAGTGGGAGGACTGGTTGGCTTTGCCTTTCTTCCTTAACCCCTCTGCCCTCCTCATTTTTGCCAAACTCAGATTTTGGCAGCTTTAGCATTTGAAGTCTGGGAAAAGCCTCTCTTTCAAGTTCATACATGATTGGTATTATTGTAAGCAGGCTTCTTAAAAGATGAAAGTGTTCTCTTTCTCTTGTGAATTGATTTCATGGGTTCCGAAAATCCCTCTGACATCCCAGGTTGTTTCTCAACTCAAATTCCTGTCATTACCTCAAAGGTTGTTTAATCCCTCCGAAGCTCCTGGAAATCTTTGGAGAACTGAAGCACTGCACATTTTATTTATTTATTTATTTATTTATTTATTTATTTATTTATTTATTTATTTTTGAGATGGAGTCTCACTCTGTTGCTCAGGCTGGAGTGCAATGGCATGATCTTGGCTCACTGCAACCTCTGCCTCCCAGGTTCAAGTGATTTTCCCGCCTCAGTTTCCTGAGTAGCTGGAATTACAGGCACCTGCCACCATGCCTGGATAATTTTTGTATTTTTGTGGAGATGTGGTTTCACCATATTGGCCAAGCTGATCTTGAACTCCTAACCTCTGGTGATCTGCCTGCCTCGGCCTCCCAGAGTGCTGGGATTATAGGCATGAGTCACTGTGCCCAGCCAGCACTACACATTTTAAGTGTATGTTCTATGAGTTTTGAGAAAGATATACATGCATGTAACCCTCTTGGTAATCAGGATATAGACTATTTCCATCACCCGCAAGGTGTTCCCTTTTGCACTTTCAATCTGTCAGTCTTCTTCTACCCCTTACCTCAGGCAACCACAAATCTACTTTTTACCATCATAGATTAGATTTTCCTGTTATAAATTTTTATGCTAATGAAATAATATAAGAAAGACTCATTTGTGTTTGGCTTTATTAATGTAGGATAATGATTTTGAGATTCATTTATATCAATCAGTGTTATCATTCGTTGATTTATTTCATTGTTGGATGATATCTCATTAAATTGATATACCACAATTTGCTCATCAATTTATGTATATGTTTTTGAGTTGTTTCCAGTCTTTAGCTATGACGAATAAAGCTGATGTGAACATTCATGAACAAGTCTTTGTTTGACAATTGTTTTCTCCTGGTAATACTTAGGTGTTATTGGGTAATATGGAAAATGTATGTTTAGCTTTACAAAGTGCGGCACCATCTCAATCTCCCACTAGCAACGCATGAGTGTTCCAGCTGCTCCACATTTTCCCCAATATTTAATGTTGACAACTTTAAAATATTAGACAATCTGGTGGATATATAGTGATATGTCATTTAGATTTTAATTTGCAATTCACTGATGATATACTATTTAGCATCAGATCTTTTATAATGTGCTTTTAAACTATTTTGCTAAGACATATACTCAGCATATGGAAGACTCTCAAGAAATATTTGTTGAACTTATACAATTGTTATGAAATACTGAGCTAGTTATCAAATGAGAGCAATTAAGCTGATTCTCAAGTATTTAAAAGAAAGTGTACATTCTCTTCTGTCTACCACATATGACCCCCAGGCAATTTGCTCAAGGTCAAATATTGGTGGAACAATGATTAGAAACCACATTTTATCATTCTCAATTTAATTCTCTTTATATTTAACTTAGGATAAATGTAAAACATTGATTTTTAATATCATTTTATTGAATTTATGTTTTATTCAATTACTGTTTTGCCACAGTATCTCTCCCTGTTCATTATCAAAAACTTCGGCTCATAATAAAAACCTAACCATTACCTAAAATTTATGTCCTTTCATAAAAATGTATTTCACGTTCCAGATACTTGATTAATAAATAAACCTTTAAATAAGTGTTTATTTGGGGAAACTACCATACTAGGTAGCAACTTTATTTCCCATTTTATTATTGTATAAACAATTAAGGCTTAACCAATTCAAAGGTGAATTGCCTTAAATAAGAAGCAATGTATGTATTAGCTCTGAGGTCTATAATTGCACTTAGCTGTAACTCAAATGAGTTGTATGTGTGCTGTGTGCAACTAACTGATAGGCTGGGATGCTCTGTTGCTCAAGCCAGGGCTTCAGTATCATTTAACGCTTTGTTAAGATCAAATAGCCACTGAGAATCAATTCAATAAAAGTCCCTGGTTTCTACACACAGAAGCTCAGATAAAAACATTGCCTGAAGCAAAATTCTATTTAGGAGAGGAAACAGGAAATAGAGCATTATAATATGACTCTGATGTCAAAAACAGAAATCTCCTGAAAGCATCGATTTAATAATTTTGATTAATTTTTTAATCCAAACAACTGCTCCTTTGTAGTGTTTTTTAAAAGAGAAATAAAGGGGGAAAATGCCCTACTTGGCCCTTGGGACACATTTTAATTATTCATTTTTAACATGGCACATCATATTGACAACTCATTTTAAGTTTGAATTTTTCTTATTAAGTAATCATTTTGTATATGCTATTTTTTTCATTGAATTACAGTGTATGAGAAGTAGTCTCTCAAATCACCAGATAGAATATGTGACAATCAGTTTAATTTGTAGTCAGTGTTCATTATTCCTCTAAGTTTCTTTATTTTGGTAGTTTAATCATAGTTCTTAACAACTGCCTTGAAATTTAGAGATAAAAGTAATGTCTAATTTTGGTATCCTTAGTCACAGAAATAGCTGTGGAACAAACTGTAAACTAGGAAGATAGAAGGGTGAGTCTTCAGATATCCTGTTTCATATTAGTCGAAGAAGATTTCTTAAAATGTTCCTTTTCTCTCTGCATTGATTCAGGAATTGGTTGAGGGAAAAGGAAAGTAGAAAGAAATGCAACAGATACTTAATTTCTGGTTGGCACTTTGCCTATATATTACTGCACTGTTGCATTACTGACACTTATCACAGTGGGGGTTGCTAGCTATTAAATGTAATGGAATAACCTGATTTATTGTTTATAACACCTATAATTTAGAAATGGTGAGGATGAAGCTCTTCAGTTTAAATTGATTAATTATTCAAGGTAATGTATTAATAATATGTGCTTGGTTAAGTTGGTGAACTCAGATTTGGGCACTTCTGAAGTTCATGCTCTGTCCAATACCATAGTAAAAATTTATAAAATATCTTATGAAAGGAGACATGTGACAATTGAGAAAGTCACAAGAATTTATGATTTAATATTTATGAAGACCTTTGAAAATTCATAAGTATAGTAGATTTTTATTACGTGTTTTTCAAAAGAAATAATTTTCAGGTGTTTGTTTAGTTTTTGAATAGTTAAAATTAGGCTGTTAAAATTTATTTGGAACCTGGACAACATAGTGAGATTTTAGTCTTAATTAAAAATATAATTATCTGGGTGTAGTGGTGTGTATCTGTGATATTGGATACCTGGGAGGCTGAGATGGGAGGAGAGTCTGAGCCCAGGAGGTCAGTGCTGTAGTGAGCTGTGTTTGCACCACTGTTCACCACCTTGGGTGACGGAGTGAGACCTTGTCTCAATTTTTTTTTAACTTGACTTAAGTCACTCGTTATGTTTAATTATAATGCAAAGTCAGTGATGTTTTGATATTTAAGCTTATATACATATAATGGAAGATTAAAATCATAACATTATTTTGAAGTTTTTCTATTAGTTGGTAAAAAAGATACCATTAATTTTTGCATACTCTAAATCTAAAATACGTATAATGAAGTCATAATCCTTAATTTGCAGAAACTTGAGTATTTTTTGGGGGTACATACTATTATTTTAATATCTAGAATGGGAAACTTATTGTGGCAGAAACCCAAACAAGAGCTTTCTCTAAATTTGATCTTCCTCTTTCTCTGAAAGTGTTGCTATGCTTTCTAAGTATTATGAGATTCTAGAGAAGAGATTTTCACTTTAGTTTGTATCAAATTCATGAGTGAATAAATTCTACAATATGTTTAAAACACTCTGAGAAGTAGGTTATAGAAAAACTCTATAATCCTCTTACAGGTTTTTTTTTAATGTGTTAATAAAATAATAATATGCAATCTACTTTAAATCCTTTTTGAAACAAGGTGCAGGGATAAATAAATAATCCAAGTAACATGATATTTTCAATTTTAGGCAAAAGGACTGACAAGAGTTTGATCCTTCAAGGTCTGGTGGGTCTGAATTAATCTTATCTACACATGAGAAACATTCAAAGCATTTAAAAGACCTGGCTGTAATTACACAGTTCATGGTGGCAACTCATAAAATCAAGTTCAGCTAATTCGTTCTTTTGTCACATGTTATCCATTAGTTTAGCAATCTTGGATTCCTTAAGATTAAAGCATAACGAATAGTCTATCTTCATTTGACTAACAAAGTGGACTAATGCCTTCCACAAAACAGAGCTTTTTCTTTTCCTTTCATGATACTATATACATGTGTTCTCATAGCAAATCTTTCCTCTTCCAATTGCTCAGAACAGATAAAGATGAATGAAGAATAATCTATCTAATATTAGCATGACCCTGTAAAGAACTATAGAAATGTCTTGTTTACAAAAAGCCAATTATACAAATATTATTCATAATGCACTCAGGAGTTCATTTAAACCGGAGGTTTTGTGTTACATGTTTAAGCAATATAAATGCTAGACAACAGCTGTTTCCCTGGTGTATGATGGAGCCAACACAAGTCAGAGGTATATTATTAAATCTGATTAATTTATCAGTCAGGATAAGTAAGATAGGCAATTTTCTGGTAACAAACCATCCCCAAATCTCAGTGCTTATATAGGTACTATTTCTTGCTCCACTAGATGGCTTATACTTGCTCACACTACCCATCATGGGTAATTAGGAGATCTCCGCTTATCCTAACGTCACTCAGAAACTCATCTGGCAAGGCAGCTGCCACGTAGAAAATCGTGGGTCACTGTGCTGGAAGCAAAAGAGCGAAATGTGGTGGGTTTGCCGTCAACATTTACGTACTCTGGCCCAGGAGTGGTTTGTCACTTCTACCTATCACTTATGGGTGACAAGTGCTAGAACTGGTCACCTAACCCCACCACAAGGGGACCAGCAAGTACCATATGGATGTAAGGAGCAGAATGGGAAATATCTGTGAAACAGCCACATTGTCAAAACCAATGTGTAAGATTAATTTCTGCTTAAACAAGGATATGTATTATTGCAGCAATGCTGGTCAGAAACAACTGCTGGATGGAGTAGTAGGTTATAGAAATTATGTAGGCTGGGTGCAACTTGCTGCAAGTAAGAGATGAGCTGCACGGTGCTAAATAAAGATGGCGTATTTTCTGGAACATAGGAGAAATTTGTCTTTTTAAGTACAAAGGAATGAGGTTAAGACAAGAATCATTTCCACTGAAGCAGTTAGTTACACGGAGCTGACCAATTGTTACGGATACTTTTCAGACACTCTGGGACAGAATTATATGGTGGAAGTGTGTGCACCATAATGATTCAAGACTTGATTGGCAATATTTTGGGTATCTTAAACCTCTTCTTTAAATATGCCACAGAAAAATTGAAACCAAAAGGGCTAAGAATCACTGCTTTAAAAAGTGAGTTATGATTGGAGGGAATAGGGTCCACCCACTAATGAGCAGCAAAGAAATCAGAAGTCCTGGTGGACGCAGTGGCTCACACCTATAATCTCAGCATTTGCAAAGCCCTGGTGGATGAAAGGCAGTGACCTGAGATCATGCCAGTGCACTCCAGCATGGGCTGCAGAGAGAGACACTGTGTCAAAAAATAAATAAATAAGTAACATAAATAAATAAGTCCTGTTGTCAGAAAGTCGGTAGACAATTTTTCCATAAGGACTTCATTTTTCCTATTTTTATTTCATTTTATTTACAGCAAATTTTTTTATTGGGTTTTCACCACAACTTAATACAATAATGTAATGATTTTATGTTTTGTTTTGTTTTTTTTGAGACGGAGTTTCGCTCTTGTTACCCAGGCTGGAATGCAATGGCGTGATCTCGGCTCACCGCAACCTCCGCCTCCTGGGTTCAGGCAATTCTCCTGCCTCAGCCTCCTGAGTAGCTGGGATTACAGGCACGCGCCGCCATGCCCAGCTAATTTTTTGTATTTTTTAGTAGAGACGGGGTTTCACCATGTTGACCAGGATGGTCTCGATCTTTTGACCTCGTGATCCACCCGCCTCGGCCTCCCGATTTTATGTTTTTAATTTATGCAGTCACTGAGATTTGGGAATGGTTTGTTACCAGAGAATTACCTACCCTACCTTAAAAAAATAGATAAATAGCTTATATAAGAGTTTATATAATTAATTTATTTATTGCTTATATAAGAGCATTTATATAAGCAGTGAGGCTGGAGTGCAATGGCATGACCATGGCTCACTGCAGCCTCGACCTCCCAGGCTCAAGTAATCCTCCCACCTCAGCCTCCTGTGTGACTGGGACTACAGGTTACCATGTCAAGCTAATTTTTAATTTTTTCTCCTACTATTTGTTTTGAAAAACTTTAAACTTACAGGTTAAAATAATAGTACAACAAATATCTATATATCATTTACTTAGAGTCACCATTTGTTTATGTTTTCCTATATTTTCCTCTATTTTAATTTCTCTACATACATGTATAAATATACATGCTAAATGTATGTATACATGTATGTGTGTATATACATTCATGTACTCACACATACACATCAATATTACTTCTTTTGTAAAGCTATTTGAGAATAAGTTTAGACATGGCACTTTTGTCCTAAATTCTTCAGTATGTATCTTATTAGTACTGGATATTCTTCTACATAAGAATGACATAATTATCACAGTTAAAATTTAACAACAATAAAATTGAATATTTAATGTATAGCTCATTTAAAAATTGTCCTCGTTGTCTGAGTAACACCTCTCACAGCTACCTGTCCTTCTCCCATTCTTAATCCAATCATGAATGAAGCCTTTTAGTTACAGCAGAGACTCTGCTGTGGGAACCTAGGTCTGCTTCTCTCACAGGGAATAACCTCAGGCAGCCAGAACCTGCTCTGCCTGTGAGGCTCACAGATTGCAGGAAGTGCAGGGATGAGCTGAAAGTGTGACTCCCAAGCAGCAAAACTGATGGGACAACTCTGAGGTCATCTACTTGCCCTCGAGGGACTGAAGCAGCTCTCTGGAGATTGCTGATAACGCACTTGGCCTCAGCCTTTTTTTTTTTTTTTTTTTTTCAATTTTATTTTATTTTATTTTTTTTATTGCATTTTAGGTTTTGGGGTACATGTGAAAAACATGCAAAGTTGTTGCATAGGTGCATTCATGGCAGTGTGATTTGCTGCCTCCCTCCCCCTCACCCATATCTGGCATTTCTCCCCATGCTATCCCTCCCTTTCTTCTTAGACTGACTTAACTTTTCACTTTCCTGTTTCTCCCGGGAACACTCATAAGGAATGGCTCAGTAACATGTTTTTCACATGTACCCCAAAAGCTAAAATGCAATAAAAAAATTAAAAAAGAAAAAAGGAATGGCTCAGTGAATTTCTTTCTCAAGGTCAGCTTCAGGGATGTATATTTACATATGTAGTACATGTATATATGTAACAAAACAAAGACTATTCCTTTCACAAATTTTTCTCAATTTGGATTTTTCTTGATTGTTTCATCATAATTAGATTTAGACAAAATATTTTTGACAAGAATCTACATACTTCATAAGTGATTATGTGTGTTCCTAATACAGGTTTTTGAAATTTTAAATTCTGATAACTGCCTTTCTTTGAAGAAATGCCATTATCTTTTGGCCAGCACTCAAATGAAATAGAGACATTCTTTTAAAATTGAATGTATTTCATTTTATTATGTTTTGCATTTCCCCTCTTGTGTTTCTCCTAGCTTACTTACCTCTCAAAGTATTTATTTATTGCAGAGGAATAATATATTCTTATTCATAGAAAAAAAACCTGTTGCAACTGATCTTGCCTTAAATTACTCATCTCCCACACTGTTCTTACTTTGATATTTAATATTATTATTTTATCTGCTTAATCACATAACATATTCTGACATAAATCTGCAAATTGTTGAAACCAGATTTACTTAGTATTTCAACTATTTAATTTTTTTTATTTCAGCCACCTAGAAAAATAGTTCTAAATTCTAAAAAAAAAAAAAAAAAAAAAAGGAAAAAAAAGAAGAATTGGCCGGGCGCAGTGGTTCACGCCTGTAATCCCAGCACTTTGGGAGGCCGAGGCGGGTGGATCACGAGGTCAAGAGATCGAGACCATCCTGGTCAACAAGGTGAAACCCCGTCTCTACTAAAAAATACAAAAAATTAGCTGGGCATGGTGGCGCGTGCCTGTAATCCCAGCTACTCAGGAGGCTGAGGCAGGAGAATTGCTTGAACCCAGGAGGCGGAGGTTGCGGTGAACCGAGATCGCGCCATTGCACTCCAGCCTGGGTAACAAGAGCGAAACTCAGTTTCAAAAAAAAAAAAGAAAAAAGAAGAATTTTTCTTGGACTCTGTTAGACGTTTCAAGCCTACCATCAGATCTGTCCCAGACATGACTTCTCAGAAAGCTCTAATGGGATTTTGCCTTGCATGGTTTCACTGAAACAGAAAAGCAACAACTGCTCCTTCTTTTCCTTCCTCTTCCTTCTCACCCACCTCCTCCTTCTTCCTCTTCCTTCTTGCACATGTTTGATCTCTTTTTCCTGACCCCTAATTTAGCAGCTAGTGATTGGGTGACGAATGACTAATCTGAGGGTCAGAATCTCCTCTCCTGAAGCTTCCTGAAAAAAATCTCTCAATAATTATAGGTTGCCCAAAACCTCCTCTACTTATTTAGCTATTCGCTCTTTTAAGGCTTCTTCATTTATTTCAAATCATATGATACTTTCTTTTCTCCTAAAATTCAAACTGGAGTTTCTGTGACTTCCTTCTGGTGTTGCTACATTAATTCAATGCATGTTAAGTTTTTAATGAATAATTTACTGGAGTTTCTCTGACTTCCTTCAGGTGTTGCTACATTAATTCAATGCATGTTAAGTTTTTAATGAATAATTTTAGGAAGTGAATTTCAAGTTCTGTAGGAATTTCATTAATTCTACTTAAGTTGGGTTCCCACCAAAATTAACTTCCAAACATGTGTATTATTGTTTGGCCAAAAGCAAGAAATGGGTGTTCAGCTTGCATTCTACTGACTTCCCTTCCTTCTTCCCTCCCTCTCTCCCTCTTTCCCTTTCTTATTTTCCTCCTTCATCCCTCCCTCTCTCCCTTCCTTTTCTTTCCTTCCTCCCTCCCTCTTTCCCTTTCTTCTTTCCTTCCTCCCTCTCTCCTATTTCTCTTCCTTCTTTCCTTCCTTCCTCCTTTCCAGCATCAGCTCTAGCAAGGAGCCCTAGCAGAAGATAACAGAAGGTTTCCAGCCAACTTGCCTCTTTTGTTTCTAAACCACTACTAACAGCAATATTAGTCATCACTTCCCCTGCTGCCCACTGTGCTATTTAAATATCCCTCTTTGGGTATATTTTTTCCTAAGTTTCCTTTTTCACTCCATAGTCAGGGCTGTGGGGGAAACACTCCAGGCAACACCTCCCACACATGGCCACATAAATATTTATTAGATTTTTATTTGTATCAATCTGTTCTGTACAACCTGCACAGGTTTTCATTGCTGACGTCCTTTTTATTACTTCAAATGACAGTTTAGTGTGATAGTTAAAAGGACTATATCTTTGTTCTTGTTTTGAATCGTAGAAAACTTAAACTGTCAGCTGGCCAGTGAGAATGTACGATTCTTTTTAAAATATTTAAGAGGCATAATTTTGGCAGTCTACTTTGTTTAACTTGCTCAGTAACTCTTATATGACTGGAAATTTTCTAAAGCTGCCTTAGATCAGTTGATGGGATGTTTTCTCTTTCAATCTGTATCAGTTCAATAAATGTTTTATTGAGGGTTTTCTAAGCACCAGGTGCTGTATCGGGTAATAGGGATGACTATACTAGGTACTAGGGGTGACTATGAAATGACTCAGCTCCCATGCACTTCATAATGGGGTTTAAGCAGTGTCACAATTAACACATCCTAATAAAAACATGCTGTGTGTTCAGACCTAAAAGCTGGCTCTGTGTGTGCATTTAGGTAAACGGTTTAATCTCTCTGTACCCTTGCTCCTCTCTGTAAAATGAAATAGTTGAATTAAATGATATATTCTATTATATAACACCATAAAACCACTTTACCATACCGTGTGCTGGTTCTGGACCTGTTTGCTCTCAGATCCATCCTTCTGCTCTGATTTGTTTTGGGGAGAAGCAGTTGATTCTCAGCAGGGTGACTTTTTTAGGTTCCAGAGAACCTCTGGCAGGATTGAGTCAATAGGCAGCAGGATTATATCAACCATGAGAGATTAGAGGGCAGGGTGAGGACTGGCTTTGGGGGAGGGAGATATCAAGACATTCCCACCTGTTTCAGCCTAGGGTGGCCTCTTCAGTGGCTTTATCTTCTCTGTGAGTCCAGCCCCCATTGTATCGCTGCCACCACAGCTCCAATCTCCTGGAGTGGTTCTCTTGGTGCCAGTAATTGCATGTTTTCCTTTTGTCTCGCCAGCCCAAGAATGATGAAGACTTCCTGCTATTGTCAATCTCCCAGGATTATGTTAGAGCCCACCGGTTAATTCTCAACTTCTCCACTCTTCATGGACCCACCTGTGCTTTCCATTTTCTCTGCTGTGAACATTTGAGATGATTTCTGCTTTCTTGGTTATCTATGGCTAATCACAGTGTTCGCCTCTCATTTATTCTATAATTGAGAAAGGAAAATATGAGCATAGATATATTAACTGAGTAGGCCCAAACTAGCTCCTTGTATTCAAACAAAATGAAAGAAGACCTTCTTTTGATGTTTGTATCCGTTGTTTGATGCTTGGATACCAGCATCAAAGGAAGGTTTGTTTTACACTCCTTTTAGGATCGGGCTGCTTATTCTCACAGCCCAATAATGAGACCCAGATGAACTGGGACAGAAGAGAGTTTATTTTTATAACCAGGTACAGAGAGAAGGCTGGGAAATAATGCCAGATCAACTTAAAATTACAAAGTTTTCCAGAGTTTATATGTATCTTCTAAGCTATATGTCTACGTGTAAGTGTGCATTTATCTAAAGACATAAGTAATTGACTTCTAATCTATAACCGAGATCTGAGTCCTAAAGACCTTCCTCTGGAGTGTCAACAAATTTACTTAATCTAAATGGGTCCAGGTGCTGGGGGAGGGGGGATTACCCTTATCTTGTCTCCTGCTAAATCGTGGAGGTTTTCCTTTCGTTTCCAGTAAAGCTTGATTGTGGAGGTCTAGGGAGTTCCTTCAGACCCCCAATAAAACTTGTTTAATCCCAAATGGGTCCTGTTAAGAATTCCTTCATTATCTTGTCATGCTTCAAGGCCCAGGAAAGACCTAGGCAAAACTCTTGGTGGACTTTTGTTACCTTCCAGCCTTTGTATGCCGACGCTGGCTCTATCAGTTTTTAAATATTTAACTTAACCACTCAGTCAGTGCTGAAAGAGTTATCACGGAGACCTTCCTATTCAGCTGCTAGTGACACCTGGCCTGCCACACTTCCAGTCAACGATTGAAGGACATACAAGACCCTCTTTTTTTATTATTTTTATTTTTTTATTAAAGCTGCCATGTTGAATCTCTTGAAACAAAGTTAAGGCCCGTGTAAATCGAGGTAGGGAAAACCTTTAATGAACTACATCACACTGTGTACTTCTTGCTTCTTAGGACAGATGGCTTTATTACAGCCTCTGCATCTATCAAATGTGCCAATTTTTCACCAGGAATATTAATTAAAAATAAAATTATAGTGATACATGTATTAGCAACCTAAAGTTTGGCAAGAGAAAGATATGTAAAAAACCTCTTTTTTAAAGACTTGGCGTAGGGATCATGCTTCTCCTCCAACTCTTTTTTCTCCAGTTCCTTTAGGTTGGTAAGATACTTTCTTCATTTCTAGCAGTTTCACCAGAGAGGTCAACCATCAAGCTAACGTGGTTTTACTTTAAAATGACGGGTAGGCAAATTTGTGTTGTGTAAGGTCTGTTCTCGCCGAGTTTAAAGTGAAGAAACTGAGGCCAGCACAAGAATTGATGCGAAGGAATTTATTCAGGCTCCCGGACGAAGTTCTGCGGTCTGACAGGAGGGTCCAGAGAAGTCACACAGACTCCTCTTCGACATGGGTTTTTATAGGGAGTGAAACAGCTCGATTGGTTGTGGGAGAGCAGGACTGCTATTGGGTAAGTTACAAGCCTTTACCTAGGACTTGGCTTGTTGTTGGTTGGAGTTACTCGGCTGCTATTGGTTGTTAAGACTCGGCTGCTATTGGTTGTTAAAACTCGGCTGTTATTGGTCAGTAGGGCTTGACCGCTATTGGTTAACAAGAGGCTATGGTTACAGCACCTTGTTTGCATACTGGGCTCTTTAAGGGAGGGTCAGGCTGTGTGAGCATGGGAGAAGGGAACAAGCCTGAGCATGTCTGAGCTTGCCTGAGCTAGTCTGGGCTTGTCCCAGCTTTTGAAAAAGAAAGGGGAGGGGGTGTGTGTCCAAGCTCCCCGCAAGGCAACCGGCCTTACATGTTGATACTCTTTTGTTTAATTTATTTATTAAAAAAAGAGGTGGGATGAAAATCCATGCTATTCACACACCTGTTACATTGGGTATGGGTGTAAAAAGGGGAGAAGTTCACGGTGATTGGGAGACAGAGAAAGTAATGGTGCCATTGCTGACACAGTGGGAGTCCCAGAGAGAGAAACTAGGTGGAGGTCAGAGTATTAGTTTCCTGTGGCAGGTGGCTTAAAACACACATTTAGTGCATTAAAGCAACACACATTTATCTACTCACAGTTCTGGAGGCCAGCGTCTGAAATCAACATCACTGGATTGATCAAGGGCTGTCTCCCCTCTGGAGGTTCCCGGGGAGAATCTCTTCCTCACCTCTTCAGTGTCTGCTGGCTGTCAGCGTTCCTTGCCTTGTGACCTCATTACTTCAACCTCTGCTTCCATGGATCCTAGATTTCTCCTGTTCTGTGATGAAATCTCCTTCTCAGTCCCTCCTATAAGGACACTTGAAATTGCATTTAAGGCCCACCTGGATAATCCCCAGGATAATCTCCCTATCTCAAGATTCTCAGTCACATCTGCATAGTCTCTTTTGCTATGTAAAGTAACATTCATAGGTTCCAGGGCTCAGAACAAGGACATCTTTGGAGGCCTTTATTTAGCCTACTACAGTCAGATAAAGCACATAGAGAGGTTGGTGTGGGTTTTATTTGCATGTTGTTTCTGAATGTCTTCAAGATTAAGATATTTCAAGGACTGAAGAATGTTGGGTAATTCCTAACAGCCTAGCTACACGATGGAAGTGGAGAGAATATGCCCTTTTGGTGTGGATGACTCAAAATGCTCACACTTTATTAAAACAATTACAGTGAATTTTACTGTTTGTACTGTGGATTTTACAGAAAAAGCCGTATTGTCTGCATAGCGTAAAGCTTAGACATGCCTGTTAAAGATATTTTGTCATTCTTGAAATTCTGTTTTATCTCCTTGATGTATCTGTTACAGTTATGTTAAAGTTTTACGTAAAGTTTCCTTTCCTTCCTAACAGTTTTTATTTTATGTATTTCCTCAGTGTATGGATTGTTTGTGATGTTTATGTTTTCATTGCACATTGTAACTTTTACGGGTATGTGATAGTCATTTCATCGATTTCACATTGTTTTTACCAGGATTCATGATGCTGTGTGTGATTCTAATATTTCCACCTCTTTATTCCTCTAACTTTTGTATATTACTTTTGACCAGAGAAACTTTTTGAACCCCTTTATTTTCAACATTCCTTTGTCAATTTGTTTATAGATGTGCTTCTTATAATTAGTAAATTTCGATTTTTACCTCTTGATATAATCTGATTACATTTGCCTTTTACTGTTACCTTTTAAGCCATCTATATTTACTGTGCTAAGTCAGGTATGGTCTTATTTTGCCATTTTATTTTATTCTTTGTGTTTATACTTACTATTTTCCTCTTCCCTATACATAATATGTCACTGTAGCTCTTCTTTTTTCCTATTAGTTATTTTTTGCCTACAAATTTTATTATCCTATATTCCTATCTGCACATTTTTGTTCTATAGTTATATATACATATATTACATTCACTTGTGCATATTATATATGTATCTAAAATATACATACACACACAGATTGGTATGTATACATAATTTTCAACCAGTGATAAGAATAGAAGACTATTACTGATTCTCCTGTATAAGAGACTTATCACACTCTTACTTTCCTCATCTCTACAATATGTATTAATTAATTAGTTTTTTAGGTCAAATTCTTGGTATTGAAAGTATTATTTTTTATTTTATGTATTTTCTTTCCCAAGATATATTTTTCATATAAGAACTATGTAATACAACTATGTTAAAAACTAGTAATATTTTTAGTAATGTGAATTTTAATGGGCACAGCACACATAATAATTTTTAATATTATATTACCTCTTGAGATTTAAAAATTTTCTTTTTTCTTTTAGTCAGTTGTATTTTCTCAAGTATAAAGAAATTATTTCCCCCATGAATGCTAAAGGGGTCCTTGCATTTTCTAATTTCCTCTCATTTTAATAAAAATTTGGTCACCTGAAGAATTTTTATTCCTAATTCGCTGTTGGATACTTGGGTTACTTCTACTTTTTAGCTATTCTGAATAATGCTGCTGTGACAGAGTCATTTAAAAATGTGAAAAAATTAGAGCTTTTTTGGGGGGACTGAGATAAGCTCAAGATAAATTAACCATCCCAGGAGAACATAAAGCATAAGTATCTAATAGTGAACCAGAGCCTGAAGGCCTAGTCTATTAATAAAATCCTGAGTCAACGGATATCATGGAATGAAAGAATAACCCATATTGATGAAAATTCCACTTGCCAAGATGATGATAATACAGTGTAGGAACAGCAATTGTTTAGCTACAAAATATGTGGTCATGATGACTTGCAGAAATAAGACTGGTAAGCTCTCCAAGAAACTTTCAGGATTCCTAGAACCAGTCTTTTGTCTTAAAGTCATCTTTATAGTAGTGGCCATATCCTGAATGAAGTTACTAAGTTCTTAAAAGCATATTTTCTAGGTTTGAAGAAAAATACGATGAGTGAAGATAGAGATTCACTGACCAAGCAAGGTTTTCACAAATAGAACATACAATGGATGGTGAAATGACTTTAAGGGGAAATGACAATGACAATGGCAGCCTGTGTGTAGTATGTAGGGGGGCTATTGCTTCCCGTCTTGGAAGATGAGTTCAAGATTTGATTGCATCAAAATGGAGCTACACTGAAGTTCTCAGGTAGAATTAGCCATACATCTTTGCTTCCGGGTTTCTGGGATACTGGGGACAGAACTGACACTAAGAACAGATCTGTCGTCAAAATTGATTGTCTTGCCTCCTTTTCCCTTTGGTCTTGTTTATTGCCTGAGTTTCCCTTCACATTATACCACTATAACCAAGCAGGGACCTTATTTATTAAGAGTGCATTCTTGCATATTTCTGCTTTAACATAGCGTTAGTTTAGTATCGTATGAATGAATTTAGGGAAGAAGTAAGTAGTGTCTGTATCTGCCCCGGACAATGAGAAGATTGTCTTGCTGCAATGTTTTAGGCATCTGCCTTGACTTCGAATGAAAGTTCCTGTATATATCCTAAAGGAGAAAAGAGTTGCACTCATATTTGTGTTATTAAATAT
The DNA here is from genome assembly GCF_030222135.1 of Aotus nancymaae. Taxonomy (NCBI): domain Eukaryota; kingdom Metazoa; phylum Chordata; class Mammalia; order Primates; family Aotidae; genus Aotus; species Aotus nancymaae. The sequence continues at coordinate 47,470,879 of NW_026988442.1, read as the reverse complement.
CCCTTAGATTTTAGGGAATACATGAGCTAATTTTTTAAGCAAATCTGTAAGGGCAGTTGTCATTGTGGAGAATTGTGAGTTAGTTAGTCCTCCTTAATAATACAAATGAAGAAAATTTAGTTGAGAACATTTTTGAATTTTTAGAGGTCCAACAATATCTCTTTGTGGAGAGAACATTTGCTTGATTAAATCTACATTAGATATACTCACATTTTTAGCGGGGTGGTAAGAGAAAATTTCTTCAAGTGTTTAAGCCTGGGAAAATGAGAGGGGAGATATGGAAAGAGGTCAGGTGAACTGTCAGTAGTGGATTAAGAGGAAAAGTCAGAAGCAAAGAAAAGCCTTTAATGTGTAGAAGACGTAGAGATAGAAAATGAGCTTTAGAAAGAAATGTGGAGGATAAACTAGGAATAAAACACCTAAAAAATAAATTGCAAGGAAAAGGAGGAACATTAATAGGATCAAATATTGATTAAATTGACTGAGATAAAGAGAGAGAAAAGGTGGTTTGATTTGGGGATTAGGTGACTAGTAATGATCTTCATAAGCAAGTTTCAAGTGAGTTTGTAGTGGTGGAAAGTGGGATGAAGGGAACTATGGTGATTTAGGAAGGACAGGTGGAATATCTGTATCTTTGAAAAGCTTGCAGGTGATCAGATCAATGAGGATAGATGATAATTTAATGGAGTGGCAATAAATCACCTTAAGTTGGCTGGTGAAAACTTGGGCAGTTCTTAGGGATAGATTATATTAATGTAAAAATAGGAAAAAAAGAAAAGCAAAGAAAAATGTGTTTGGACTTCTAGCTGCATGGTAAAAAATAAACTCTGTTTTCACTAAATATATTTGGCATATATTAATTGCAGAATTTTCCTGGCAAATGTTGTTATACATTATATGATATTGAGCTATTTCCTATTTTCCAATTTTCCTTTTACAAGATAAATTTACCTAATCTTTATTACGATACAGTTGTAAAAGGAATTGAATTATAATTTTTCTCAGGTTAAAGTAAAGACAAAACAAAAATTTTCTGATAAAATGTTCTTGCAATATGGCACCATTTACCAAAGGAAATCAGCTATTATAGCCTTTTCTGTAATCTTAAGTTTTTAAGACAAATATTTGTTGTTCAAAACTAGAATTTAGTTCTAGTTCCATTCATATTAGATATATTTATTTAATACAGTATTCTATTTAATACAGACTTTATAAATAGAATCACATTTTATTTTTAAATGTCCTATCCTAGAGGAATATTTCTACAAAGGATTTGACAATGAGTAGTTCAAAAATAACTTAGCTTTAGACTTTAAGGATACACATACTGATTTGTCATACATAAAAGGCCTTCTTCTTCTTAATTATCTCTTATTCACACTTAAAGTTTGTTTTGTTTTAATTACACAACTGGTGGTGACAATATAACCCGAGATGACTATGGTATATTTGTCCAGGTTCCTTGAGAAATACCAAAATTTTTGACAACTTTTTTCTTTTGGGCCATATCTTTTTTATTACAATGCAAGAGAAATTTCAGTACACTAAGAGACAGAGACTCAATGCAGAGTTTCAGTTTCCTCTTAGCTCCTATAAAATGGAATATCATGCTGTACTGAGATATTTCATGCACTGCTCTTGCCTGCTGTCTGAAGATAGGATTCATTCATTACCTGAATCATCTGGATCCCTAGAATTGGATTAGCGGCTCACAACACTCCTTTTGGGACAGATGATAGAGGGTGTCTATTTCCTGTGGCTACGTTTTGCAGTAAGATTACATGACTCTTATTTGATCTTTCTCATTATTTTTTTTCAGGGCGTAAATTGTGTCCCAATTCTGATATCCAACCATGGTGATCTTACCTCATTCGGGGTAGGTTGAAGTTGGTATTCATTAGGACTCGAAGGAGCATATTTTTCTACCTAGTGGAAAGCTTAGAAAGTAAGTAATCGTGTTTAACCTGACAAGAGCTTTAACAAGGAAGTTGCCTGCATCACAAGATCTCCTTCCTGTGGTAATATGCATAGAATCTTCCACAAAGAGATAGACAGAGATGCCTGTGATAACTGGCTTAAGAAAAGATAACCATGAATACCACTGGTAGATTTCATCTGCACCTTCTGAGGACAGATTGTACACGGCGCTGTTGGATGATCTCAGACCATAGAAAGATTTCCTGAGAGATTGTTATAACATCGGGATAAAAACTTACTACCAAAAAAAACCTCACAGAGTGAATAATTTATAGAGGTAAACGGAAGTTTAATATTTTAAAACTTATATTTTGCAGCTTTTTACAACATATTTTATAATTTGAATGTGTCCCCTCCAAAGTTCAGTTGTTGCCAATATGATGGTATTAACAGGTGATAGTTACAGGTATTAAGATGGTCTTTAAGAGGTGATTAGGCCTTGCAGTCTCTTCCTGGTGAACGGGGTTAAAAGGCCCTTATAAAAGAGGCGTCACACAGTGCTTGACTAGTTGCTCCTCCACCCTATGCCATGTGAGGATGCAGCAAGAAGGCCCTCACTAGATCACACGCCTGGAGACTTGACCTTGTACTTTCCAGCCACTGAAACTTTGAGATAGTAAATTTTTGTTTTTTATAAAATACTCAGTCTGTGGTATTTTGTTACAGGAGCACAAATGGACAAAGGCAACATGCATGTAATTAACAAATAGGACTTGGGTATAGGCATGAAGGAGATAGCTTCCCAGTTTGCTAAGAGATGTCTAAATTGGACAGCCTTAACAACTCCCTCTCCACCCATAACTATTTCACCAGTTTCTATGTAAAAGACCAGAGCTCTGCCTTTTACTTTTAAGAACTTCTTTCCTGGAAAGGTCTAACAGCTTACTATCCATCTCATTATAACTAGCTATAATATTCTGTCAAATTTCTTCATATTGATTTCTCTGTCTCAGGCCATCATACCCAATTCTGAAAGCTGAAATAGGATGAGCACCCTCTTTTCAACAGACAGCCTTATATGGAACACTTGGCTTCTGCTGAGATAAGATTTGAGATAGGAGAAAGAGAAAAGCTAGTTTGCCAACCAGAGGGAGGATGATGTGTTCAGTTTGCAGATGGTAAGATTTACATGTTTTGTAGGCAACTAGAGGTATTGGAATCCAGGCTTGGATGGGAGATTTGGTTTCATAAATCTATTGAATAGTCATTAGTATAAAAATGGTAACTGGACAGTCTGTCATCGATGGGCATTTGGGTTGATTCCAGGTCTTTGCTATTGTAAACTGTGCTGCAATGAACATTCGGAAAAATGTGGCACATATACACCATGGAATATTATGCAGCCATCAAAAACGATGAGTATGCGTCCTTTGTAGGGACATGGATGAACCTGGAAACCATTATTCTCAGCAAACTGACACAAAAACACAAAATCAAACATCGCATGTTCTCACTTATAGACGGGTGTTGAACAATGGGAACACATGGACACAGGGAGGGGAGCACTATACCCTGGGGTCTGTTGGGGGGGAGCCAGGGGGGACAGCAGGGGGTGGGGAGTCGGGGAGAGGTAGCATGGGGAGAAATGCCACATATAGGTGAAGGGGAGGAAGGCAGCAAATCACACTGCCACGTATGCACCTATGCAACAATCTTGCATGTTTTTCACATGTACCCCAAACCTAAAATGAATAAAAAAAATAAATAAATAAATGGTAACTGGAGCTGAAAGGCAGTATTAGTAAGCAAAGGGGAAGTAAGTGGAGAGAGATTGGGACTGAGGACCCAGTCTTGCAGCCAGAAGAGGAAGAGAGTCACTGAAGGAGCTGTAAAAGCCAGGTGGAGAGGTAAGAGAAACCTATTACAATGGTCCGATCACAGCGGACCTTCACAGTACACAGGCTTCATGGTTGGATCTCTAAATGAGGTCATGTCACTGTATTTAGTGAATATGTATTAAACTTTTAATTTAGCAGCAATAAACATTTAAAAAGTACTGAAATGTTGGGACACTTTAAAAGAAATAAGCTGGGTGTAGTGGTCACAGCTGTAATCCCAGTGCTTTGGGAGGCTGAGGTGGGAGGACTGATGGAGCCCAGGAGTTTGAGATTAGCCTAGGTAACATATTAAGACCCTGTGCAACAACCTTGCATGTTATTCACATGTACCCCAAAACCTAAAATGCAATAAAAAAAAAAAAAGACCCTGTTTCTCCAAAAAAAAAAAAAAAAAAAGTTGGGGCACATGCCCATAATCCCAGCTACTTGGGAGGCTGAGATGGGAGTATTGCTAGAGCCCAGGAGTTTGAGGCTGCCGTGAGTCATGATCTCACCACTGCACTGCAGCCTGAGTGACAGAGCAAGAGTCTGTTTCAAAATACAAATAAATAAATATAAATGAAATAAATAAAAGATACAAAAGTTGCTTGGATTCTTATTAACTTGTGATTAGTCTTGGGAGGAAAATTAGAAGAAGACTGTTTCAGGAGTAGGCAATTGAGGATGTCAGAAAAGTCAGATGTTGACAAGATGTCAAAGAGAGTAAGAACTGAGAGAAGACCGTGATGTTCAGCAAGGGGACCACTAGAGCTCCAGAAGAGAGAGGCCTGGGTATTGTGGTCAGAGGAAGTCAAGGAATTAGTAAACGCTAAAGCAAATGGGATAGGACTCAAGCATCCTTTAGAGAAGTTTGGCAATTAGAAGCCTACGTGTGCGTGTGTGTGTGTGTGTGTGTGTGTGTGTGTGTAGCCCACTGTCCATTTTTACCTCTCATCTCCTATTTCATCCAATGCGTAATATTCTCTAGGTAATGGAATCCTGGCTGAAAGTCAGGCTTGTCCTTCAGTTGTCACAGTGCCCAAGAAGTGCACAGCAGGGAGTCTTTATGTATGTATGTATGTATGTATGTATGTATGTATTTATTTACGCTGTAGTGCTGGGAGTCAGAGACAGAGACAGAAAAATTTGTCCTGGAGTCTGTTGCATTGTAACTGAATCAAGTTATCCATAAATATAAAAAATAGGAGTCTGGGTACATAGTTTAAAGTAATGAGGCTAAGGAGCAGAAAGGCTTAGACAACCACCAGTGGAGGGGAACAGGTAGGAAACTGCTTGGAGAAGTTTGGAGCCGAGTGAAAATACCCACCGCTGACATTCGCAGCTCCCCAGCTTGCTCTTCCAAGGGCAAGCAGGAGTCACAGCAGAGCCCGAACCTAGTAGGCATCTGATATTGTCACGTATTGTTATCACTGCCACTCCCAGCTAGCACTCACAGAGCACCTGACCTGGTTCAGTGGTGCTGTTGTTACGACATCTGCACCAACCTTTCAGGAAGCATTTGACTTGTACATTTAGCGCTGTGCCCCACTGAAGAGAATTTCCTGTGGGCAATGGGGTGAAGAACCCTGCCTTAATCTGCTTCTCAGGTATTCTCCCCTGCGTCTATGTTTCAGAACCTGTGTAATCCTTGTAGGGCCTATACAGGAGTAGGCAGAGTCAGAGTGCCCATTCCTGATGACCACAAAGTGCAGCAGTGCACCCAGGCTTGATTTGGAGCCACTCTTGACTTCCTGACTGTTTTCAAAGATATGTTGCATGGCCTCTGAGTCAGAGCAACGAGCCTTGCAGGCATTTGTATCTGCACAACAAATAGTATTTTTTTCTGCTTAAATAAGGGAAATAGGGACTATTTATCATATCTATCCATTTATTCATCAATTTCCATTCATTCATTCATTCAAACATTTCTTAAGCATGCACATGTGTCCTGCCCATATTAGAGGCCACAAAGATTCTAAAACTATTACTTGCAGACTGAAAAAGAGACCCATACACATGTAACATTATGTCTTATTGGAATTCAGAGCAGGAAGAGAACATATCTGGCTGGGGGCAGGATGAGGAAGGAGCTGATAAATTTTTTATTGAACGATTATTCTAAATGAGCGTGCTTTTCTGTAGATGGTAAGGATTGGACCAGGATTCAAGATTACTGGATTTTGAGTCAAAGTTTGAACTCCTTGGGGGAAAATCTGCATATATGCAGAGTCATGGTGGTAATTACAATCTTAGGCCCCATTTTGGAACATTTTAATATGATCTGATTCAGAATTTTATTTCCTGAAATGTTTACTTGTGTCATATCGAGGTATTCTAGTCTTCTTATCTGCAAACTCATTTAAAATCTAAAAACTGCTCTCTGCTTTGGACTCGGCTGCTTTTCAGTAACACGAAGGAACAATACTGTTTTCAACAGTTTTGTACATGGGCCACTAGAGGGCAGCATTTTACTTCTTTTAGGATTTAATGCTGGTCTACAAAATGCTGAGTTGTGCCTGGAGGGCTTTGTGGTGTGGAAAATCTTCAGAAATAATGCAGTGAAACCCAGCATCCTCTGATTTAGCTTTGAAGAGGAGAAGAAATTATTCTACGTGACTCTCTTACCAATCTTTGGGCAAAGAACCAAATAATTTGGCTACGCTCTTAGTCTTCGTGGTTGAGAAGTTATCAGGACATTTAAAATTTAAATTCATAGTTACAGAGCTACCAGTGGAAATTTTTTTTCAATGAATTTTTTAATGAACCTTTTTCTGGTCTATATTTTCACCCTCTTGGGGGGAGGCTCTTGTAAATGCCCCTATTTAGCCATACTGCCTCCAGAAATGTATACATATCACAAAACTGTTGGTGATGACACCCATGCAGGCTCCGTCTCCCTTCGCGGCATCTGTCTGTGGACCACACCTACACCTGCGCTGCCTTCTGCGCATCCCATGCCACCCGTCTACTTTCTGCTTTGGGCATCCCCGCAGAGGCTAGCACAGTGCTGAACCTGTAAGAGGTATACAGTAAACGTTCTGCTTGTTGAACTGCATTGGATGATAATGCGATCTCTCTCAATAGAGCAAGACCCTAACTCTAAAAAACTAAAGAGTAAAATAAAAATTAATATAAAACGTGGAACTTTTTGCTAGTGGAGATGAATGAATAAAATAGTCTGCAGATTTATAAAAGTATGACATCTAAAAAGACTAGAATAATTCCTAAATGAGAGAGAGGAGAGAGAGAGGAGAGAGGAAGAAGAGAGGAGGGGTGGGAGACAGAGAGAAGAGAGGAGAGAGAGAGAGAGAGAAAGAGAGCGAGAGAGCGCGCACAAAAGGGAAAAGTCGGCAGCAGCTCATTTTATAGGCAGGCTTGAGGAAGCGGTGTCTGATCTACGTGGGGGCCATAGATTGGTTTGATCAGGTGTGACATTTACCCGGCGCGGACAAGGCTGGTTGCCCCACCCTCATCTTATGCAAGAGGCTTTCTACTTGCTCAGTGCCGTGTCTACTTCTTAGTACACGTGGCTGCCAAAGAGGAGGAAAGATAGAGCTGTCATTTTGAACATGCCTAGTTCCAGGTAGTATTTTTCTATTGGCACTACTTCAGGAATTCTCCTGTGGAAGGTTCCAGCTTGCTTGCCTATGTCTGGAGCTTCATTTTACAGACTGCTCTTTGTTAGGAAAAAAAAAAAAAAAAGAAATGATTTGAGGGCTGCTTTTGTTAAAAGGAAAACCCTACCAAGGACTCCTGTACCCTCATTATCTGCCTAATTTATTTCTTCTTAACTCCTATATCAATAAAATGCCACGATAATTTTTTTCCCTATGAAAATAGATTTTTATTTGAAGAAGTTAATGTAAGCTGGGTATGGTGGCTCACACCTGTAATCCCAGTGCTTTGGGAGGCCGAGGTGGGAGGATCCCTCGAGGTGAGAAGTTTGAGGCCAGCCTGGGCAACATAGGAAGACCCAGTCTCTATAAAAAGTTAGAAAATTAGCCAGGCATGGTAGTATGCACCTATAGTCCCAACTCCTTGGGAGGCTGACGTGGGAGGATCATTTCTGGCCCCAGGAGTTTGAGGTTACAGTGAGCTGTGATTGTACCACTGCACTCCAGCATGAGTGACAGAGCAAGACCCTAGCTTTAAAAAAAATAAAAATTAATATAAAATGTGGGATTTTTTGCTAGTGGAGATGAATGAATAGAATAGTCTGCAGATTTATAAAAGTATGACATCTAAAAAGACCAGAATAATTCTTAAATGGAGAGGGGAAGGATGTGCCCTGCAGCAGGACATCACTGAATGTCCAGGAAGTTTTTCAAACTTTACTCCTCCTAATGCAAACCTCTGTGACCCCTTACGACTTCTTCCTCTGGATGGGTATCATTCCATATAATTAGAGGCAATACTGAGAGGGAGATTACAAATTGTAAACATTTTCAGAGGTGGGGAGGGAAAAGATGGAAACCACAAAGACACAGCTATGTAAAAGGTTAATTGTATATATATTCGGTTATATTAATTTTTGTATATATCCTTCAGATCTTTTACAATCAGTGTGTTAGTGGCAAATAATTATGTGGAACTTACTTTCAAAATATTTTGTTGTTTCTTAAAGTACTCAATTGCATGATAGTCCAACACGAAGCCCTTTTATCAGAGAGATGGAATAGCATGCAGAATCTAATCGTTAGATTCAATAAGTCAATATGTATTGAGTACTGATGAAGTATCAATTAAAGATTGTGATTCATTTTGGTAAAACAAGCCAGTCACATTAATGAGAAACAGCTTGCTCTGGCAGGAGAACTTGTTCCCTACTTTCACAAGGTTGACTTCTCAATCTGATCAAATGAAAATGTCATGTTCACCAGAGAGGCCATTCCTGACCATCTAGTCTATAGACAGAACATCCCTCACCCACGATTCTATTTTACAGCGCCTTGTTCTGTTCACAGTTTATAATTGTATTCTCACCTCCTACTTCATTAATGTCTATCTCACTCATAGATCGTGAACTCCGTGAAAGCAAGAATCAAATCTGTTTTGAAGCACACCCAGCATTTAGGGGAATATCTGGGAAGTAGAAGGCATTCAGTAAATATTTGTGAAGTGAATGTATATATTTCTTGTTCTATATGTGAAAAAAACCATTTACTATAAAAAAGTTAAATTCTGGTGTATTATGTCAGATTAATATTATAATGTCATATTCATTAACAATGAGGCCCTTAGCAAGAACCAAAATGTGTTTGTCGAACAGTTCATTAGTAGGAAATTGAGTTTAGTGTAGTATGAGATTTTCAGGTAAGATATTCTAATCTTTTTCATGATATGTCAGCATGTTGAAGGTTTGGGCAGGGCTGACGTTTTTGTTTCCCACAGATGTTTACGCCAGATGGCTGTTGCCTATTTTGATTGGTGCCTGTATTATAACAGTTGTTAAATAATTTGAATATATAATATTTAAATATGTAGCTTGTCTTTGATCTTTTGACAACAGAGATAGCTTCATTTACCTAAAGAGGAACTGATTTTAAAAATTAATTTATTTGAATTTAAACACATCATATGCTAGTCAAAACTTTTAGGGGAAGAATATGTATACGTGTGCATGTAAACCACACAGCATTCGGTACACAAGTTATTAGGCTCAAGTGGGAATTTACTATAGAGTTAGATGCTCCTTATTTTCAGAATTTGATTTTACATTTTGAATTGGAAGAATGCTGATCTGAGAGTCAAAAACTCTTCATTTTGAGCCATGGTTGCATAACCTTAGGTATCTTAATATTGGGCTTAGTTTACTTGTTTGCAAAATGAGATGAATGGACAAGATATCTTTAAAGTCTATTCTAGACATGAATTTTCATGATTTTGCAGTATGTGTTCCTTTTAGCAAGTGAGACATTACCAGGATAAATATAGGAAAAACTAGCAACATCCCCTTACCCTCCTGAGTAACCAATGTAATATGCAGTGAACATCCTTCTATCATCCTTTTTGGCACACACAAACATAGATAAACAAAAATAAATGTATGTACGTTTTCTTGCCTGCAAAAAGTAAAATGAAATATCCATTATTCAGATGTGTCCTTGCTAATAGACATCTGAATGTCTTCAGGTTTTATTTTAGTCACTGTAAATAGTATTTCAGTAAACATCATTGTAGAAGTATCACTATGTGCTGATGCTTTTGTTTTTTTCTGTCAGATACATTTTTGAAATTAGAATTTCTGGGTCAAAGGTATATGCAGTTATAATTTAATAGATAATTGCTGATTTATTTCTAAAACATTTATGGTGATTTAGGATGCAAAGGAGTGTCAATTTCCCTGTGTTCTTGCCAGCACTGGGTTAATATTTTGTTTTCTATTGCTCATTTGAAAGCTAAAAATGATGCCATTTTTGTTTAATTTGAATTGTCTAGATTCTGTTAGAACAAGAAAAAATAATTCTACTTACATCTTTTCAAATGATGGGTCTGCATACTCTCTACTATGAATTGGCAATTCATAGCCTTTGTATATGTCCATTTTTAAATTATGAACATTTAGATATTATATATACTGTAAATATTTTTCCCAGTCTTTAGTTTGTCTTTTTGTTTATGGTATATGTAGCCAGAGATGCCTGTCATTTTTTAAAATAGGTGATTTGTCTTCTGTCTTGCTTAAGTGAGATGATCCTCACCAAGGGCTTCCTTCTAGAATTTTTCTTGCTTTATTTAAAAATAGTTAATTCACCAGGACTTTAAAAAATGTATAAAGTAATAGTCTAAATTTGTATTTTTACATGGTGTTTTTAGTGGAAAAATACTGAATTAAAAGCTCATTTTGTCACATAAAAGGTCTCATGTGTATTTGGATATAATTCTAGATTCCCCACTCTGCTCTCTAGATTTGCTTATTCACGTGCCACTGCTGTACCCTTCTAACAGCTTCATAGCAAGTTTTAATGGCTGTAGCTTCTAACAGCTTCATAGCAAGTTTTAATGGCTGTAGAATTATATTAAACATGTATGTTAATTTGGAATGATTAAAATCTAAATATGATATGGTGTATTCCCACTCAGTATCATTTTGTGCCTCTCTATTTAATAATATATTATTGTTTTCTTTGTATGGCCCCTGCACATTCCAGGAATGCCATACTTTTATTGTCACGAGAAAGTTTGATTTCATTTCCATTTCTAGCTGTATTGATGAAAAGTTAAAGTACTGATTTTGGTATATTTATCTCATAGGTAGCCCTTATAAAAATTTCTTATTCTCATAGTTTTTCAATAGAGTTTCTTTAGTTTTCTAGCCACATTATAATTATATCTGCAAATACAGATGATTTTGTTTCTTCTTTTTCAACATTCATAGCAAATATTTTATGTTTTATAGTATTGCAATTGCTAAAAACTCCAAAAGAAAGTTGAATAATCATAGTCTTATTGGGTATTCCATTGTTCTGGATTTTAATAAAAATAGCTTCAGTATTTGTATTAGTCCATTTTCACCCTGCCTGATAAAGACATACCTGAGACTAGGCAATTAACAAAAGAAAGAGGTTTAATGGACTTACAGTTCCACATGGCTGGGGAGGCCCCACAATCACAGCAGAAGGCGAGGAGGAGCAAGTCCCGTCTTATATGGACGGCAGCAGGCACAAAAATAGAGTTAGTGCAGGGGAACTCCTCTTTTCAAAACCATCGGATCTTGTGAGACTCATTCACTATCACGAGAACAGCCCAGGAAAGATCCGCCCCCATAATCTAATCACCTCCCACTGGGTTTCTCCCATGACACATGGGAATTGTGGGAGTTACAATTCAAGATGAGATTTGTGTGGGGATACAGCCAAATCATATCAGTATTTTACCTTTCTGTCTTAGCTACTTTTTATTTTTTAGAGAAGGGGTCTTGCTCTGCTGCCCAGACTGGAGTGCAGTGGAACAAATATAGCTCACTTCAGCCTCAAACTTCTGGGCTTAAGCAATCTTTCTGCCTCAGACTCCTGATTAACTGGGACAACAGGCATATGCCACCACACCCACCAAGCTAATTAAAAAAAAAATCATGTTAGAGATAAGGATCTTGCTATTTTGCTCAGTTTGGTCTTGAACTCGTGACCTCAAGAGATATTCATGTCTTGGCCTACCGAGTAGCTGGGATTACAGCCACTATGCCCTGCCAGTTTGTTTAAGTTAGTTATTCTTTAGCATACTTATTTTCTTTTTAGTCATATTTTACTTAAGAGTTTCTTACACAGGGCTAACTGTTGGATTTTTTTAATGGACTTTTGGATATCTAATTACAGAATTATATGACTTTTTGCTTATATTTCTCTATGTGTATTGTATATAGATATTGTATATTCCAATGATGAACAATATTTTTATTCCTAATGAAAACTCTACTTTGTTATCATATTATTATTTTAACATAACTGTTGAATTGACTTGTTACTGCATCATTTATAATTTTGCATCCATATTCACAAGATAATTTTATCTGCATATTTAAAAACTATTTTTTCAGGATCTTAAAATTTGGATTATCATACCCTTATGAAATAATTAGAGAACTTTCTTTTTCTGTTATATGGAATAGTTTAAATAGTAGGCAGATTATCTGATCTTCAAGATTTTTAAATGCCATTTATTTGACTATAACTCCTTTGGTATGCTAAAAAAAGTATTTTGAGGGATATTACATTTGCTAGAAATGAAATTTGTTCAAAGTTCATTTCTGCTCTAAAAATCGTGTATGGCAGAACTAAAAAGGGGCACACTTATTTCCACTAAGGAAGCATGCTGAAAGTCTGTCTACACCAGAAAATTTCCACAAAGCAATTTTGGAAAAAAAAAAAAAAAGAACGACCCAAACAAGGAATTATATCACCATAATTTACAGAAACAGTATCTTTAAAGTGCAGAACCAGGGAAACTAAACCCACTAGGAAAGTTTTATGTTGTTCTGATATGGGGATAAAACCATTCATATTTCATTGTAAGCACAGAGTTATAGAGATTAATATGCTGTTTGATATAAGAGTAGAGAGTGAAAATGACTTCTATCTAGATCCATTCCACTTGAGACTGATAAAAGAACTATTTATTTATGAAATATCTACATCTTGGACCATACAAAATGGCCCACTCATAATTGACCCGTTCTTCAAGACCATAAACTATTTCATCATAAATGTACACCTTGAAATCTTTCCTTATTCACCTAGTTTCATTTCAATAGCACTTCTTTGCCTTCTGTTTAACTGAAAATTAATTATCCTGCAGGCAAGTCCCAGACTGCTATCTAGGAAATACCCCGCATTTATTTTTTTCTTTCCCTTGACCAATTACAACTTCTGTGATACACTGAGATTTTCATATTGTGTAGTTAATTTTTTTGCATAATTTGGAACCAAGTATATTCTGGCAACAATTATCTGTGATTTTAAAACTATTTCCTGAATAGTCTTTGTCATTCTGTAAGAAGACTGCAGGTCTAATACAGATGTTAGAATTGTTAGTTTCCATCTCTAAGATCCTACCACAAAGACTGTTGTGAAGCAAAGACATTAACATAGTCCAAAAAGTAATTTAAAATCTGAACAATCAGCATAAGGGAAAGTGAGATATTCCATGTAGTCTTCATAATTGCTCTGAACCAATATATCCTGAAGGAATGTGCACAGATACACTTTTGAGAAAAATTTATGAGGATGGTATGAAGAAAGAATCTGTGCATTTCAACTCATCAGGGAGAAAGAGCATGTGTCCTATTTTATTCAGGTGTGTAATAAAGTTATGTAGAAAAATCACAAAGACCAACAAAATCCCTGAATGCCCTCTATGCGCTTATTTTTATTTGAGTTTTTTAAAACTAGAATAATTGGAAATTAAGTTTTCAATTGGAGATACTCATGAAAATATATTTCTGTAGACCACGAACATAGAAGGAGAAAAAAACAGAGACATGGGAGGCTTAAGATGAGTGTGGAAGCAATAGGTGAGTCTCAGAGAAAAAGACTAGAAATTTTAACAGTGAGATTAAGAGCTCAAAGGGATAGACTATATAATTATTGAAATGTCAATTTAAAAATTATTAGGCTATGTATTTTTCTTCATCTGAGAAGCATTTTAAAAAATGCTTAGATACTTCTAAACACTGATTTTTGTATCACCATTCGTTTTCTAATTAGATATTTAATTGTTAGACAGTAGATATCAATTTTTTGTTGTTATTGAAAGTGAACTGGAATATTACTAAAATCAACTAAATATTCTTGGTTTTAACCTTCTTATGAAGGTAATGCATTCTGAGAGTAGTGTTGGTGCATTTGAGTTACATAGAGGAGCTCACTTTCAACATGAGTATGGTTTCTATTTCTATTCAATTCATTATATGTTCTTTATATTATTTCTGTGGTGTTAACCAGATTGACAATACCACATTAATGATTGCTGGCATTTTTAAGATGTGTTTAGATGCTTTCACATCTCTTTAATTCCAGTATGATATTTATAAAACTCCAAGTATATTTGGTAAGGAATTATATAAACTATATAAAGCAACACCTTCAATTGCACACTAATGAGTTTAGCTTCTGAAAGCTTTCTGTTTTGATCAGGATGTGGAGGCGATTGTATTTTTTAAGAAAAAGCACAAAAAAAACTCTACAAATAGGGAAAGGTTGAGACTTGCTAATGTGGAAACCAGATCTAGCTGCTTAAAAAAGAACAGTATGTAGGAAGAGCCTCTAATTTTCACTACTCTCTTTGGGGTTGGAGAAATGCCCAGGTTAGTGACAAAGGGAACTTTGGGAAAAGACTCTTAAATCTACCACATTGTAAGAGAGAAAATGAAAAATCAGATGGATGGCTTCATTAAAAACATAAGCCATGTAGAATTTTTGAGAGCTCAAGGAATAATAGCAGGATTTCTATTGATTTTTTTCCAAATTGAAATATTACTATGATTTAACAATTTCAATTATTTTGAAAATAAGCAGCAAGGTAGCTGTAAGCCAGTAACTCTAGTCAAACTCATGAATCTGGATTTTGGGGAGCCAGTTTTCACATACCCCCAGTAACCGGATAGTGAAACCTTATTGTCTTTTCTGAGCTTTACCACTTTTTGAAGCACGATTTCTCTTGCATCCATCTTTTATTTTTCAGATGCTATCTTATGATATCTAGGTTATTGCTTCTCATATTTTAATGTGCACACAAATCCCCTGAAGATCATGTTGTAGTGGACATTCTGATTTCATGGGTCTGAAGTGGGGCCTCAGAGATGCTGGATTTTGTCTATGTTTTTGTTTTTCTTTGAGACAGTGTCTCACTCAGTCACCCAGGCTGACTGGAGTGCAGTGGTGCTATTTCTGCTCACTGCAGCCTCCGCCTCCCAGGTTCAAGCAATTCTCCTGCCTCAGCTTCCCGAGTAGCTGGGATTACAGGTGCGTGCCACCACACCAGGATAACTTTTGTGTTTTTACTAGAGACGGGGTTTCACCATGTTGGCCAGGCTGGTCTTCAATTCCTGACCTCAAGTGGTGGGGGTCTAGGGGGAGCCTTGGCCTCCCAAAGTGTTGGGATTACAGGAGTGAGTCACCACGCCCGGCGAGAGATGGTGTTTTAACAAGGTCTCAGGTGATGCTGATGCTGTTGTTCTGCTGCGCATGCTTTGAGTAGCCGGGGTCTCTAGGATACTGCAGTAGCCACTTAAATTATTATATATCACTAGATTGATCTTTCGATAACAGGGGCCCTAAGCCCCGGCCACATACCGGTACTGGTCCGTGGCCTGTTAGGAACTGGGTGGCACAGCAGGAGGTGAGGCGGGGTCCAAAGAGCATTACCGCCTGAGCTCCGCCTCCCGTCAGGTGCCTCCTGTCAAATCAGCCTTGTCATTAGAGTCTCATAGGAGCAAGAGCCCTATTGTGAACTGCGCATGTCGGGGATCCAGGTTGCACACTCCTGATGAGAATCTAACTAATGCCTGATGATCTGCGATGGAAGAGTTCATCCCGAAACCACCCGTGGTTCTCTGGTATCATCTTCATTAGGTTTAGTTAGCAATGTTATACTTAACGTTTCAAAGTGTTCTTTTTCTATGTTTTGGAACAACTTAAGCAGAATTAGGATTATCTGGCATTTGAAAGTTTGGTAGAATTCCCATGTGAAGCTTATCTGGGCCTGTTGACCTTTTAGGAAGTGATTTTTTTCCTAAGAAATTAGTCTACTTAAGCTACCTATATTTAATGGGATCAATTTTGATCAATTATATTTACTGAGAAATTCCTATTTTTATCGCTATATTATTTTCATAGAGCTGTACAAAATAGTCTCTGAAAACGTTTTGATTTTCTCTTTTTTAATTTCCTCTCTTTATTTCTATTGTGTGTATTTAAGTTTCTCGTTTTAATCCCCACATGATTTACCAAGTGATTTACCCTTGAAAGAACCAACATTTTAATTTTTTTATTCTATTTTTTCTAATAATTAATTTCTGATTTTATTATTATCAGTTTTTTCTTGCCCTTTCTGTGGATTATTTTGTTTGTTTTTCCTAGGATTTGGGGATAAAATTTTTATTATTTTATTTTTATTGATACAAGTGCTAAGACTATACATGTCCCTGTGATCATGGCTTTAATTATAACCCATATATTCTGAGATGCAATATTTTCATCATTGTTATATAAAGAAATCTGCAGTTTCATTTAGTATTTCTCTTTTTTATCAAAGGGTTTTTTTAGTAAAGAGTTTTTACATTTTTCAGCTGGAAACGGTATTTTGTTTCTTTTTTTGTTTTTCTTATTAATTTCTGTTTATATTGCACTTTGATTAGAAAATGTGGCTTGAATTATTTCTACTTTTATGGAAATTATTGAAGATTTCTATATGATATTATATATGGTCAATTTATGTAAATATTCTATATAAGAATATAATTGGTGGATAAAAGTATATAAAATATTATTAGTGATAAAATTCAAAATATATTCATAAAATCTACCCTATTCACTATGTGATAAGTGTTTTACACCCTTTCTTGTTTTTTGTCCACTTGATTTTCTTGGTCAAGGAATGATAAATTCAAGTTTCATATTATTGGTTTGTTTTTGACCATTTCTCTTGACATTTCCTGTGGTTTCTGCTTTATAAAGGTGGTGGTTGTATTCATGGCTATTTAAAAAACGCAATTCTCTTTATGAACAAGTTTGATCTTTATCATTTTAACATGTCCCTCCTTGTCTCATTTAATACTTTTTGACCCGATTTATAACTTGTTCAATATCAAGATCATCAACCCTGCTGTTTTACTGCCGACATTTGCTTAGTATATCTTTGTCCATCCCTTTGTTTTTAGCATTCTTGAGTCTCTTTGTGTCTATAGTATGTAGCATAGAGTTGGGTTCTACTTTGTGATCCAATCTGAAAATCTGTTTAATGGGTAAGTTAAGCTCATATACATATGTTAATATGAGTAATATGTTTGGTCTCAATGTGTCATGTTACTTGCTTTATTTCCTGGATGGTTATAGTTACTATGTTTCTCCATGAGGTTTGTTTCCTTGCTTTTTTTGAGAGGGGGAGAGGGCGTGGTATTTAATTTTGTATTTAGGAAAGTTTGTATTTTTCTAGTGATTACCTTTCTACTAATACCTTTTATATTGCCCTTAGTCTCTTTATGCCTTATTTAGGCTTCTACTGTTCAGTTGGTAAGTTTAAAATGATTTTATCACTATGCGATATTCATTATGTATATTTCACTTTTCCCTTCTTTCTCTTTTATGCTCCCATTTTGTAGTTGTGCATTTTGTTACTTTGTCAGAATATATACATTACATATTATTCTTTTGCCTTTTTTCCTACTTTCTTCTGGTCTTAGATCTACAATTTAATATATTTATTTATTTTATTATTATTATTATTATTATTATTATTATTATTATTTTTGAGACGGAGTTTCGCTCTTGTTACCCAGGCTGGAGTGCAATGGCGCGATCTCGGCTCACCGCAACCTCCGCCTGCTGGTTTCAGGCAATTCTCCTGCCTCAGCCTCCTGAGTAGCTGGGATTACAGGCACGCACCACCATGCCCAGCTAATTTTTTGTATTTTTAGTAGAGACGGGGTTTCACCATGTTGACCGGAATGGTCTCAATCTCTTGACCTCGTAATCCACCTGCCTCGGCCTCCCAAAGTGCTGGGATTACAGGCGTGAACCACCGCGCCTGGCCCTATTTAATATATTTATTAAACATATTCAGTGATACCAGATGGCTTTCTTTTTGCTGGTTTCTCCATTCGTAACTGTTGGGATGAAACTCGCCCTTCTGCAGATTCCTAGAGAAGGACTCTCATGAGTACTGTATTCCTGGGTTTTTGCATATTTAAAATTTTCTTCTATCACCTTGACTGTCTATATTTAGGAGTGACAGACTTGGGTTGCTTACTGGGATTCTTGTTTTGAGAATGCCTTATCCTACTGTACAGTGAAGTATAGTTTCTTTGATAGATGGCACATTTTGCAGAGGAAAGTTGATGTATATCTTCTGGTTCTGATTCTCATTGCTTTCTTCTTCATCTTCCTTCATTTCTAACACTTCCTTCCACGTTCTCTTTACCACTGAGTCTCCAAGGAATCCACTGCCCTGTCTCTCCCAGGCCATATCTTCCTAAGACTGCCACCTTTGATACTCCACATGTTTGTGTCCCTGCCTTTCACTTCTCCAGGAGCCAGCGTTCTGATCCACTAGGTCGCATCCCTCTTTTCAGTATTTCTCCATGCCAGGCAGAATTTCCTTCTTCTGGGAGTGACTTTTTGTTTTTCTGTGTTCTGTTACTGCTGAGTCTCACCACCCTCTCCTCATGGGCCCTGGAGTGGCCTGACAGCTTTTCTGAGTCTCTCCTCATGTGTAAACTGAAGTGTGTCACACTGTCTGTCTCTCCAGTACACTGTAGACATGGATTAGAGGTGGTTTTATTTGTTCTCTTTTTGGATCAGTGCTTTTCTTGGGTGGGGCGGGGAGAATGTGAACAGAGATTTCAATTTAGGTAGTCACCATCATCCTGTGGGATGTTGAAGGGCAACAGACATCACTTTTTCAATTCAGTAGTTTGAGCTAATTATATTGTAAGAACTTTGGGGGCACCTCTATGACAGTATCAGGCTTTTAGTAAATTATAATTAAGTATCTAGTGGGTAAATAAATTAATAGATATTATAATTCACCTTGCTTTAGCAAAAGAGAGTATGGAGGAGCTATTCTAACATTTATAATAAAATAATTATAAACATCTTTTTCTTGTCTAAACTTCCTTAGTTGCTGACTCAGTGGATTAATTGCTGACAGTCTATCAGTGATATAATATTACAGAAACTGAATACAGAAATTGTTTAATTCACTTGGATAAAATTCTGAGAGGATAAAGTGAGGTGAGTCCATGTCAGGATAGAAAACAATGTGGTAAAGATGATTGTCTTAATAATTCATGAGGTGAGATAAAAAAATTATGTAAAGAAAGGAATAAACTATGTAGTTGTATTTCTTCGATTAAAAAATTCACATATATTAAGCTGTCTTCTTTTAGCTACTTGGAAGGATGTCATGTAAGGAAAAAACTTGAAAAATGCATGGAAACTTGCCAATGATTTTTATCAAGGAAAGTTGGCAGACTGAGAGAAGTGTGTGATAAAGTAAATGTTGCCAAATAACTTCTATGTTTATGGTAGATGGTTTTCTTAAACTTAATTGTGTAGTTCTGTGATGACACAAAAACAGAGTAACTCAGAATAGAGGAATCAGTGCCACTTTCAGGGGACAGAACTAGCAGTGGCTCCCAGCACTTTTCAGAGCAGAACTTTCCATGGTAATGAGCATGTTTCATATCTGGGCTCTCCAGTGTTAGCCACCAGAACTCTCTGTGGTAATGAGTGTTCCGTATCTGGGCTCTCCAGTGTTAGCCACCAGAACTCTCTGTGGTAATGAGAGTATTCCGTATCTGGGCTCTCCAGTGTTAGCCACCAGAACTCTCTGTGGTAATGAGTGTTCCGTATCTGGGCTCTCCAGTGTTAGCCACCAGAACTCTCTGTGGTAATGAGTGTTCCGTATCTGGGCTCTCCAGTGTTAGCCACCAGAACTCTCTGTGGTAATGAGTGTTCCGTATCTGGGCTCTCCAGTGTTAGCCACCAGAACTCTCTGTGGTAATGAGCGTGTTCCGTATCTGGGCTGTCCAGTGTTAGCCACCAGAACTCTCTGTGGTAATGAGTGTTCCGTATCTGGGCTCTCCAGTGTTAGCCACCAGAACTCTCTGTGGTAATGAGTGTTCCGTATCTGGGCTCTCCAGTGTTAGCCACCAGAACTCTCTGTGGTAATGAGCGTGTTCCATATCTGGGCTGTCCAGTGTTAGCCACCAGAACTTTCTGTGGTAATGAGCGTGTTCCATATCTGGGCTGTCCAGTGTTAGCCACCAGCCATATGTGGAGAATGGACTGAGGAACTAAATTTTAAACTTGCTTATTTTAATTAGTTTATATTTAAATTATATGGCCACATGTGGTCCACGGCTATTGTATTGAACACTGCAAGTGTCCAGAGGGACATTCGTGGGTTCAGGCTTGAACTTATCTAGTTTGGGTGAGAGAAAAAGAATAAAAGAGGAATTTGAGGGGAATGAGGAAGTGGGGATATCTATCTATATGCATCTATTATCCATCTATCCATCTGAGAAAGGAAGAGAGGGACTGGTTTTTGATTGGGGGTGTGGAAAGAGAATGTGCTTTCTTACTCTTGGGTAAGCCCAGGACTACTCATACAAACTGTCAAAGACCTTCACTTGTTGCCTCTGCTGTTTTGTATTAGGCTCCAGTATACACATTTATGCTCATATCTACTATCTCCTGATTATTACTTCATATTAGTGAAACTCATGCATAGGATATTACTTGGTGGATTGAATATTTTGAATGCTAAGCCGAGGAACACATACACTATGCATTCACACTAAATCCACATTTGTCCATCCCCATATGTGTCCTGGTGTTGAGCCAGGAGCTATATACAGATTTGTTAACCACATCTGTGGTTTACTTGTCTGCTAGGTTGCCTGGGGCTTAGGCTGGGATATAGGACCCAGACTTCCTGAGTTTGAATACTGGAGCCTCCTTTGTTGGATGTATGATTCTTGGATAGACACTTAACGTTTGTATCAGTTTCCCCATATTTGTAAAGTGTATATAACAGTGTCTTACACTGTTTGTTGAACACATTAACCTTAAAAATTTTTTAAAGAGATTAGATGGTACCTAAAATCTATGTCATTTCCTCATTCATCAGAACATGTACAAATATCTGTCACATGTTGGACATCAGAAATACCCATTAGGCTGGATATGGTGGCTCACACCTGTAATCCCAGCACTTTTGGAGGCTAAGGAGAGTGGATCACTTGAGTCCAGGAGTTTAACACCAGTTTGGCAGACATAGTGAACCCTGTCTCTACTAAAAATACAAAAAATTAGCTGGGTGTGATGGTGCACACCTGTAATCCCAGCTACTCAGGTGGCTGAGGCAGGAGAATCACTTGAACCCAGAAGGCAGAGGTTGCAATAAGCTGAGATCATGCCACTGCACTTCAGCCTGGGTGACAGGGCGAGACTCTGTCAAACAAACAAACAAACAAACAAACAAAAAGCCCATCAAGTAACCAACCAGGTTGCTGCTGGTTTAGTAGGCTTTATGCCTGATAGCCTTCATCTCCAGGGCTCAAGATGGTTGCACAAGCTTTTTGCCTTCCATCACTAGGCAAATAGAGAGAAGAAATGTTGAGGCCTTATTGAGATCAGTTTGAATTACTGCAAATAGAAAAAACGTGTCTGACTTTACCATTAAATATCTTCCAACTTAGCAATCCTGAGACAGAGCTGTTTGCAAAGTGTAACTAGATACCCAGGTTAGGCTGGTGGAATATTCAATATTCTGTTGCTAAGGATCTAAGCCTGTTCATGGCATCCTATTTTTAGAGTGTACAAGAATGAATCAGAGACCTATGATTAATTATTAATGATTGTGAAATAACACTGTTGGATGACAGAAAGTTGAAAGTTTTAATAACAGCTGCTTTGAGACTTACTTTTAACAAACACATAAAAGGAATTTAAAAGTTACATTTTTTTTCTTTTTGAAATGTTGCTTGTTTTGAAATAATTCTTTTCCTAAATGTCTATGGTTTAGTCCTATCTTGAAAAGAAAAGAACCTGGCAATAGAATCTTTGAAAAGATTAATTATATCTCTTTATTAGCATGCAAACTAAATTCTTAAAATTTGTGAGTGTCTGGCAGCCTGTCAGATTAAATTTTCTTTCAGTTTGGTTTTTAGTGTCTATAATAATTAGTGATATTGATCACTTACTATTCCCAGCCTCTGTTCTCTATAAGTTAAGCAGATGAGAAAACTCAGGACTAGAAAGGTTCAATACTTAGTTAAGCTCACACAGGTAGTAAGGGATGGATTTGATCCCTAGAAGTCTGACTCAAGGGGCTGTTCTCTTACCACTGAGTCATTTTCTGGTTCACATCATGTATCATTAAACAAAGACATGGAATAATTTCATCATGCACTGTTTCATTCTTCCAAAACTTACTATAAACTCCTTTGTTTAACAAACACTGAACACACACTATATTAGTCACAAATCACTTTATTGAGTATATGTTAGCTATTGATTTAAATGTGTCATCTTATTTAACCCTTACAGCCAACTCATGACATAGCTTAGAGACCTTAAATGACCTGCCAGTGTCTCTCAGCAAGTGACTATGGAGGCAGGAGTTGAAGGCAGGGACTCCGACTCCAGTCCTGATGCTCTCAACACATGACAAGCAAGGAAATGTGCTTAGTGCTGTAAAGCATGGAAATAACATAAACCACATACTCCCCCTTTTTTTTTTGTCAAAGAACATGGGATTCACTTTTGCTGTTAAGATATGTACACAAATTACTCTGGCATGAATGGGAGGAGTTTAATACTCCTAGTGGTACCAATAACATGATATGAAGTTGGTCAGAGAGGGCACTTACTTTGGACAAAATAGGAGAAACCTAACAGAAAAGGATATTTGAGCCTAAAAGAAAGTGACATTTGGAAAAGGAGAGATTTAGGAGGTAACATTCAGGTAGTGAAAACTACCAAGACGAGATATTTGAAAGGGGAAAAAAACATCGCTTGAACCTAAGAGTCAGAGGTGGTAGTGAGCTGAGATCGCGCCACTGCACTCCAGTCTGGGAGACAGAGCGAGACTCCATCTCAAAAAACAAAGAAACAGAAAAATCACTACAGTTTTGTCATGCATCAGCAGGTTTCCATTTTAAAAACATAGTTAATACAGGCATTTTCTTCCCAGCATTGACATTTATGTCAGTTACCCCGTGATCTGATGAGCACCTGGGGATGATCAATATAGGCTTATTGAATGAATGAAGGAAATATTAGACATTGCTAATACAGGCAATGAAGATATGGTAAAATTCCAGAAGAGAAAAACTACTTCCTGTTCTCTTGCAGCGTATTGGCTATGGAAGAGAGGCAAGTAAAATGAGTAAGTGCAGAGCATAGCCTTGTCCAGTGGTGATAGTGCTATCGTCTGACTCAAAGCAGGGAATGGGGATGGATAGAGAGTCAGGGACAGGAGGAGGCAGGTTGCTATTTCAAATAGGGTGATGAGAGAGGTGACCTGAAGGACCCGAAGGAGGTGAAAGAGTGAGCTAGGCAGGTGGATGAGCAAATATAAAGACCACATTTTAATACATTTAGCTTTAAGAACTTCCTACATGAAGGCGTGTGCCAGATAAATTCCTTTTACCCACTACCTCTCAGCCCCCTGGATCCATTCATCATCCTCCATCCTTCTTCGCCCTTTTTTTTTCTGCCATAGGAGATGAGCTGTATGGACAACATCAATGGGCAACCTTGCCTGCCAGTTTACAGTTAGGTTTAGCTGATGGGGAGCACTGGCATGTGATCAGAGAGAGGGAAGAGAGCGAGGTCTGTGTATTTATTCTGTCTTCTGAATAATATGGGGCATAAGAAAGTAATCATTAGCTCTGTTTTAGAGAGTAAATATCTGAAGCAGTAAAAGGTGAAAAGATGTGATCATGATACAATTTGGATTGTATAATTAGGATAAGAATGGAAACTCATTCCAAATACCTAACATTTCACTTACTGTAATTAGCCTACAGAAGGACAGTAGTTCTCTTTACAGATCCTTTTGGGCACTGATGACATTTATTGACCTTATATCTAAAAGAATATACACATGTGTGATCATGGGCATGCACACATGCTTGCACACACACTTGCACTTTCAAGCAATTAACAAATTCCTTGAGGCCCTTTTGATGCTGACTCATGGATTCCAGAATAACATCCCTTGTTTCATGAAACTGAGAGAGGACTCCTGTTTTTAGGTGATATGTTAAATGGAATCTTTTAGCAGCAACATTTAACAATTCTCAATTGGTGGTGAAGAAAAGAAAGGTAGAATAAATGTCCACTGTATTTGGAGACCAAAAGAGGCTTCAACATGAGTTCCATGTTTAGTCATACAGGTAAGCTATGCCGTGTTAGGAAGCATTATGAAAAGTAATGATATATACACATTAGGAGCTATGATCTTTTATTCAAAGACACAATATATCTCCAAATAATGTCTTCTAGGTGGCTATGTATTATTGAAATAATGGCACATACAATGTTTTTTTTTTTTTTAGATGGAGTCTCACTCTATCACCCAGAATGGAGTGCAATGGCATGATCTGGGCTCACTGCAGCCTCCATGCCCCAGGTTCAAGTGATTCTCATGCCTCAGCCTCCTGAGTAGCTGGGACTACAGGTGTGCACCACTACACCTAGCTAATTTTTGTATTTTTAGTAGAGATAGGGTTTCATCATGTTGGCCAAGCTGGTCTTGAACTATTGACCTCAGGTGATCCACCCACCTCAGCCTACCAAAGTTCTGGGATTACAGGTATGAACTACTGTGCCTGGCCAGAATATTTTGAGGTAGATAAAATACTACTAGTTGCTGGGTAGGAAAAACTTGAAAAATTACTCAGAAACATTAGCCCAATAAAAAGTGAAACAATTGAAATCTCCCTCTTTTCTAGGGTGACCTGAATTCCTTCAAGGTAGCGATCCCATCATTTTTGTCTCTGAATTCCTAGGGCTGAGCATAGTACCAACTACGATATAGTTTCCCACCTAATACTGATAGCTGCAAGTTATTTCTATTCAGAAAACACATCACTTCTAATTTTTTGATGATAAATGGATATGAACAGCCATGATGCTCTATTTAAAACTTCTACAGGAGGTCTTTAACTCAAAATATATTATAAAATTGATAAAAGAATTTGTTGGGGTGGACTGAACCCACACTGAGAAGTGAAGATTTTAGGTATTTGCTACACAGTTAATGTAGATACACATGCACACACACACACACACACACACACACACACTCCACTAATTCCTGCATGAAAATCTTTATCAGTATGTATAATTCATTTAGTTTTTAATTTGTTACAGCAGCAATAGGAAACTAATACATTTACCTAAAAATAAACTATAACAAGACGTGAAAAGACATCAGAGCCATCTAAAGTGTAAAACAAATACACTCACACAATTCAGCATTTGCATCCTCACTGTTTTTAGGCTGTGTGTAAGTTGACATCAAAGAAGAATACAACAATTTGTAGTCAACCATGTGATTGTCTCCTGAACTCACACCACTGACCTCTTGATTTGTTCATCCCCTCTTCTTCTCTGACTCTGACCTTCCTGCCTCATTCCTGCAAAGGCCCTTGTGAAAATGCTGGGCCCACAGGATAACTCAGGATAATCTCTCCATCAACACCCTTAATTCAGTTACATCTGCAGTCTCTTTTGTCATGTAAGGTAACACAGTCTCAGTTTCCAGGAATTAGACTGTGGACATCTTTGCCGGGGCCATTGTTATGTTGTCACTCTCAGAATGACCTTTCTTCAGGCGCTGCTGAGCTGTTCCTTGTATCACTCACTCTCAGCTGGGACGTGGCTACCTTGGTTGAGGGCTTTAATTTCTGACCACAGAATTACTAATCCTGGTCTTTGCTTCAATATTTATTGATGAATAGGGCTTAGCTCTTTCTATGTCTCCATTAGTTAATTCATTCATTCACTGAATAAACTGAATCTTATCAATGTATTTTATTGAAAGTGTGCTTTTGGCCAAGCACGGTGACTCACGCCTGTAATCCCAGCACTTTGGGAGCCCGAGGCAGGTGGATCATGAGGTCAGGAGATTGAGACCATCCTGGCCTACATGGTGAAACCCTGTCTCTACTAAAAATACAAACATTAGCTGGGCGTGGTGGTGCATGCCTGTAATCCCAACTACTCAGGAGGCTGAGGCAGAAGAATTGCTTGAACCAGGGAGTCGGAGGTTGCAGTGAGCTGAGATCAAGCCACTGCACTCCAGCCTGGTGACTGAGCAATTCTCTGCCAAGAAAAAAAAAGGGTTTTGCTTTTTTCAATAAATTCTATAAAATGTTAGCTGATTATACAAATATAAGTCATTACAAGTTGGAGGAGCAAAATAATTGATTTTGGTCATTATTTACTATCCAATGATAAGAACAATGCCATTGTTATTATGATTGTGTGGGAGGAATTGCTTTTTCCTTAGAGCCTAATCTAAAAGCAGATTTCTTTACTATTAGGTAATATTGTGGGACTATCTGTATAATCACCATCAAACATCACTTCTTAGCAAGCAGTTGAGAGTATTGTGGTTTCACCACATCATGTCCAACAGTCTAAAGATGGAAATAGGATTTCCCCAATAAGGACAAAATGGCTCATGGCAAAAATGAAAGCATCACTCAGCATTTCTTTTTTTTTTTTTTTTTTAACTTTTATAGCCAATGGCAAAGAAAAAACAATAAATTTTAGGACCATTACCCTATGGGAACCATCTCTACAATATAAAATGTCTATTCAACCAGAATCATTAAATAAGATAGATTCAGAAACTAGAAGAAAAATGAGAGTTTCATAGACAATTCCCCTTCTAGTATAAGTGAAAACCCTGGGGCCCAGAGGGGAAGTGACTTGCCTAAGGTCAAACAATTAATTAGTACTAAACTATGACTAAATGCAATTTAATTTTTCTGACTCCTAAAGAGGAAGTGTACTCAAAAGAAGGATGCATGGAATGAATCAGGAAATATGCATTGAACACTCCTATAGAAATGTGGCTGTGAGGTTTAAAACAATGCTGTTGCAGAAGTAATTTATTGAAGACTCCTTGTTTCATTTTCTGTTTTCCTATCTTTGTGACTATTGCAAAATATTACATGTATTCTTATGCATGTGTAATATAAAAGGTACTCTTCTAGCTTCTCTTATATATAACAAACAATAAAAATGTGATGACTGTCTTTGAAGGCTTTGGGCAAAGCCATGAGAAATTCAATTCCAGTATAAATTAATACATGAAATGAACCACATAGGTGGTGCAGGACTTCCCTATGTATGAGTATTCATCAGTGTAACTTATGAAAGAAATGAGAAAATAAGTGAACCTTGAAGATTGATGATATGTCATGACATAAGTGTCATCAGCTCAGAGAAGTAAGGATGTATATATAAAAAAAAAGTTTGACTAAACAGAAACAGAAGATGAAGGAATTTAAATGACTCCAAACCTGAGCGAAGGGCACTGTTTCTAACTCTTATTTCCCAGCACTTCTTCTTCAGTATCCTTCTTTGAAGATGTTTAAGTGAAGATATGATATTATTAAATTAGTTCTTGATGATATTTTATTTATCAAACTGTGCTGAATGTTGTGGATTTGATTTGATTTGGAAGAGAGTCTAGATGCAAGGTGAGCAAATAAAAGGTGAAGAAAATAGTCTAAATCCAAAATATTGAGGGCAGTGGGAATGAAGGAATTGCAAAGAATCGATAGAAGCCATCACACAGGAATACTCTGAACTGCCAAGCACAGCATCTCTGAGACTCCGACCATCTGCACCCCTCTTTTCCTCTGACTGCAATAGTAGACTCTTCCTCCTCCAAACAAAGACTCGTCTCTCCTATGTTCTGAATGTCATCTTTTCTCACTTTCTCAAGAATATTACACTTTGAATCTTTTCTCTATCTTTTATTCTGACTTCCTTCTTCACTGTGGACCCTTTTCTTTAAATATTCTCAAATCTCTGCCACCTTAAAAACAAAAGCTAAGCTTTTTGAAAGAAATATCTAGGCTTGCTGCTTATAGCTCTTCAATTATATACAACCAAACATTTTGCATTTCATGATTTTTTTTTTACTTTTTTAAACTTATACTTTAAGTTCTAAGGTACACATGCTGAAAGTGCAGGCTTGTTACATAGGTATACATGTGCCATGGTGGTTTGCTGCACCCATCAACCCATCATATACATTAGGTATTTCTCCAAATGCTATCCCTTCTCTAGCCCCCCAACCCCTAACAGACCCTGGTGTGTGATGTTCTCCTCCCTGTGTCCATGTGTTCTCATTGTTAACTCCCACTTGTGAGTGAGAACATGCAGTGTTTGGTTTTCTGTTCCTGTGTTAGTTTGCTGAGAATGATGTTTTTTAAAATAAATCAGAAAATTACTCGGTTCTGGTTTTTACTTTCACTTTCTCCACGCAACTATGCCTGCTAAGGTCACCAATGCCATCCAGATCAATAAGTCAGATGGTTTTCTATCCTGACTTGCCTGACCTTTGAATGGCTTTCAGTACAGTTTACTAACCACTCTATGTAGAAACTCTCTTCTTCTGACTTCCATAATACCATATTCTCCACATTCTTGAGTCCTACTCATTGTTTTTTTTTCTTCTTAATCTACCCTATTTTCCCCGAAATCCATCTTCTTTATGACTACTTCAGCTACCATCTCTATAGTGATAGGTCACAAATTTGCATCTCCAGCCACATCACTGTATTTGAGCTCTAGATACGCGTATCCATTTGCTTAACCAATGGACATAACAACATCTTATAGGACTTCAAATGCAACATGCTCAAAACAACTGAGTTCATGATTTTTTCCTCAAAGTTTCTTCCCTGCAAGTATTTCAATAAACAAAGCCATCATCTACCCATTTTTTCATGTTAGAAACCTGATCAATCACAAATCTCTCTCAATACTTTTTCTCTATTCCCCAGTTTCCAATCAATCACAGAATGAAGCTGGCTTTGCTTCCTAAATATCTTGAAACTGTCTCTTAACTTCGTTTCTGCTTCTGCCCACCTTAGTCTGAAAAACTTCCATCTCTCATTTGAGCTATTGCAATTGCTTCCTAATGTTTGCTAACTAAACAGCCTCTCTTCCACCTACAATTCAGTTTCCTCATGACAGCTGCACTGTTACCTTAAAAGACCACGACACCACCAGTAAGTAAGATAACTTGGATATAATTTGATTTGTGACTGGTTGCTATTTCCCATCCTTTCCTCATTTCTAAATAGGAGTGAGCTAAAGTTCTTATTCTTTCTTGGGGGTTTGGGGGGAGGAGGGCAAAGAGGGGAATGCAAGGGTCATTGAGGAAATTTCAGAAAAGCTGGTCTTGGGAAATGGATGAAGAAGTTCTATTCCACCAGTGTTCTTCCCATCCAATTTCCCTACATAGTACCAATAAAACAAGAGATTCCCAATACTGCTGCTGTGATCTTAGAAATCCCAGCTGCACAGCCCAGAATCATCCCTACCAATCTACCAACATTTAACCTAGAGTGGACAATTGCCACTAGGTGGTGCCAGACTGAAGCCAGGACCCAGACCCTGACTTGGAGGAATTTAGACAGCTCTTCTGGACTCCCGTAACTCACAACCTGTTGTGCTTGTAAGCTCATCTAGGTCACTTTGTTAACTTCACCGTAACAAAACACCACATTTAATGGTAGTGGAAAATTCTAGACTACACCTACTGTGTTCTGAAAGAATTTTACTGTATTTTATAAACTCAAATCAAAATGTGTCACTTCTCCATTAAAACTTTTCCATGGCTTTCTTTGCTCTTAGGATGAAATCTTATCATATGGACTCTAAGACATAATTGTAACCTCTAATACCTATGGAAACAGGCAGTTGGCATGAATGAATGATCCACCTGCTTGTAAAACTATAGAATATGGTGGGACCTGTGATATCTGTATTTCCTGTTAAAAGAAATTCAGATTCAATTGAAAATGAAACAGAACAAATTATAAATATGTTAACAAGGGAAAGAAGAACTTTGACTAGCACTCCACTCTGGCCAATTGTTTATGCTCCCTTGGCCCCCTGCCCATGTGGCAGTTTTATGATAATGTCAAGCTCCTTCTTACCTCAGTGTTTAAGAACCGACCAATCCCTCTGTCTGGAATGCTTTCTTTCTCCTTTTTATTAGCTACCAATTTCTTGTCTTATAAACATTGGCTTCAAATCACTTCATCGTGGAAGCCTATCCTTTTTACACTCCTGCCCTGAATTAGCTTCCATTTCCCTGTTGTAGCACACTTACTCTTAGCCTTTGTTCAAAATGATGATTACTTTTGTAATCTCTCTGTTCCTTTCCATTCATCTATCAAGTCACACATGCTGTAAATCTGTATTAAGCCTCTGCTTTTCACCAGGAACCTCCAATGTATTGTAAATTCATGGCAAGTTTCCCAGCATTGACTAGCTGGAAAATGAATATGGAGGAAAGATTAGAAAATAACTTCTGAGTGGTAAGCCTGGAAAAATGATGAGACTGATCAAGAATATAGAAAAATCAAGATGGAAGCAGGTTTCAGTACAGGAGGAAATGTTTTATTTTCAAATTGTGAAGAGACATTCAAAGTTTGTTGAAAGTATAAGAGAAACTGGGAAGCCATTTGCAAATTGTCTTCAGAAGTGTGAATATATGAGACTATTTAGTGACTACAATCTCAAAGTCATGGAAGAGAAATTTTTTATAAAGAAAGGATTGGCATATTTGAAGGGCACTCTAGAAAAGTTAGCTCAATAATGGAAATTTTGTTTTACATTTTGTGTGAAATACAAGTTGGCTTTTTAAGCTTATTTTTAAAGGAAGTAGGTATATTTAGCTTCAGTAAACAAGGAAGGTTAGATGAAGTCCGTGATGTACATCATTCTACTAGCAAGAGAATGGTGTAACACTTCTAAGATTAAAAAAATACAGTAAGGTTTAGTTTTTGACTGAGCAATAATTGTTCTGTAATTGTACAAGTTGGAGCCTTGATTAGCCAATTAAATCCTGCTTCTCCACCTTCCTCTTTCTAAATATACATTTTGAGCTCTCTTCTGATGTTGAAAAAATTCTCCTGTCTTTGAAACAAGTTCTGAAAACGTTATTCAGTAGAAACCCATCTGCACAGTGATTGAGTCACAACAAATCCAGATTCCTGGAATCTGTGAGAAAGGCTTGTGCTCATCACGTCATCTCTCCCTTTTCGTAGTACTTCCTTGAGGTCCTTGCGAGTTTGTTTTTAAGGTATTTTCTGCGCTGCTAAACTCCATCATTTCACGTGAGGGCAGCAGAGAGGCAGCGTAGAAGCCCCTGAATAGCAAATCAGAGGAGCCCGAAGCTCAAATTTTGGGTGTAGTGTTTTCAGAACACCTCTTCAAATATTAAATCCCATGTTGTATCTCTTTTAACAATACTAGTCAATTGATTTTCCGACTCTGTTCTTTTAAAAAAAGAATCAGACCTGCATCTAAGAATAGGTAAGTACACGTGAATACAGACTTTTGCAAGAGTTGTATCTGGTTTGCCCAGAATATGTTTTCTAATTTTTCTTGGGTAGTTACAATTTAACAACAGATTTGTTTAGTAATCACTCTATTATATTGTCCTATATACTTAAGAATAATTGTTTTGAGCATAGTCCAAGCCTTGATGCCATTTTTATACATATGGAAGCACATTTTGATTAAGTGCAGTTTGAATAAAACATTGGTGAAATGATAATAGCTTTTGTATCATAATTGTGAATGGTCTTTGGCTGTATTCTAGGTTGCAATAAAAAGGTAGTGAGTCAATTTGGATATTGTGAAAAAAGTATTACTATTGAATAACAGCATAGACAATAACATATTCCCCAGGATTCAGGCTCCCTGTCACTTAACACTGCCTTTGTTCTCTCTGCCCAGAATGTTCTTTTCCCCACCAACATCCCAGGCCACTTTCCAGCCACACCCATCCTTTTGCAAGACTGACCTCTGAGCATACCGCAGGTCTCAGGATAGAGGTAGCATCTCTGGGCAGCCTTCTCCACTGCTTCCCGATTTTCTTGGCCATTCTGTGCTTCTTCTGTTTACTCCTAGGGTCCTCTACAGGTTCCTATGGGAACTATTTCTTGTTCCTAATTTTATCTCTAGTACCTCGTACTATGTAGTTAGCAGGAGCCCACCAAAAACCAAACAATAAATACTTAAAATCTTTATCAAGATGGTGGGGGTGGGGAGTAGGAGGAGCAGAGAACTATTTAAACTGTGAAAAAGAGGTTAAAAGAGGATTTGCCACCCTGCCTATTTTAGCGTAGGGGTAGGAGTTTAACGTTTGAGGCAATAGCAAAGATGATGGAGATCAGTGCTTCTCAGCAAACATTTGACAGTCTCAGGTAAGACTAGCTAGACCTTAGGTCTGTAGCTAGTCAGCTAGTCTGTCATATGACTCAATACTGGTGACAGCTAGGGGCTTAAAAAAAATAAAAACGCGTTTGTGAAAATGCTTTGTGTAGGGCTAAGCACAGAGGAGTGAGCACCGAATGTCTGCTGAAAAACAAAAGAAGCTTAGACTTTATCGTGATCTTAGCAAAATTCTTCTCTTACAGCTTCCTGGTTGTTAAGGTGACTCCCTCAAGGGCATCAGTCTGTGCTGGAAATCATTGCAGTGTGCTGGGGAGAGAGAGGGGGAGCTCTTTATGGAGAGGACTCAGCTGCCTTCGCCTTCTTAGCATCTTGTTGCTAGGCAATGGCTCCTCTGGTGGAAGCTCATCTCCATCTTTAAAGATGGAGTGAAGTCTTGCCGAAGGAAATGCAGTTTATACAAATCGGACCATGTGCAAACAGTATATTGCTCTAGTCCTCAAAACTGCTTTTCTGTATAAGGGAGACAAATCAGTCCTACTTAAAATCCTGTCACTTAACAACCAGTTAATATAACTCCTCTCTCTCTTTTCTGTAAAGAAATAGACTTCCTTTTAATCTTATTGATCTATTTTTTTTACCTTTCCAGCTATATGTCTTTCCAAATTAACTTAATGAGATTCAGCAGGGCATTGTTTGTGATAGAATTTTCCTAGACTGCTGAATTAATTTCTATTTTAAAAATTACTTTGGATTTGCAGCTCTGGCCAGCACCTAGCCTATTGCTCTTAATGTGTATTACATAATGATAAAATATAGTGGGTGCAGTAAGAAGGACCAATATTTAATGAATATAGTTTTTTTAAACTAAGTGTAGATAGGTCATACTGTTTGTATATATCTAATAAACCTATACATGGTTCGCTAGACTCTAAACTTCAAAAACCAATACAAAATAATTATCTTTCTCAGAACCGAAAATGTCCTTTAGACACTAAGAGCTTTGTGTATTTAACTTTTTAACCTTTTAAATCGTTGGTCAGTTTAGATAGCAAAATTTGCAATTCACGTTTATTTTCTCATCTTGTAATAATGTCACAGATTTTTGGAAGCTAATGACCAAATTAATATAGCCATATTGTATCAGTCTATTTTTTAAAAAAATTTCTGAAAGCCTTAAATGTATAAATAACTTGAGAAATGTAGTTATCTTACTAGGGAGTTAAAAAATTATCTTCTAAATATTACCGTATGATTTACATAGTAGAGTGTTGTATTCGTAACTTTTTTTGTGTTTTTTTTTCTCCAAATTTAATTCTGGAGAAGGTCTGACACAGGATTGCCGCTTCTGTTAGTTCATTTTGTGTTGCTATAAAGGAATATCTGAGGCTGAGTAACTTATAAATAAAAGA
Organism: Aotus nancymaae; assembly: GCF_030222135.1. Classification (NCBI taxonomy): domain Eukaryota; kingdom Metazoa; phylum Chordata; class Mammalia; order Primates; family Aotidae; genus Aotus; species Aotus nancymaae. Next base: position 47,437,009 of record NW_026988442.1, on the reverse strand, counting down.
GCTTTATTTTGGCTCATGCTTCTGCAGACTATACAAGAAGCATGGCACCAGCATCTGCTTCTAATAAGGCCTCGGGAAGCTTCTGGTAGTGGTGGAAGGTGAAGTGGAGTGGGCATGTCACATGGCAAGAGAGGGAGCAAGAAAGAGAGAAGAGGACTGCCACACTTTTAAATGGCCAGCTCTTGTGTGAAGTAATAGAGGAGAACTCACTCATTACTGTGGGCGGGGCACCACACCTTTTATGAGGGTTCCACCCCCAGGATCCAAACACCTCCCACTAGGCCTCACCTCCAACATCGGAGATTGCATTTCAACATGAGTTTCAGAGGGGACAAATATCCAAACTAGGAGGTGCAGTGGCTCATGCCTATAATCCAAGCACTTTGGAAGGCTAAGGTGAAAGGATCACTTGAGCCCAGAAGGATCACGTCTGTAGTGAGCCAAGATCATGCCACTGCACTCCAGCCTGAGCAACAGAGACCCCGTTTCAAAAAGTAGATATATGTATATGTATAACCAAATTGCATCACCAGCCACACAACCAACACCAATAGTCTGATTAGAAGTCCACAAAGTTTGAATCTTGAGTGAGTTTAATAAAGTTGAAGGAATTTCCTGACCCTCTTAAGTTTCAGCCTGCCTCCCCTCCCCTCCCCTCCCCTCCCCACTCCTCTCTCCTCCTGCTGGGACTTGGCCGGAGATAGCTGCAAAGATAACCAGTATACATATCATGAGATCCCTTTGGCCGTGATAAAGAGTTTCAAGGAGTTTTGAGAGATTTTAAGTTGTATAGAAAAAATCTGGCTGGGCATTTGTGTTGGTAAGTAAACATTATTGTGGATCAATGTTTAAAATGAAAATGGGAAATACATGGGAGTCTCTGGTGTTACCTGCATTTTATACCTGCCTGGGGATCACCTGAAAGTGGCAACCCCATGGTCTAAACACTCTAAGAATTATTGGCTTAACGTAGTGCTTTCAACCTTTTCCAGATGCTGTGCACATAACAAATAATATTTATATAGCAAGCAGAGATAGCCTGAGGAGGATGTTTACAGCCAAAGGTGCCCAGCACAGGAGTCCTGGTCACTCTAGGTCCCATCTATTTGCCATGAGGGCTAAAGAATGTATCCTGTCTCCTCAGGCTGTAATCCATTTGCTGCACACTAGTTGAGAAATTCTAGTTTAGAGAACTGAATTAGAGTGGGGACGTGATATGTCTTTCCACGGTATAGGAATCACTTGTTTTGACAGGGAGTACAAATAATGCTAATGTTTTTAACAGTAGTGAATTAAGTTGGAAAATGACCCCTTAAAGATCTTTTGAGATCTCACATTATGTTCCTCTTAAAGACTAGAGAATTTTTATTAAAAAAATATGTCTTGCATGGGAATGAAATGTGTTTTACAATGTATGTCTGATTGTTACTCAAGTATGGTGAGGCCAACAGATCAGAAGACAATTGCCGTTGAAAAGTTTGTTATGCACAGTTCCAGAGAGGGGCATATGCCATGCAGGACTATGCAGGAAAGCACCAGGGGTGGTCTGGGGGAGTGAGGGAAAATGAAAACAAGAGCCATTATTGTAGTTTCCATAGGAAGGAACAGGTAGGGTAGGGTAAGCAGGTTTAGCATTGGCTAGTTTGAGTAACTTTAGTGGGCTCTGAAGTGCAGAGGCTGTCTCCAGTTGTCTGGTGCCTAGCCCTGGGATGATCAAGACAGGGGTAGTGGCCCAGAGATTGAGAGACCAATACTGAGGTGGCTGGGAGTGTGAACTCTGGATTGGTTGCATATGAAAAGCATGTCCGGCTGGGTGCAGTGGCTCCTGCAGCACTTTGGGAGACTAAAGTGGGCAGATCACCTGAGGTAGGGAGTTCGAGACCAGCCTGACCAACATGGAGAAACCCCATCTCTACTAAAAATACAAATTACCTAGGAGTGGTGGCACATGTCTGTAATCTCAGCTACTTGGGAGGGTGAGGCAGGAGAATCACTTGGACCCGGGAGGCAGAGGTTGCGGTGAGCCAAGGTCACACCATTGCACTCTAGCCTGGGCAACAAGAGCGAAACTCCATCTGAAAAAGAAAAAAAGGCATGTCCCTGGCAAATTGTTTGCTATCTCTAGGCACAGTCTCTTCCCATGTCAGCAAGACTTCACAATGTGAAAACATCATAAATACAGAAAATAAAAAGCCATGATTAATGTAAAAAGCAATACTCTTTAACTATCTTAAACATTTTAATGTGACATTGATAAATACCATATAAATTACCAAATTTCCCAAGTGGAATGAAGGCAAAAAATTAGAACTCAGTCATATTTTAGATGACAGTTATTGAAAAGAAAGTGTGAATAAAACCTTGATAAAAACGTGTTTATAAAGTGATGATAAAAACTCTGCAAACTATAAAATATCTTCTTTTTTGTTGTCTAATGGTGAAAATAGTTCTGATTTGCTGATAAAATGAGCCACTAAAACATAAAACATGACCTGGAATTGGTGTTTGAAATCTTGATAAGCTAGCCATTGTCTTATGGTGGAAACAATACTTATTCTGAGAAATATTGAAATAAATAATTCAAAATAGCAGCAGAGAATTCTAAAATACTTTGGACATACTTTATGATTTTGCTGGTGTTTTTTTCCAATATGTTTTGCTTAGCTAAGTTTTAAAATTGACTTTTATTTCCTGAGTACCCAACAGCTGAGCAGCAGAGGTAAATAAGCAAAGAGCATATTGGGTAAGAGTGGGAAGCTTGTCTGAAACTCGCAAATGCACAGGAATCTTTCATTTCATCTCCATGCCAATTAATAGTTCAACATATGAAGAACTTTGTAACATTGCAAAAAAATTAGAAAATGTAAAATTTTCTGCAGATCCATCAATGTACATATAATTAAAATAAGTAATACGAAGGTATTATTTTAACGGGAATTGTGTTTACATACATAGTCTTACCTTTTCCAATTCTTAGTTTAACTATGTCTTGTAATTAACTTCTGCAATGATTTTATTTTTCATTTTGTGATTATTTTTTATTTCTCAGATTTTCTAAATAGTACACACACGCCACATATTAAGTAGAGATGTAGTCAGAGAAACGCTGTGAACAAATAGTTCTTTGAACTAAACCCAGACATTTGCATCGAATATGATGCTTAAAATTCATTTATTCTATCTCCTAGGCTGTTTAGTGTTGTAGTGTGCATATACAAATTTTCAGTTTTCTTAAGTGTAGCTAGGAAAATTTCGAATTTATAATGCTCCTAATATTTTTACGGGCACAGATACATGCCACTAAGTGTATTACAAAAACTGTTTAAATTTTCATTTCATTTATTTGTTCAAAAGATGTAGACCTTCTGACCACAATTAATTTATGTGCCTTTCTCCATGTTCTTTACAAAAATTACTTATATACCAATCAATTTAATTTATAGAAAGGATAATTAAATTCATTATCATAGACACAATTTATGTCCTGTTCTTAGTTGAGGTACTGGCAACTCAATTAATAGAATCTTTACGTTTGTGAAATGGAAAGTTGGAGAAAATGTTGTCCAGTCTCACCAGGAAGAGAATGATCTAAGAATGGTATTAAGAAGTTAGGATCTTTTAATCATGTATCATGACATTTATGATATTCAAAGTTAGATGTTTGAATGTGATTCCCAGGAAGGTAAGATTTTATCAGATGATCATAAGAATGGCAGCATTGTAGATGCAGTTGACTTAGAAAAAGGTACAGTATTTTAGAAAGACCATTAAAGCTGAATTGTAGAGAATGTCAAGGAAATTACAGGGGCTCATTGCACAACACCTCCAATTATGGCGAATTTTTAAATTGAATTTGTTTCAAATATGAATGTATAATATAGTTAATGCAAATGTTTTATTTGTAATGACAGAGATGCAAATGTCATGTTAGATCATCTCCTGCCGATGCAAAATAGACTCCTGAAGTCTGCTTATAGTGACTTTGTTCATACTGGTTTAACATTGCTGCATCAAATGTAATAGTATTGGGAAAAGTATATTTTAATGTATAAGTTACTTTGACTTGACTGTCCTATTAAAAATAGCAGCAGAGTCAAATATCATTATTATGATTTTCAGATAACCCAATTACATATGAGGAGACTCAGTAGAGGTGTCAAAACCAAAAGCAATTCTGCTATGTCTGATAAACTGTCTGTATAACACTCAAAGTGCTTCATGAATCTTTGATGCTATTTAGGTTGATATGTAAATTATCTAGCCCAGCATGTTCAAAGAGTCACTGTGCAGCAACACCAAAGATCAAAAGCAATGTCAGTTGTTAGTCTATTGAACTTCAAAGACTAATAAAAAAATCATGAAGGAAGTTAAGTGAAAAGTATTTTATATTTAATACAAGAAATTCTTTAAAAATATAAGTTCTACAGTCCTGATTGAACTAAAGACATTCTAGTGGGTTTAAAAGGTGTCTAGCTAGTTTTTACTGCAGCCCCTCATGACTTCTCCATACCTATGAAGATACAGATAAAGAGGAATTCTCACAGTGCAGTTGCAATATGAAACTGACATTTAACCCATTGCCAAAATCTGGGAAGAATTTTCAGTAACTGCCAACAACTATGAAAAGGGATTTTAAAGTGCAGGAAATAGACTCCTAATCTTATGCCGTTTTATTTTATTTTGTCTACTTCAAAGGAGGAGAAAAATGATTTTTTTTTCCTTCAGATCTCCTTGTCACCCTTTCCCACCAGACACCCACAGTTCAGAGAGATCGAACCAACAAAAACCTGAGACAAGACTAAATTTTTATTTTGGTGTCTCTTCCTCAATGCCCCAACCTTGATCCCCCTATTCCACCATTCACCCCTGCCCCCTGGCCCACATACTCAGCATAAAGGAGGTTGAAGGTATATTGGGCAGAAGAAGGGTAGTGGTGTATATATTGGCAGTAGCATGTGATCTCTTGGAAAATGTGGTCAGCACAAGTCAAATGCCCTGGAAGCTATGCCCAGAGTCATGGCATCAGTTCTTCCCGTGACTTGTGTTCCTGACTGCACTGTGAAGACTGTATTAGAGAGCCAGTGAGTGGGAGGCAATAAAAGTCTCACTTCAGAACAGAGGAAGCTCACTAGATTAAAAGGTGCTAGTATGTTGAGAGTGGGGTGAAAAATGTATTTATTTACTTGTCATAACATTGTAGATCATAGAGGAAGATTGTATCAGGACAAGCTGTGTGTTAATTCATTCTCACTCTGCTATGAAGAAATACCTGGGACTGGGTAATTTATAAGAAAAGAGGTTTAATTGACTCACAGTTCCACATGGCTGGGGAGGCCTCAGGAAACTTACAATCATGGCAGAAGGCACCTCTTCACAGGGTGGCAGGAGAGAAAATGAGTGCAGAGCAAATGGGGAAACCCCTTATAAAACCATCAGACATCAACATATAGTTCAAAAGGGCTTTCTTAGCATCACAGGTTCTGAAGCCTGAGTGTCCTGGTTAAATCTGGGTGCTAGAAATTTGCTTCCGGTGGAAAGTCACTTAATCTTTCTGTGCATTAGTTTCTTTATATGTAAAATGGGAGTAACAATAGTATCTGTTTTAAGGAACATAAACCAACTCACTATCACGAGAACAGCATAGGGGAAACCATCCCTATGACTCGATTATCTCCACGTGGTCCCATCCTTGACATGTGGGGATTATTGTAATTCCAGGTGCGATTTGGATGGCGACACAGAGCCAAACCATGCTAAGGTGGGCAAAGTTTCATTTACTCTTTGCTATCACTAAATGTCTACTATGAATAAATGTTGAGAGTCTGGATAGGGGTGACTTACTCAATGTTGAGGAACTGAAAAAAAAAATTCACCATGGACTCTATAAGAAATTACTTGGGAAAGAAAGACCTAGGCTCAAAAAGTAGTCCAAAGAATTAAATTTTAGAAAAATGATTAACATCCCTGATATGATGCCAATGACATTTTTGTCATTGTTGGAAGTCGAGATGAAAGGATAAGATAAAAAGGGAGATTTCTAAAGTAAAACGTAATTATAAAGAGCTAAAAATTCAATATGTGGATTAAAATTCACATTGAGGACAGTAAAAGACAGATTTGACACTGCAGAATATTGAACCGGTAATGTGAACAATGAGTAGTTCTCTCAGAATGTAGAGAAAAAGGCACAATAATAAAAAAAATGTGGAGAAAGATCATAGATATGAGAAGCCCAAAATGGAAAGTCAATCTCAAAATTACACATGCTCTGAGGAACAGACTAGAATGACTGGATCAGAAGTACAAAAGATATAATTGATGAAAAATTTCCTGGGTTTACAATGATGGTTGAAAGAGTTTGCTGTGTTCCAGACAAAAAATAGTACTAAGAAACCTATAGCTAGGGACATCTTGGCAATAAGAAAAAAATACTGTAGAGTGACATTATATTTCAAAAGCATTGAGGTCATAAAAGCAGCTTTTTTGCAACAGAATAGAAGTCATGATGATACCTGCTATATAGGCAGGAAGGTAATAAAACCATCAACTTTACTAATTTTGTATAAAATTTGGAGGGGGAAAGATTGTAACCCAAGGATTTTACATAAAACCAAGGTTTTATATCATGAATAGAGGTAGCAAAAATCAGAAAGTATATCATCCATATATTTTGAAATGTAACATGAAAATGTACATTAGCAAACCAAAAGACAAGTTAAAATTAAGATTTCAAAAATGACAGTGGCATATAAAAAACAGTTTAGACATCTGCCTTTACCTTTTGTGAAATCCAAATTCAGTAATTCCTTGGAATTTGCAACATTCATGAGCATCTAGTTCAAAAGGGCTTTCTTAGCATCACAGGTTCTGAAGCCTGACTGTCTTGGTTAGATCTGGGTGCTGGAAATTTGCTTCTGGTAGAAAGTCACTTAATTTATCTGTGCATTAGTTTCTTTATATGTAAAATGGGAATAACAATAGCATCTGTTTTAAGGAGCAGAAGAGTTAAATAAGTCAAGACACATTGATGTTAGCTGTTCTTATTTCCAGATTTTAAAATGACATCCACATTCTTGTATATTTCTATGTGTGTAAATTAGAGAAATGAATTTACAAAACAACAGATCTTCTTGTTGATTCTGATGGAAAGAGAATATAGTATATTGTTTAAGGAACAGACCAGACACAGCATGAATCCCTTCTCTGTCACTTTGTTATCGTGTGTATTTGGACAAGTTATTGAACATCTCTGAACCTCAACTCTTTTCATCTGTAAAATGGGGGAAAATATTTAATGTACAGATAGAGTGACCAACAGGTCCTACCTTGTCCTGGACATTTCCAGTTTTTACACGGAAATTCCCGTGTTCCAGGAACCCCTCAGTCCCAGACAAACTGGGACCTTCGGTCACTCTCTTAATTGTTAAAATCTCACAAGTGCTTAGCATATCATCTGAAAACGTAATGAATCTTCAAAATCCAACATTTTTCTTAAACTTACAGCACATATCAATTTAGACTAATCACATTACAAGTACTCAATGGCCACATATGCCTAGTGGGTACCATGTTGAACAGCACAGTTCTAGATAGACGCTGGAATAAGTTGAAGGAGAGGAGGATACTGCCACAAAATTGTTCCTTTTTCTTTTGTAAGAAGATGATGATAATTTTTTCTCTCATTTCACACTCACTCAAAGTTTCCAAATTTATAAATTCTTTTGTCAAATAAGATATTGCAGTTAGACGATGGAGAGCTGTTACTTTATCTAGTATTTGCAATTATCTACATTAATAAAAAACTTGTATGTATGTAAAGTTTTATTTAACCACTTTCCAGAGAGAAACGAGGACAAAATGCAGAGTGGTAGGAAAGCCTGTGGCTTATGCCATTTTATTGCTCACTTGTTTTTAAATGGTTCAAACTTAGCCTGTATTCACATTAGCCTGTGCTAGAGAGCTACTTTGAATTTCTGATCACTCTTTTTTTTGTCTGAAAAGAAGTTTTGCCCAATATATTATTAAACACAATATGAAATACAAAACTCTGGTAACTAAAGTATAATGCTTCCAGATTTTTCTATCAGTTGCTGACACCCTAGAAGATTATGAGTAGGTCATAGAGATATTTGTTTTGTCATCTTAATGAAGATCAGTGACTTGTAAAACCTTCCAAGCCATTGCTAAATATTAGACACTCCGCCTTTGGTTTATGAGCTCCACATAAATGATATAGTCAATAATAATATAATTAAATAATGAAGGCATTTGGGTCTTGTCTTCCTCTAGTACTGAATTCTGGTTAGAAAACAAAAAGGAGATAGCCTTTATCTTTTTTTTTCTTTCTTAATATCCTATAGCCTCCAATTTTGCCCACTAAATGAAACCAGGAGAACTAGTTCAAACTAGATTTAGTTTTTCTGGACATGTTCAGTGAAAATCATTGTTATATGATGTTCTAAAAATCTATTCTCTGATTATTTTTGATTGTTTTAAGGAAAACTAAAAGGAGGCAGACCATCTGGTGAAGGGTGGCAAGTTACATCACAAATGCCAACCATAATTGATTATTAGCAGCTGTAAGAAGGCTCTGCTAAGGAGAACTGTGAGGTCTGGTGCAATTCTTGGTGAAAAATCATCTGAAGATATCGGTAAGGGCTGTGGGAAGCAGGGGCACGTATGCACATCCCAATCCCTCATTAACAGTAAGCTTCACAAAAATGAGATAGAAATCATTATTTCAGCAGACTGTCTGGAGCAGTAAGCAGCATGGAGAAAAATGGGGTCAGTCAGATGCTAAGCCTAAAGAAATTTCTGCTGTTGGAATTCTCCAAAAAGATGTAGAATTCTGGCCCATAGGCTCACAGGTGTGAACTTAATGAAGCAGCTTGCTTGAGTGTAATGTAGGTGCCAGTGTATCTGTTTGTGTTGTAACCAGTGGACACTAGAAGAGTGTGGAATGATGATACCAAAGAAGATCAGTGTTAAAAAGTGGAAATCTCTTAAAATATCTGATGCAGTTAGGCTTTGTGTCTCCACACAAATCTCATCTTAAATTGTAATCCCCAGGTGTTGAGGGAGAGGCCTGGTGGGAGGTGCTTTGATTATGGGGGCAGTTTCCCACACGATGTTCTCATGATAGTGAGTGAATTCTCATGAGATCTGATGGTTTTATAAATAGTAGATTTTCCAATGCTTGCACACACACACACACACACACACACACACACACGCACCCTCTCTCTCTCTCGCCTGCCACCATGTAAGATGGACATGCTTGTTTCTCCTTCTGCCTTGATGCTAAGCTTCCTGAGGCTTCTCCAGCCGTGTGGAACTGTGAGTCAATTAAATCTCTTTCCTTTACAAATTACCCAGTCTCAGAAGATTTTATAGCAGGGTGAGAATGAACTAATACAGTGCCATAGTTACATCAAAGACAATATCAAAATATTCTAAAGTCAGTTTTATCAACATTTCAGTGGGAGAAGATTATATTTGGATCTTCTTATAAAATGATAATATTTGAAATGCATAATTATAGACATGTGAAATAGAAGTAATTTTGCTAATTTAACCCCATCATTTAATAAATAGACAAACAGTCCAAGGAAGTTGGGTGAAATTCAAGGTCTGAGAGTTTCATGTGTATCAGAACTGTGTTCAAAGGTAAGGCCTCTGAATTCTAACAGGGATCAGAATCTGAACATCAGAGACCTTCTGGACCCAGTAGAGGCTATTTATTTCATTTTACTTCCTATGGGTAGAACTTTACTAAAATTATTTTGGACAGGTAGCTTTTTATCATCTTTAAAAACCCTATGACTTTCTGTTGCTTCTATTACATAAATGTAAAAGGGAAATAATTGTATTCTTTACCTTTTGCTGTTCTTCCACTTAACTCCTTTTCTGGAATCTCCTTTTTCGGGAGGAAATCCATTAACATCTTTATATATTAGCTTTTTTTTTTTTTTTTTTTGATATACAAAGAATTTCAACAGTCACATTTTTGGTAAGGAAAACTCATCACTAATAAAAGTTTTCTATTTGTCATACATAATTTAGCCCTCTCTTTATTCTATTGAATCTCAAAGTCTAGTGGCTGGATGACTCAGTGGAAAAAATAAACAAACATTAACCATAATTATATGTAAAACGTAAATCAATTTTGGGAGTGCTTTCAAATGTTTTGATTTTAGCCAAGAGGTCATATGCTTTTTCATTCACTAAACATTTTTGAAAACCTACAGTATGAGCTAGGTACAGTTAAGAGTTGAGCATGAAATTCTTACAAAATACTCCTAATGTGGAGGGTACAAATATATAAACACAACTAAAAATGATATATTTTATATAAGTTACATAGACAATGTGCTATTTGAGTACAGATAATATAGTTCAGGAAAAACTCATGGACGAGGTAAGTTTTGAGGTCTGTAGAGAATTCCCAAGGAGGACAAGACATAACAGAGAAGGGGCACAAGGAAAAGCAAGGAGACATGATGCAATGTGCCGTTTTTAAGGAAAATGAATAAACTGCTGTAACCAAAGTGCAGTGTGTAAGGGATAGGGCAGCAAAGAATGGTCCTAGAAAATCCTTAAGACATGGTTAGTCATTAATTTTTTTAAACAAGGAAGTGGTGTAATGAGATCTTTATTTACAAAAATAATATTAGTGGCAACATGCAAGATAGTTTGGAGAAGAGAGAGCTCACAGACAGCAAGGAACTGGAGTTGAAAGATTTAAGGAAGAAGGCATTCATTGTTCAGGATCCCATGACCTCCTTACATTTGCTTCACTTTTCTCCCCCTTTTCCTGCTGGTTTTCTTTACCTATACATCATCCCAATTCCTTAGCAGAGCTTACAATGCAGATCTATCTGCCCCCTGCCTGCCCTTTGAACAGGGACCGGCCTCACTCTTTCCAATCATCCCCAAGCTCCAGCATGCTGTTTTTTCTTCCATTACACCTATATCGAAAACTCCTCTCTGCCTCAGGGAGGCAGGGTCTCCTGTCTGTCCGAACTGTTTATTTCTTCCCCTTTTGCATAGCTAACTAATTATTTATTAAGTTGCGGCTTAGTGTTACTTCCTTGAGGGATTCCTTGTCTATATTTTCTTTCCTGAAAACACTCATGCGTGCGTGCACAAGCATACACTATACCCAGTCTTTTCATGTTCCTTCACAGTCCTCCTTTGCTATGAGCTGATTTAAAAAAATAATAAAGCCTAGTCTAGACTTTTGAAATAGTTACTCATGAAATTGTTTGCTTGTTGCAACTCTCCTTCACCAGGAAAATTTGGATTGTGCATATGTTACTTATTGCTTTATGTGCTCAGTAAATACTTCTGAATAAATGAACATAGCTACCGGTGTAATAGCTACACAGCATTATTGCCCAGCACTAACTAGCTGCAGTTGTTAATCTGTGAGATGGAAAAGGGAGAGAGGAAGAGAGAAGAGAAAGGTTTTGATTGGTTTGGTCACCTTTTGGTCATCATTTTTTTTTTTTTTTTTTTGAGGCTAAAGGTGTCAGGGATATTGGGTGTGATGCTCATTCAGCAAGAACTGTGGACATTGGCAGATTTAGTGACACTGGATATGGACATGACAGATTCCAAAGTACACTTAACATGTTAATAACCAGATAAGCAGATATAAGAAATTCATAGATAGATGTGCATCCCCATTCAGAATGAGAAGCAAACCATAACAATGCAGAATGATTGACCAGGCACAAATATAGGCCCTAAATCATTTGGAGTATACTCATTGAGTCCTTGTGAGTCAACAGTATGATGCCATCATTTGAAATTTCAGTGACCAGAGTATGTTAATAAGATATTATGTAACTATTTCTAATAGTCATCATTCACCATAATGTATTCTTCTAGGCTTCTTTATCTTCATATAGTGGAAGAGATAATGATTGACATAACACTGAATAACAGAAATTACTACTGATAAAAGTAAATGTAACAGAATAACCCAAAGAGAAGAATATTGAGGAAAGATGTAATCCCTCTGTGGTTTAAATATAGTATACATGGAATAGCAATCCAAAAGTTTTTATTGCTACTATGAAACAAGAGGAAGTAGAATATATTGTTACAGTTATCAAGAAGATCATAAGCATACAGGTAAGGACGTTTGTTGTGTGTTCACCAATATTGCCCCAATGGCTGACACAGGGCTTGGCAATAGGGACCGTCCAATTAAGTTGAATAAGTGAATGAAAGTGTTGGTTATTTAGTGCCCATATGCATGTACTTCTGTAGAAATAATATCAAACAAAATAGATGATATTTGAGTGTTTATAATGTAAGTCATGTAAAGTACTCTTCTAACATATTCGTATGTAAAACTCATTGAATATAAGCTGGGTGTGGTGACTCACACCTGTAATCCCAGCACTTTGGGGGGCTGAGGTGGGAGGATCACCTGAGGTCAGGAGTTTGAGACCAGCCTAGTTAACATGGAGAAACCCTGTCTCTACTTAAAAAAAAAAAAAAATTAGCCAGGCATGGTGGTGTGTGCCTGTAATCTCAGCTACTCAGGAGTCTGAGGCAGGATAATCGCTTGAATCCAGGAAGCAGAGATTGCAGTGAGCCGAGATCATACCACACTCCAGCTGGGATGACAGAGTGAGACTCTGTCTCAAAACAAAACAAAACAAAAACCTAATTGAACATTTACAACAGCCTATTTGAAATGTGAATTTTTTTATTATGCAAGTATAGTGAAGTAAATAGACCAGGAGATGACTGCCACTGACAAGTTAGTGTGTTACTCCCAGTTCCAAGAGGAGGGGACATGCTAGGTAAGCTATTCAGGGCTGCAGGGGAAAGCACCAAGGTCAGTCAGGAGGAAGAAGGTACAAAAGGAACAGCTTTTATTGTGGTCTTCGTGGGAAGACGTGGGCAAAGTGGGGTAAACCAGATGAGCATGTTTACGATTGGATAGTTTGAATAATTTCCGTGGGCTCTGCCTATAGTGGTGGTCCCTAGTTGTTTGGTACCTGGCCCTGGGTCACTTAGGGCAAGGGAAGAGTGTCCAGGACTGCAGAAGCTGATAAAAGAAAGTGGTTGGGGGCATGGACTCAGATTAGTTGGTTTGCATGTCAAGGATGTACTAACAGGCAAGTTGTTTGCCATACCTAGGAATTAGCCAAGTCTGAGAGAGGCAGTCCCTCCTTGGGTACACAAGGCTGAGGATATTTAAGCATCACCAAGTACAGAAAAATTTAAACATATGATTAATACCCATCTTCATGAGGTAGGAATTATGATTATTCAAACTTTCAAATGAGCATAGAGTCAGAGAAAGGGTAAGTAACTTTCTCAAAATAACAGAAGTAGTAAGTGGTCAAGCCGGGATTTAAACCAGATAATATGGTTTCAAGACTCAGTTCTTAACTGTCATATTATACTTTTCATATACATAGTAAGAGACTACCAAATAAAACAAAAATCTTAGATAACTTTTAAAAAACCCTAGATAATTCAAATACACATAGAATGAAACAACCAAGAACAGAATTAATAAAGCCATGAATATAAATGTATTTAGTTTAGTGATTAAAATCTTGTTGAGAGGTGAATGGGTTATTAGATGAGATAACTTTTTTTATTTTATAAAGAAGACTTCATAGGTTATATGTTGTTTTGGGATGAGAAGAAAGATACCTTCTAGACAATAAAGACTACTTATATTTACATCGTCTAAATACATACTACATGGCAGTGCATAATAGCTTTATAACATGGATTTTCCATGTTAGACTGTGGGCATGTATGGCAGAGACCATTTTATTTCCTTAGTATCTTCAATGCCTGTCATATAATAGGCATTCTAGCAAAATGTATGAAATATTGAAACCCTGGTGGTAGATACGCTATATGGATAGATAGATAACATAATCATTGATAGACAGACAGATAGATATGATGTGCTGAGTTTTTGAAGACAGTGGCCTGGCCTGGATTGCTCTGAACTCAGTGTTCTAAATGCACATTTTTTCCTTATATAATAGCTCAGAAAGAATCAGAAGTGAAACAGGCACTTAGAGAGGCTGAGACTGGCTCCTTATTGCACTTCGGTTATTCAGCAACTCAAGATCAACATACTCCTCAGATCATTGTTCCCACGGTCTTTATTCATTAGTTATTCAACTGGGAGCTAACAGAGTGGGCCACCTGTGCTGAGGCCAAGCTCAATGAACTTGGAAAGATGATGACGGGAGACAGTTAAGTATTTAAAGGCAATAAAAAGAGTTAAGGATTAGTATTGTAATAAAACGCTATCAAACTTTTTAAAAATCGAATCAGCACATTTCTGTGCAGTGTTGGTACTCATTTTACATCCCTTGATCTGTAGGATGAGATTTGTTTCTCATGGGAGAACACTTCACCAAGCTTGCTAGAGTTAATTGCATTTAGCTATTATAGGTTGTAAAATGAATACATATTGAATATTAGACTGTTCATACGGCAGTCTTTTGCAGAAACTGAAAAGCAGAAGGGCTATTCCCACAAGTTTGTTTAAATTTTAATTGCATTTTGAAGAAACCCAAAAACTTGTAGCCAAGATTTGAAGATATTAGAATCTAGGTCATTACACTAGTGCACAAATTTTATCTCTAGGACTATACAACAGTGGCTTACAAAAAATGATTTAAATGACTTTTTAAATTGTTTGGCATGTTAGTAAAAATATTTCAGAGAATTACTATGCTAGGTAAGAAGATGGATTAGTCTTATTCATCACATTCTGTGGATTATTTCTTTTTGGTGCCTACTTGTGTGCAGATGGTTTAAAAAGCGTGGTTCATTAATAATTGCTAGAGCTATTAATTGAGAATGTAGACTTTGGACTCATTTCCTTCCTATTACCCTGTGGAAGGCTAAAGTTTCCAGCTTCTGGCTTTATATTAAGTCAACCCAATTTGATTGACTACCATTTAAAAAAAATAGGAACATATAGAGAGTAAAAAGGGAACAAAATCAAAGTTTCTTTTTCTCTGATCTATATTAAATCAAATTGGACATAGCCTATTTTTAAATTACTTGTTTTTAATACTTTTTCCTTTTTCTTATGTAGTCTCATGTGAGTGTCACAGCAAAAACAGAGGGTGTGAATTTTTCAGAGTTCCCTATTTACTGGTCAACATTTTTAGTATGTAGCTAAAAATAACAATTTTGCAATATTATTTATTACTTGTTTGCATTATTTGAATTTTGTATTTCTTTTCTAAGAGAATTTCAGTAAACATCAGGGCACAATATATTGGTAAATACATTTTTTTAAAGGATTTTCCAAAACCTTTCTATTGTATGAGAGTAATTTAATACAAAAAAAATTTTTTCATAATAGATTTCTTCTATTTTATTTTATTTTTTTATTTCAGTAGGTTTTTGGGGAACAGGTGGTGTTTAGTTATAAGTTTTTTAGTGGTGATTTCTGAGATTTTGGTGCACCCATCATTCTTGCAGCGTACACTGTATCAAATGTGTAGTCTTTTATACTTCACGGCATACCACCCTTCCCCCGAGTCCCCAGAGTCCATTGCACCATTTTCATGCCTTTACATCCTCATAGCTTAGCTCCCACTTAAGTGAGAACATATGATGTTTGATTTTCCATTCCTGAGTTACTTCACTTAGAATAATGGTCTCCAATTACATCCAGGTTGCTGCGAATGCCATTATTTTCTTTCTTTTAGTGGATGAGTAATATTCCATGGGTATATGTATATCACATTTTCTTTATCCACTCATTGACTGATGGGCATTTGGGCTGGTTCCATGTTTTTGCAATTTTGAATTGTGCTGCTATAAACTTATATGTGCAAGGGTCCTTTTCATATAATGACTTCTTTTTCTCTGGTAGATACCTAATAGTGGGATTACTGCATCAAAAGACAGTTCTACTTTTAATTCTTTAAGGCATCTGCATCTTCATACTGTTTACCATAGTGGTTGTACTAGTTTACATTCCCACCAACATTGTAAAAATGTACTTTTTTCACCACATCCATGCCAACATCTATTTTTTTTTTTATTATGGCCATTCTTTCATGAGTAATGTGGTATCTTATTGTGGTTTTGATTTGCGTTTTCCTGATTGTTAGTGACATTGAGCATTTTTATACATTTCTTGGCCATTTGTATATCTTCTTTTGAGTATTGTCTTATTCATGTCCTTAGCCCACTTTTTAATGGGATTATTTGTTTTCTTGCTGATTTGAGTTCCTTATAGATTCTGGATATCTGTCGTTTGTCGAATGCATAGCTTGTGATTATTTTCTCCCACTCTGTGGGTTGTCTGTTTACTCTGCTGCTAAGTTGTTTTGCTGTGCAGAAGATTTTTATTTAATTAGTTCTTATCTATTTATCTTTGTTTCTGTTGCATTTACTTTTGGGTTCTTGGTCATGAAGTTTTTGCCTAAGGCAATGTCTAGAATGATTTTTCTGATGTTATCTTCTAGAATTTTTGTGATTTCAGACCTTAGATTTTTTTGATTTATCTTGAGTTGATTTTTGTTTAAGCTGATAGATGAGGATGCAGTTTCATTCTTCCACATGTGGTTTGCCAAGTATCCCAGCACCTTTTGTTGAATAGGGTGTCCTTTCTCTACTTTATGTTTTTGTTTGCTTTGTTGAAGATCAGTTGGCTCTAAGTATTTGGCTTTATTTCTGGGTTCTCTATTCTGTACCATTGGTCTATGTGCCTGTTTTTATAACAGTACCATGCTGTTTTGGTGAGTATAGCCTTATAGTAGTTTGAAGTTGGGTAATGTGATGCCTCCAGGTTTGTTCTTTTTGCTTAGTTTTGCTTTGGCCATGTGGGCTCTCCTTGGTTCCGTATGAATTTTCTGGTTGCTTTTTCTAGTTCTGTGAAGAATGATGACTGTATTTTTATGGGAATCGCATCAAATCTGTAGATTGCTTTTGGCATTATGGTCACTTTCACAATATGAATTCTACTCATCTATGAGCATGGGATGTGTTTCCATTTGTTTGTGTTAGTCATCTATGATTTCTTTCAGCAGTGCTTTGTAGTTTTCCTTGTATAGGTCTTTCATGTTCATGGTTAGGCATATTCTTATGATTTTTTTTTTTTTTGCAGCTATTGTAAAAGGGTTTGAGTTCTTGATTTGATTCTCAGCTTGGTGTATAGCAGTGCTACTGATTTGCTTACATTGATTTTTTTTTTTTTTACCCTAAAACTTTAATGAAATAATTTATCAGTTCTAGGAGCTTTTTTGGATGAGTGTTTAGGGTTTTTCTAGGTATATCATCATATCATTGGTAAACAAGAACCATTTGATTTCTTCTTTACCGATTTGGGTGCCCTTTTTTATTTCTCTTGTCTGATTGCTCTGGCTAGGACTTCCAGTACTGTGTTGGATAGAAGTGGTGAAAGAGGGTATCTTTAGCTTGTTCCAGATCTGAGAGGGAATGCTTTCAACTTTTCCCCATTCAGTATAATGTTGGGTGTGGGTTTGTCATAGATGGCTTTCATTGCCTTAAGGTATGTCCTTTCTATGCTGATTTTGCAGAGGGTTTTAATCATAAAAAGATGCTGGATTTTGTCAAAGGCTTTTTCTGCACCCACTGAGATGATCATGTGATTTTTGTTGTTGTTTTGTGGCATATCACATTTATTGACTTGGGGTATGTTAAACCATCCCTGCATTGCTGATATGAAACCCACTTGATCATGGCAGATTATCTTTTTGATATGCTATTGGATTCAGTTAGTTAGTATTTTGTTAAGAATTTTTGTAATTATGTTCATCAGCATTACTGGTCTTTAGTTTTCTTATTTTGTTATGTCCTTTCCTGGTTTTGGTATTAGGGTGATACTGACTTCATAGGATGATTGAGGGAAGATTCCCTTTTTCTCTATCTTTTGGAATAGTTTCAAAAGAATTGGTACCAATTATTCTTTGAATGTCTGATAAAATTCAGCTGTGAATCCATCTGGTCCTGGATATTTTTTTGTTGTTGGCAAATTTTAAATTACCATTTCAATCTTGCAGCTTGTTATTGGTCTGTTCAGAGTCTCTATTTCTTTTTTATTTAATCTAGGAGGGTTGTATATTTCCAGAAATCTATCTATCTCCTCTAGGTTTTCTAGTTTATGAGCATAAAGGTGTCCATAGTAGCCTTGAATCATCATTTGTATTTCTGTGGTATTGGTTGTAATATCTCCTGTTTTGTTCTTAATCAAGTTTATTTGGATATTCTCTCTTCTTTTCTTGTTTAATCTCACTTATGATCTACTAATTTTGTTTATCTTTTCAAAGAACCAGATTTTTCTTTCATTTACCTTTTGTATTTTTTTGTTTCAATTTAATTTAATTCTGCTCTGATCTTTGTTATTTCTTTTCTTCTGCTGAGTTTGGGTTTGGTTTGTTCTTGTTCTTCTCCTTCCTTGGAGTGTGGCCTTACATTGTCTCTTTGTGCTCTTTCAGATCTTTTGATGTAGGCATTTAATGCTATGAACTTTCCTCTTAACACACTTTTGCTGTGTTCAGAGGTTTTGATAGGTTGTGTCACTGTTATCTTTCAGTTCAAATAATTTTTTTAAATTTCCATATTAATTTCATTGTTGACTCAGCAATCATTCAGGTACAGGTTATTTAATTTCCATATATTTTCATGGTTTTGAGGTTTCCTTTTGGAGTTGATTTCCAGTTTTATTCCACTGTGGTCTGAGAGAGTATTTGATAAAATTTTGATTTTCTTAAATGTATTGAGATTATTTTGTGGCTTATCTTATGGTCTAGCTTGGAGAATGTTCCGTGTGCTGATGAATAGAATGTATATTCTGCAGTTGTTGGGTAGAATGTGCTGTAAATATTTGCAAAGTCCTTTTGTTCTAGGGTATAGTTTAAATCCATTGCTGTTGTTGCTTTTTGCCTTCTATCTTGATGACTTATACAGTGCTGTCAGTGGAGTATTGAAGTCCCCCACTTTTTCTGTGTTGCTGTCTATCTCATTTCTTAGGTCTAGTAGTAATTGTTTTATAAATTTGGAAGTTCCACTGTTAGGTGCCTATATATTTAGGATTGTGATATTTTCCTATTGGACTGGCCCTTTTATCATTACAGAATGTTGTTCTTTGTCTTTTTTAGCTGTTGTTTCTTTAAAGTCTGTTTTGAATGATATAAGAATAGCTACTCCTGCTTACTTTTGGTGTCCATTTGCATGGAATATCTTTTTCTGCTCTTTTACCATAAGTTTATGTGAGTCCCTATGTGTTAGGTGAGTCTATTGAAGACAGCAGGTATTTGGTTACTGAATTCTTATCCATTCTGCCGTTCTGTACCTTTTAAGTGCAGCATTTAAGCAATTTACATTCAATGACAGTATTGAGATGTGAGGTACTATTTTATACATTGTGCTAGTCATTGCCTGAATACTTTGTTGTTTTTTTCATCTTGTTATACTGTGAGGTTTATGCTTTAAGGAGATTCTATTTTGGTGTATTTTGGGGTTTAGTTTCAAAATTTAGAGCTCCTTTTAGCATTTCTTTTTTTTAGCATTTTTTATAGTGCTGGCTTGGTAGTGGTAAATTCTCTCAACATTGGTTTGTCTGAAAAATACTGTATTTTTTCTTCATTTACAAAGCTTAGTTTCACTGTATACAAAATTCTTGGCTGATAATTGTTTTGTTTAAGGAGGCAAAAAATAGGACCCCAAACCCTCCTAGCTTGTGGGTTTCTGCTGGGAAATCTGCTGTTAATTTGATAGGTTTTCCTTTGTAGGTTACCTTATGCTTTTGCCTCACAGCTCTTTAGGTTCTCTCCTTTTTCTTGACTTTAGATAACCTAATGACTGTGTGCCTAGGTGATGATCCTTTTGTGATGAATTTCCCAGGTGTTCTTTGAGTTTCTTGTATTTGGAGTCTAGATCTCTACCAAGACCAGGAAAGTTTTCACTGATTATTCTTTCAAATATGTTTTCCAAACTTTTAGATTCCTCTTGTTTTTGGGAATACCAATTATTCATAGTTTCAGTCATTTAATATAACGCCAAACTTCTTGGAAGCTTTGTTCATTTTTTTAAAAAATTCTTTCTGCTTTGTCTTTGTCAGACTGGGTAATTCAGAAGCCTTGTTTTTGAGCTCTGAAGATATTTCTTCTACTTGTTCTATTCTGTTATTAAAACTTTCCAGTGTATTTTGCATTTCACTAAATGTGTCCTTCATTTCCAGAAGTTGTGATTGTTTTTTATTTATGCTATCTCTTTCTATTGAGATTTTCCATCTTTATCCTGTATCATTTTTAAAATTTATTTAAGTTTGAATATGCCTTTCTCTGGTACCTCCTTGCGTAGCTTAATAATTGACCTTCTGAATTCTTTTTCTGGCAAATTAGAGGTTTCTCCTTGGTTTGGATCCATTGCTAATGAGCTAGTTTGATCTTTTGGAAGCATTAAAGAACCCTGTTTTGTCATATTACCAGAATTGTTTTACTGGTTCCTTCTTATTAGGACAAACTATATCAAAGGAAAGATTTGGGGCTCAAGGGCTGCTATTCAGATTCTTTTGTCCCATGCAGTGATCCCTTGATGTAATAATGCTCTCTTCCTTCTCCTAGGGATGAGGCTTCCTAAGAGCTGAACTGCAATGATTGTTATTTATCTTCTGGGTCTAGTCAACGAGCAGAGCTATCAGGCTCTTGGCTGGTACTGGGAAGTGTCTGCAAAGAATCTTGTGATGTGCTCTGTCTTCAGGTCTCTCAAGTATGGATACCAGCATCTGCTGCCATGGAGTTAGCAGAGGAGGCAAGTGGTTTCTATGTGGGACCTTGGTTGTAGTTTTGTTTAGTGCACTTGTTTTCTGAAATGCTGGTTGTGCTGGCAGTAAAGTCGTCAAGTGGACAGACTCTGAACCTCTGGTTAGCCAGTATGTTACAGGTGGTGAAGTTAGCTGTTGTTTTCTCTTTTTTTGGGACAGGGTTCTTCTGTTATGAGTTGCTGTAATGGTTTGAACCTCCTCCAGGAGGTGGCGTTTTCAAAAGAGCACCACTTACAGTGGTATAGGGAGGACACAACCTTGTCCTAGGTTTGCTTGGATAAGTATTTGGGTTTCTCAGGTGGTGGGTGGGGCCATAGAGCTCTCAAGAGATTATGTCTTTGTTTTTGGCTAACAGGGTGGGTAGAGAAAGACCATGAGGTGGGAAGCATGTCTCAGCTCAGACTCTCCTTGGGCAGGGCTTGCTGTGGCAGTTGTAGGAGATGGGAGTGTGGTTTTCAGGCCAATGAAGTCTTGTTCCCAGGGGGATTGTGGCTACCTCTGCTGAATCATACAGCTCACCAGGGAAGTGGGAAAAAAACGGCAATGGCAAGCCTCAGCCACCTCTCATACAGCCAGAAAAGCCAATTTTACTCCTTCATACTCCCCCAACAGCACCAGGTTTATATGCAGGCAGCCAGTGAGCAGGGCTGAGAACATGCTCCAGGTTACAAGCCTCCCCACTGAGGAAACAAACAGGGATTTCAGGCTTCACCCCTCAGACTGCAGTGTATTCCTGCTTGTATCTGCATTTGCCTTTCACCCCCTTGCTCCCCACCCAGATTCTGTCCAAGTAAATTTGTGTTCACATAAACTTATTACAAAGTTCAGCTGGAAGTTTCCTTCTTCTTGGGGTCTTTTCCCAATTCCATTGGCAGTCCTCCCCAAGGACTCCTGTGAGGTAAAGTCAGAAATGGCTTCCCTGGCCTTTCTTGAAGGTGGGGAGTGACTAAGGGGTTCTTCCCACTGCTTATTCTACTTGTATATTTCACTCAGCTATCTAAATTTATATATTTATGTTTCAGCTCTATGTAAGGTTAGATCCTTCTCTTGTTATCTAGATTTTTGGGTTCCCCAATGAGGATGTATGTTGAGAGGCTGACTTCTTCTCTCACACTTCTCTCCCAATTATCTGGGAACACATAATTTAAAATTAACCAGCCAACATCATCAATAAATTAAGATGTATCTATTACTTGAAACTACAGAATAGTCATACTGCAGATGCCATATTATGTCTACTGCAACATGGACTTGTCATACCCTGTCGATTCAAATTAGCAGCACCTGTGTAGTTCCTGTTTTCTGCCAATATCCTTTCTGAGAGGGCTTTGGACTGCATGTTGAAGGTGAAGGAGAGGTAATGCTATAGTGGATACACACACTGCAGAGTAAGAGTGGAGGAATTAGGTCTGGAGATAGATAAAGGGAAAAAATAATTTGTCTGGAATGAAGGAGAACAATTCAATATTTTTAAAACAGCTAAAATGTGAGGAATAGTGAATGCTTTTAACAGATAAGTTTTTGGCCATTTTTAGAAGCAAGTTATGTGATATTGAGTATTCTTAAACTACCATGTTATTTTTGTTTTTCGGTCTGATGTTTATAGAGCATAAAAACTTTCTGAAATGTAACCAAATACACTTCCATTAAATCCATTTTTATTTTAGCTTTGACTAAATATTGTCCATACCTTCCTACAGCACTCCTTCTCACCTATTCACCAGCAAATCAAAAGTTATTAATTGTGTAGTTTCAGAAAAATTTTAATTTTGAAAACTGCCAATTTTATTTACATTAAAAGTTATTGTTATTATTTTCTGAGACAGAGTCCAATTCTGTCTCTCAGGCTGGAGTGCAGTGGTTCAATCATAGCTCATGGTCGCCTTGAACTCTTAGGCTCAAGCGATCCTCCTGCCTTAGTTTCCTGAGTCACTGGGACTTCAAGCACTTACCACCATGCCCAGTTAATTAAAAAAAATTGTAGAGATGGAGGCTCACTATGTTGCCCAGGCTGTTCTTGAATTCCTGGCCTCAAGCAATTCTCCATCCTTGACCTCCTAAAGTGCAAATTTCCCTAAATTAATGTCAGACACCAAGCCACAGATCCAGGAAACTCAGAAAACACTGAGCAGGATAAATGCCAAAACAGTTATGCATAGGCATATCATATTCAAACTAGAAAAACATTCAAGGGTAAATTAAAAATCTTGATAGAAGCCAGAAGAAAAGAATATCTTACCTAAAGAAGACCAAAGATAAAGATTACATCGAACATCTCCTCAGAAACCATGCAAGCAAGAAGACAGTGGAGTGAAATAAATTCAAAGGTTAAAAGAAAAAAAAAAACACTTAGATTTCTGTACCCCATAAAATTTTCCTTCAAAAGTGAAGAGAAAATAGTAGACAAACAAAAACTGAGAAAATGTGTTACCAGTAGACTTGCCTTGTAAGAAATGTTAAAAGACATTTTTTAGAAAGAAGGAAAATAATGTAGGTCAGATACTTAGTTTTATATAAAGAAAGAAAGAACATCAAAGGAGACAAAAATGAAGGTAAAGTAAAGACTTCTATTTTTCTTATTTGTAATTGACCTTACAGATAACCGTTTGTTCAAAATAATAATGACAATTAACTCAACTATGTATGCTTATATCCAACTATCTATCTAGATATATTTATGTATACTTAAATATGAGTGAAATGAAGGTCAATAATGATACAATGGATGGAAGAAAGGAATTGAGATTATTCCGTTACTATAAGATACTTGCACCACCTGTAAAGCTGTATAGTGGCATTTGAAAGTAGACATGGATTAGTTGTAAATGTATAATGCAAACTCCAAGGCAACCACTAAAAAAAAAGTAAAAAATAAAGTATAATTGGTATGCTAAGAAAGGAGAGAAAATGGAATCATATAAAAGGCTCAATTAAAACTGCAAAGAGGCAGAAAAAGTATGAAAGACAAAAAGAGAATGGAGAACAGAGGCAACAAATAGAAAATGGTGACAGATATGATAGATATTAACTCAACTATATAAACTTTTTCTTTAAATGTCCATTTTCTAACCATAACAATCAAAATTCATAAATTGTCAGAGTGAATAAAAAAATAGGCTCCAGTTCTAAATTGTCTACAAGGAACCCACACTACATATAAAGACATATATATATATATATATACACATTAAAGGTAAAGAAATACAAAACCTATAACATGCTAACATTAATCAAAGGAAAGCAGTAATACTTATATTAATTTCAGACAGAATAGACTTCAGAGCAAGTAACTTTATTGGGTACAAGTAGGTATTGCATAATGATAAAGGATCAATTCCCCATGAATACATAACAGTTCTTGACTTGCGTATGCCTAAAAACGGAGCATCAAAACAAGTGAGGCAAAAACAGATAGAACTGCAAGAAGAACTAAATGAAACCACTGTGTAGATGAAGGCTTCAACGCCTCTCTATCAGAAATGAACAGATTCAACAGACAGCAAATCAGTAAGAATGTAGTTGAACTCAACAACACTATTAATCAACTGGATATAACTGACATCTATAGTCTACTTCATCTAACAATAGCAGAATGCATATTCTTCTCAAGCTCACATGGAATATTCACCAACATAAGCCACATTTCTGGGCCATAAGACCTGCTTTAATAAATTTAAAA
Organism: Aotus nancymaae; assembly: GCF_030222135.1. NCBI lineage: Eukaryota > Metazoa > Chordata > Mammalia > Primates > Aotidae > Aotus > Aotus nancymaae. The sequence goes on along the minus strand of NW_026988442.1, from coordinate 47,412,524 downwards.
GAATAGAAATCATACAATGTTTGCTTTCAGAACACAGTAGAATTAAACTAGAAATCAATAACAAAAAGATAACTGGAAAAATCCCAAAATACTTACAGATTAAGCAAAACATCTCTAAGTAACATGTGGATCAAAGGAGAAATTTCATGAGAAATTAAAAAAACATTTTTAACTAAATAAAAATAAAAGCACAACAATATTTTGGGGATACAGCAGAGAAAGTAGTGCTTAGAGGAAATTTTTAAGCATTCAATGCATATATTGAAAAATAAGAAACATTTAAAATTAAAAATCTTAGTTTATACTTTAGGAAACTAGAAACAGAAGAGCAAATTAAATCCAAAATAAGTAGATGAGAAAAGATAATAAAAAATAAAGCAGAGATCAATGACATTTGAAACAGGAAATCAATAGAGAAAATCAACAAAACCAAATGCTTGTTTTCTTGAACTTGAAGAACAAAGGCAACAAATAGAAAATGGTAACAAACAGGGTAGATTAATTCAACTATATCAATTATTATTTAAATATCCATTTTTCTAAATATAACAATCAAAAGCCATAAATTGCCAGAGTAGATAAAAAAATAGCCTTCAGCTCTATGTTGTCTACAAGAAACTCACATTATATATAAAGAAGTATATTCATTAAAGGTAAAGAAATAGAAAACCTATAACATGCTAACATGAATCAAAGGAAAGCAGTAATGCCTATATTAACTTCAGACAGAATACACTTCAGAGCAAGTAACTTTATTGGATAGCATTCAATAAAACTAATATGCCTCCAGCCAGGATAAGAAAAAAGAGAGGGAGAGAACACAAATTGCTAATATTGGAAATAAAAGAGGGGACATCACCACAAATTCCATGGATAGTAAAAGGACAATAAAGGAACATGATGAACAATGATATGCCCACAAAAATAATAACCTAGATGAAATGGACCAGTTCCTTGAAAAGCACAATCCATTAAAACTCAAATAAGAAGACATAGACACTCTAAATAGATTTATACCTATTAAATAAATTGAACCAATAGTTAATAACCTTTCAAAATAGAAAGAACCAGGTCCAGATGGGTTCACTCATGAATTCTACCATTTAAGAAACATATTACACCAAATTTCTACAATATATCCTAGAAGATAGAAGCAGAAAGAAAGACTTTCTAACTTATTCCAAGAGACCAGGATTATTGTAATACTAAAACAAGATAAAAACATTACAGAAAACAAACAAACACTATAGACCAGTATCTGTCATGAACATAAGTGCAAAAGTCCTCAGTAAGATGTTAGCATATTGAATTCAACAATCTAGAAAAACATATACACCACAATCAAGTGTGATTTATCCCAGACATGCAAGGCTAGTTGAACATTTAAAAATCAATTAATGTAACTTATCATATCAGGCAAAAGAAGAAAAATCACACAATCATAGCAATCGATGCAGAAAAACATTTGACAAAATTTAATACCCATTCATGTTACTCTTAGTAGACCAGAAAAAGGGAGAAACTTTCTAAACTTTATAAATAACATCTTAAAAAAACAACAATAACAAATAAACCATACAGCTAACACAATACTTAATGGTGAGAAGCTCAAAGCTTTCCCCCCAAGATCAAGAACAAGGCAAAAATTATCTCACCACTGATTTGCAACATTGTACTGGATATTCTGGCTAATGCAATAAGGCAAGGAGAGAAGAAAATAAAAGATAAACAGATTGGGAAAGAAGAAATAAAACTGTCCTTGTTTGCAGATGACATAACTGCCTATGTAGAAGATCTGAAAGAATCAACAAAAAAATTATCCTTCAATTAAGTAACTATGGTAAGGTTGAAGGATAAAAGGTAAATACACAAAAGCCAATTAGTTTCCTTTACACCAGCAATGAACAAGTGAATTTTGAAATTTAAAATGTTTTACCTTACAGTAACACCCCCCAAAAATTAAATACATAGGTATAAATCTAACAATATATGTACAAAATCTGTATGAGTTAACCTCTGATGAAGGATATCAAGAAAGAACTAAATAATTGGATAGATATTCCATGGTTATGGACAGGAAGACTCAACAGTGTCAAGATTTCAGTTCTTCCCAACTTGATCTACATATTCAAAACACTCTCAATCAAAATCCCAGTAAGTTATTTTGTGGATATAGACAAACTAATTCTGAAGTTTATATGGATAGGCAAAATACCCAGAATAGCTAACAGAATACTGAAGTCGAAGAACAAAATCAGAGGGTTGCCACTCTCTGACTTCAAGACTTACTCTAAAGCAGAGATGTTCAATCTTTTGGCTTCCTTGGACCACGTTGGAAGAAGAATTGTCTTGGGCCACACATAAAATACACTAATACTAACGATAGCTGATAAGCTTTAAAAAATTGCAGAAAGATCTTATAATGTTTTAAGAATGTTTATGAATTTGTGTTGGGCTTCAATCAAAGCCATCCTAGGCTGCATGAGGCCTGTAGGCCATGGGTTGGACAAGCTTGCTTTAAAGCTGTAGTAATTAAGAAAGCATGGTATTAGCAAAATAATAGACAAATAGGTCAATGGAACAGAAAAAGAGAGCCCAGAAATAGCCCCACGTGAATATAGTCAACTGATCTTTGACAAAAGGATGAAAGAAATGCAGTGCAGATGGCCAAATAGGAAGAGCTCTGGAGTGCAGTTCCCAGGGAGAACAATGCAAAGGGTGAGTGAGTGCCGCATTTCCAAATGAGTGTTTACTGCTCACAGATCAGGAGATTCCCGGGCTGAAAAGCACCACAAGTTTCCAGCATGGCTGTTTCAGCCAGCACAGCAGGTGTCCACACAAAAACTCACACAAATCTGGGCAGCCATTTCAACTGGCACCTGGAATGCCTGAGAGACAGCACTGCCCATTCAACTGAAGAAAAGGGGGCTGAAACAGGGAGCCAGGACCCGAGACAGTTCAGCTCTGTGAGGGGAAGGGCATCCGCCATTACTGAGGCAGTCCACCATTACTGAGGCAATCCTCCATTAGAGGCAGTCTGCCATAACTGAGGCAGTCTGCCATTACTGAGGCAGACTGCCATTACTGAGGCAGTTCTAACTATACATCTGTAAACAAAACTTCAAGGAAGTTCACACAGCAGCTGGCTAGAGCCCATGGCAGCTCAGCAATGCCTCTGCTGGCAGACTGTGACTAGGCTACCTCCTTGCTGGGCAGATCATCTCTGAAAAAAGGCAGCAGCACATCAGGAGCTTATAAATAAATCCCCACCTTCCCAGGACAGAGCACCTGGGAAAAAAGGCGGTTATGAGTTTCACTTCAGCAGACTTAAACATACCTGCCCAGCAGCTCTGAATGGAACAACGGAGCTCCCAGCACAGCACTTGAGCTCCTATAAGGGACAGACTGTCTCCTCAAGCAGCTCCCCAACCCCCATACATCCAAAGAGACACCTCATAAAGGAGACCTCAGGCTGACATCTGGTGGGTATCATTCTGGGACAAAGATAACAGAAGAAGAAACTGGCAGCAACCCTTACTGTTCTGCAGCCACCGCAGGTGATCCCCAGGCAAGCAGGGTCTGGAGACCTACAGCAGTCCTACAGCAGAGGCGCCTGACTGTTAGAGAAAACAGAAAGGAATAACTTCAATATCAACAAAAAGGACATCGACTCGGAGACCCCATCTGAAAATCACCAACTACAAAGACCACAGTTAGATGAATCCACAAAGATGGGAAGAAACCAGTGCAAAAAGGATGAAAACACCCAAAACCAGAATGCCTCTCCTTCTCCAAGGGATCACAACTTCTCACCAGCAAGGGAACAAAGCTGGATGGAGAATGAGTCTGATGAATTGACAGAAACAGACTTCAGAAGGTGGGTAATAACAAACTTCTCTGAGCTAAAAGAATGTGTTTTAACCCAGTTCAAAGAAATTAAGAACCTTGAAAAAAGGTTTGACAAAATGCTAATGAGAATAAACAGCTTAGAGAAGAATATAAATGACTTGATGGAGCTGAAAAATACCATTCGAGAACTTCGTGAAGTATATACAAGTTTCAATAGCTGAATTGACCAAGCAGAAGAAAGGATATCATAGATTGAAGATCAATTCAATGAAATAAAATGAGAAGGCAAGATTAGAGAAAAAAAGAGTGAAAAGAAATGAACAAAGCCTCCAAGAAATATGGGATTATGCGAAAAGACCTAATCTACGTTTGATAGGTGTACCTGAATGTGACGGAGATAATATTTATATATATGTTTATATATAAAGAAAGAAATGCAGTGGAACAAAGATTGTCTTTTTAACAAATGGTGCAGGAAGAACAGGACATACACATATGAAAAAGAAAATGAATTTACACAGATCTTGCACCCTACATGAAAATTAACTCAAAATGGTTCATGGACCTAAACATAAAATGCAAAACTATGAAACTCCTGGAATAGAATACAGAAGACCTAGGTGACCTTGAGTATAGTAATAACTCTTTAGATACAACAAGAAAGGCATGATTCATGGAATAAATTATTAATAAGCTGTACTTTATTAAAATGTAAAACTTCTGCTTTGTATAAGACAGTATCAAGATACTGAGAAGACAAGCCACAGAGGAGAAAATATTTGCAAAACACACATCTGATAAAGGACTATTATCCTAAATATACCAATAGCTCTTAAAACTAAACAATAAGAAAATGAACAACCTAATTTAAAAAAATGGGCAAACGATCTGAACAGAAATCTTACTAAAGAAGATATATAGATGGTGAGTAAGCATACGAAAAGATGTTCGACATCATATATCCTTTGGGAATTGCATATTAAAGTAACACTGAGATACCACTGTGCACCTATTAGAATCACCAAAATCCAAAACACTGACAATACCAAATGCAACAGGAATGTGAAATGGTACAACTCTAGAAGATGGTTTATTGTAAACTAAACATATTCTTACTGTGTGATCCAGTAATCTTGCTTCTTGGTGTTTACCCAAGTGAATTGAAAAGTTACATACAATTCTGCAAACAAATGTTTATAGCAGCTTTATTCATATTTGGCAAAATGTACAAACAATCAAGATGTCCTTCTGTAAGTGCATGAGTAAGTAAGCTGTGGTACATACAGACAGAATATTATTAAATCCTAGAAAGAAATGAATAACCAAGCCATGAAAAGGCATGGAGAAACCATAATGAATATTACTAAGTGAGAGAAGCTGATGTGAAAAGGCTACATATTGTGTGCTTAGATCCATATGACATTTTGGAAATGACAAAACTATGAACCCAGTGAAAAGATCAGTGCTTGTCAAGGGCCAGGGGGATGGGAGACATGAATAGGCAAAGCACAGGATTTTTAGGGCAGTGAAACTATTCTGTACGATACTACAAAGGTGGGTATGTGTCAGTATATAGTTGTTAAAATACATAAAACTTACAATACCGAGAATGAACTCTAATGTTAACTGTAGACTCTGGGTGATAATAACATGTGAATGTGGGTTCAGTGGTAGTAACAAATATATCACTCTGGTGGGAAATTCATAGTGAGGGAGGTTGTGTGGTGGTGGTTGCGGGGCAGCAGTGGCAGTGGGTATAAGGAATCTCTCTGTACTTTCTGCTTAATTTTGCTCTGAATCTAAAAGTGCTTCAGTAAAAGAAAATTTATTAATTTCAAAAACCTCTTAATTTTTTTTGGTAAGAAGTTGCTACTCTTTATGCAACCAGAAATACTGAAGAGAAGTAAGACCGTAACTCCAATAGCTTTTGAATCAGCAATATGCGTGTATGCATTTAGATTAATATAACTGCATATGCACTTGAAGTGTTAATTCTGTTCCCTTGGATTCACACAGAACTCCATACTGTATCTATTTGCCATGGCAACACTATCTTGATGAAATGCAGGCTTCTTATCAAAATGAGTCATACTTCTGGTAGTGACAATACGACTGTCTTCCCAGAGCACGGCAGCAACTGATTCTTGTGTTAGGAAAAGAGGGAATGTTTCATGAGTGTGTGGGTTGTAAACAGAACAAAGGGGTTATCAGCAATTCAGACTAAAAATAAATTGCAGAATTAACAACAGCATTCTCACTAAGGCCCTGCTCCAGAAAAGCTTCAGATAAAAATTTGTGTTTGAAATTTTCCTAAAGAAGAATTCAAGCATAACACAGACTTGCACCTTTTCTAATATCCTTCCCTAATTACTTAGTTTTTTCTTCCCTTGTACAGTCTGCTACTGGTAGATTTATTCTTCTCCCTCATGTAATAGTAAGATTGTAAAAATTGCCTAAGGACATTGTTACAGAGCATTAAGTGTCTGAACCTAGGGGAATAAAATCCACTCTCCAGCCGGGAACTAACAATGACACTCTTGGCAGACATGCTGTCAACCCAGGAAGGACACTGCTGTAAATGTGAAGTAGGGGTTTATTATTCAGCTTTCTTGCCTGGTGAAAATAGAACACAGCTAAAGGTAAAAGTTCTGTGGTAACAACTGGTAATAACTTCATGACATAACACTGTGTTTGTGTGTGTAAATATAAATTGCGAAGTCTATAATTAGTATAGAGAAGTCGTCATTTCTAAATGGTATTGTTAAGTGCAACCACAAAAAGCACTACCACAGGTGTGTCGCTGATACATGACCATCAGGCCATTCTACATCAAGTACACTCATAATTTTTCTTATGATGATTTTTGACAAGCCAAATTGAAATTGCCCTTGAAAAATTTTGACAGTAAGAAATCTGACATAGTTGACCTCATCTTGCTTCTGACCTCCAAGCTGTCCTTGGTCACTTCTGGGCATAGGCCAAGCTAACTTTGAAATAATTTAGTTTATCATTTAACTTTGAAGTAAGAATGATAATAGTCTCTCCCTCAAATGAATCCCCTCCCTGTTTGAGGCTGAAACCAGCTTTATAAGACTAATGACAAGTCACAAGATTGTGGTTTCTATAATTTCTTACTGCTTGGGAGTAATGTGGCCAGAGGTCACACGATTTATAACCTTCCCAATGGCTCCTACAGATAACATCACTATTGAAGACTGTTAAGATTGAGTTTTTTTGAGATGTGTTTCAGATTGACCCCACTTGGACCCATGACCCATGAGTCAGCTGGTCTTGTGGCCCCACCCAGAGGCTGACTCAGTGCATGAGGATCGTTTTCCACACTCCTATGATTTCATCCCCCAACAACTGACAGCACCCATTCCCTACACCCTGCCCACCAAATTGTCTATAAAAACCCTGAGCTCCAAGTCTTCAGAGAGACTGATTTGAGTGATAATTCCAGTTCTCCTTCATGGGCCAGCCTCACATCAATTACACTCTACTGCAATGCTGCCGTCTCAGTGGATTGATTTTGTCTGTGCAGTGGGCAGGAAGAACCCGTTGGGCAATTACACATTGCTGATTCTTGGCCTACTTCTTTGCTGCCTGGGCTATATGATCTCACCTCATAATAAATGTGCAAACAGGCAATGTTTGTGTATGTGGCATGTGAACTGATATTTTACTTTAGACCAGTGGCTCTCAAACTTCTTTGTATCGGGATTCCTCTAAACTCTTAAATGTTATTGAGAAACCCAATGTGTTTATGTGGGTTGTATTTATTGGTATTTATAGTATTAGAAATTATAACTAATAATTTTCAAATATGTATTTATTAAGTTACCTTAAAATAACAACAGTAAAACAATTGCATCATAACATAAATTGCACACCTGTGTGTGTGTAAAAACACCCTCTATTTTCCAAAACAAAAACAATTTGGTGAGAAGGGTGGCATTGTTTTACAGTTTTGCAAATCTCTTTAATGCCTGGCTTAATAAAAGACAATTTGAGTCCTGTATCTACTTCTACATTCAATCTATAGTAATATGTTGTTTTGATTGAAGTGTATGAAGAAAATATGGCCTCACAAAACTATGGAGTCAGAAAAATGAGGATAATAGCTTTTCAGATAATTGTGGACACTGCTCTTAGATATTATGGTAAAACTCGACAAGTAGGAGTTTTTAAACATTGTGATGTGGAATCTGAAACCATATCAATAAACTTTGCACACTGTGTTGCATATAAATTTTGTTGCTTCATTTTGCATTTTGAATGGATCTTAACTTGTATGTAATTTTTTACCATCATGGATTAGTCAATTGGGAAATACTGCTTCGCTGATTTATGCAGATCTTCCAAATGTTAATACATTACATTATGCAACATCAAAAACGTATTTGTTAATATCATTACTAAGTTCATCAGAAAAGTTACTTTTGTTTTGCTTTGTTTTGTTTTGTTTGAGACAGAATCTCTATCACTCTGTCACCCAGGCTGGAGTGCAGTGGCACAATCATGGCTCTCTGCAGCCTCGACCTCCCTAGGCTCAGGTGATCCTCCAACCTCAGCGTCCTGAGTAGCTGGAACTACACCCAACTAATTTTTCTATTTTTTTCTAGAGACATGGTTTTGCAATGTTGCCCAGGCTGGTCTCAATCTCCTGGTCTCAGATGATCCTCCTTCCTCAGCCTCTCAAGGTGTTGGAATTACCAGCATAAGCAATGGTGCCCAGCCAGAAAAGTTTTTAGGTATTGGGGAGCTGTCAAGCTCATGGTAAAAGATGCAACTTTCCAAAATTTTTATTGTCGCTTGAAGCTCAGATTTTATCACTGGCAAAAGTAGTGTTGATTGTTTTTCTTGAAGTGACAGGCTAATTTTGTTTACTTTCAAGAAAACACCTGTCAAATACCCAAGTCTGAATAAGCATAGCTTGTCTGTCAGTTGTTCTTTTAAGTAAAAATGGTGTTCCATGTGAAATGAAGGTAGTTTACCTTGCAGTTCAATCCTCAATTGCTTTTCCTTGGATGGCAGGTATAAAGGAGAAGGATTCTTTGTCTACTTCCCATTTTGTCACACAATTCAAAATATGTGGACTTAAGGGTCAAGATTTTATAAAATTAACAATTTTTACTGCTTTATCTAACATATTTTTAAATAAAATGAAAATGGTTAAAAATTTAAATGTGTGGCATAAGAATATGATGCCTACTCACACAGCTTGGTGTCACTGCCTTCATTCAGACTAAGGCATCAGCAGCTTTCCCCACCAATGCTTCTGCACCATTAGTGCCAATGTCAACATAGTGATAAAGAAAAATAACACCTAACAGTGTCATTATGAAATTGTTTTGACCTTGTAGATCCTGTGGAGAGGTCTCGTAAGTTCCCAGGAATCTGTGGACCAAAATTTGAGAACTGTTGCTTTATTCATGTCACCACACCTGCAATAAACGGATCAAAGATTTTATCTGCCACTACCCAGATCCTAGCTCTGCCACTCAATAAACAGTTTTGGTTTATCTATTTCTGGGTAATAAACCACCTAAAAAATTAGTGGTTTATCATGGCACGTGTTTACCTATGTAACAAACCTGCACATCCTGCACACGTACCTCTGAACTTAACATAAAAGTTGAAAGAAAAGAAAAAACAGTGATTTATTTATTTACATTTTTTAATATGACCCAAAGTTGGATGTCAAAATATTATTTTTTATTTTTAAAATTTGTATTATTATGTTTTTACTAAAAAACCAAGTAGATAAAAACATTAGTGGTTCAAACAACATTATTATTACCTCTCATAATTCTGAGTTGCTTCAGTTCAGAAGAGAGGCTTTTATTGAGGTTTCTGATGCAGTTGTAGTATGCAGCTGGGGCCAATTCTAATTAGAGTCATTTAATGGCTCCTTCACTCTCATGTCTGCCTGCTGCAGTAGGACTGGAACAGCTGAGGAATGCCTGAGAATCTCTTCTCTCAAGGTGGCCTTTTTACTTGGCTAGCTCGGGTTTTCTCACAACATAGTGGTCTTTCAGGAGTTGTTTTTTATACATACAGGCTGGTAGGCTGGCTTTCTTCAGAGAGAATGTTCCAAGAGATAGGAAAGGAGAGGAGAGTCTGGTTCAGAAACTGACCCAATATCCCTTCTATTGTAATATACTGGTCAAAG